>NW_006399898.1:6892990-6920820 GCF_000299155.1 Elephantulus edwardii
CCTGCCCAGAACCAGGGCAGCTGTGTGGGTTCACACCATGCACGGCCTCGGGGGTCCTGCCCAGAACCAGGGCAGCTGTGCGGGTTCACACCGTGCACGGCCTCGGGGGTCCTGCCCAGAACCAGGGCAGCTGTGTGGGCTTATTTTATGGTGGTTTGTTTTGCTTTGGGTTTTGTTTTGGGGTCTTCTCCCCCTTTTTATTGAAAACTAAATGCAAAGAACTAAAAGTCATTTGGAGATGATGGTGGAGAACAGACTGGAAGGTCGGAAATGGAAGCTGGAAGCTGGTGGGTGCCCTGACCCCAATCCCAGAGCTCCGGGGAGCCCAACAAAACCTCAGGGAACAAGAAACTGCCCCCAAAGGGTCAAGGACTTGCTTGGGGGTATTGTCCAGTCCCAACTCACCCGTCCTGACCTTGCTCAAACCACTTGCACTGTCCGAACACCTATGAAACGAGATCCTCAGAGTGCCCACAGAGGTGCCCGGAACAGAACGTGGGCCTTAGTCAGCAGCTGAGGGATGTGAGGGGTTCATTCTGCCCACCAGCTTTTGACCTTGGAGAAATGGCCTTCGCTGTCCCTGGGCTTCAGGTTTCTAATTACACCGTCTCATGGTGTTCAGAGCCCTGCGCAGGCACGTGGGTAGGCACTTGGCTGTCGACTGGAAGCTGGCCATTCAAGCCGCCAGCTGGTTTGCAGGAACAAACTGAGCCGTCGGCTTCTGCGCAGAGTCATGACCCCAGAAACCGGGCGAGGCGGCTCTGCTTCGTCCCCAGGGCCACTGAGTCTGAGTCGATGGGCAGCTGAGGGTGTGGGTTTGCAGGACAGGACGGTGGTGTTTAGGGGCCTGTCTGTGGGCTGCTTAAGCGTGAGCTGCGGTTGGTTTTCCTCCTCTCTGCCTGGAGCAGGAGCCCTCGTGGTGTGACGGGTAAGGTGTACACTGTTAGCCAAAAGGTCAGTGGTTCCAACACAGCAGCGGCCTCTTGGAAGAAAGATGTAGCTTGTTCCCATGAAGATTACACCTTGGAAGCCGTAGAGGGCACTCCTGCTCTGTCCTGCACGGTCACTGCTGGTCAGAACCAAACTGGACAGCAGGGAGGTGGACGCCAGGAGCACTCCACACAGGGCCCCTGTTAGACATGTTTCACCAGCCCATCCTTCCACCCCAGACCCTTTCAGGTGCCCCCACAGAAGCTGGAGTCCCCTGGTGACACAGTGGGCAGGCGTTAAGCTAACCAGGAAGGTTGGCGGTGTGCAGCCTCCACCACTTCACAGGACAAGGATGAAGAAGGGTGAAACCACTTCTCCCTGGAGGCCCACGGCCCCAGGGACCCTGCAGGTCACTACGAGTCAGGCCCTCCTGATTCCAGCCAGGGCAGGGACCTCAGGACCAGCATTGCAGACATAGGAGGAAGGGGGTCCACCAGTCTTACTTTGAAGCTCAGAGGAGTGGGGGGCAGTGTTCTTTCTGGGGCTCAAAGCCTGTTCCTTGTGAACCCCCAGCCTGCCCTCCCTTCCTGCTTCCACAAAAGCCAGGGGCTATCATCCGCTTCACTGGCTCTCCACGCAGGGTGAAAAGAGACCCTTTGAAAGGACCGCAGCCCCCTGCAGCCTCGCTTCTCTCAGAGGGAGACCTAGGGCTGTCTCAAAGCGTGACTTGAACTGCCAGGTGATCTTTTAGCTGCTAGCTAGAGAGCGCTGGAGGCTGCTGACCCATAGACTGGGAGTTCACACCTGCTGCTAACTCCACAGTGTTCTCCCCCGTGAAGATCGGCAGTCTCAGAAACCAGATGGACCCGGTTGGAGGGCAGTGTGTTCTGTTTGGTTCTGACTTCTCCAGGAGGGAGTTTGGACCTTCCCTGCAGGCCAGGTGACCATTTCTTCAGACATGCCAGTGTCAGGAGAGCGAAAGGAGAGGTCTCTGAGGCCCTGGCTAATGTGTTCTCCGTGGCAATGCCTGTCTTTCTTCAGCCCATCTGAGGGGGCGAATGCAACAAAGGGTTGTGGCCACTGCCTCTCCTGGGCTGGGGTGCCCGCAGCGGCCGTGCCTACACCTGGGCCCCCCTGGTCCAGGGCCCACGGCTCCTGCTCTCCTCCTGCAAGAAGGCCAGTGGGCAGAGGGTGAGGGGAAGGCACGCAGCCCAAACCCCTCTTAGAACCTGCCGGCTCCCCTTTGGTGGGTGTAGGAGAGTGCTTAAAATGCTTAGAGGGAATAAACAGCTTTTAATGAAGTTACATTGCCACATAATGGGTATCATAAAACTGCCTTCATGCTACAGGGTCCCAGGATGGCATTTATTATCGACTGCGCCAGAATAGTCTTTGCAAAGCTCTGGCAGCTGCAGAGAGAAGAATGCAAAAGTCTCCTTAAATTACCTGATTGAAATAACCGGCGGAATGTTCCGCGGGGCCGCCGTGTGCCAGGGAAGCTGCCTTTGGGGTGGTCTGTCAGACGCGGTTTGCGATTCTGAAGAACACAGGAGTTTCATTGCAGCAAAACAGATGTTCATCTTGTCTCTCCATCGGCTGTTTGATGAGAAATTTATTGCTCTTCCGCTGGGCCGGAGCCCCTCTCGGCTGCCGAGTCTATTAGGCAAGCCAGCAGCTGGCGGCGAGCCAAGGTGAGGCTGTTTTGATGAAACCCATGGATAGCCTTGGTTTGAAGGCGCCAGCGATAATGTACCGGCGAGACGCTCCTGATTGGGCGATTGATTGGCCTGATTTGATTTATTGATCAATACCCTCAAATTTGGCGTCTGAGAAGCTGCACTAATCTTTAACTGTTGTGAACATCTCTACCTGCTGGAGAATTAGAACCTGATAAGGAATGTATGAAAGGCATCGGGGCTTATCTTAATCACACACCGGGCCCAGCGCCTGCCCGCGCCAGCCGGCCCCGCGCCCCGCGCCCCATCGCCAGGCAGGCCGGCGCAGATCTATAAATTGATGGGATTCAAAGCCTCCAGCATCGATTACCGTTATAACAAACAGTGGTGCACAGAATGTCTGATTATTTTTAGACAAAGATGCTGTTCTCTCATCAGCAGTTTTGCTGAGGCTGTCACTGTGTCAGATGTCTGCTGTTGATTGCAATTAGATGCAATACAAAACAAAATTAAACTATCTGTATCCTTAGTCTTATTTCCAGTTATTAAATCTCTCTCTTTGTCTGCCGTTTCCTCATGATATCTACAGCTGGACGGGATCTGTGGCTGGTGGCAGTGATCTCCTGGATAGAGTGGGGGTGGGGGGTGCAAACGCCTGCCTCCTCACAGGGCTCTGCCTGGTGGGGTGCCAGTAATGAGGTGGGGAGGTGTACGGGGGCGTGGGTGCACGTCTGTGTCTGAGCGTGCGTGCCAGATGTGTCAGGGCCATGACTGGGCCACGTGGAGGTGAAACTAATCCCCAGAACTCGCTAGAATGCCTCGGAACTACTTGGCCCCCCCGGTCCAGTCCCCACAAGGCAAGGCAGAAGCAGGAGGAGCCCCCACCCTAAGGGGGTCGGGGCCAGCACACAGCTAGGGCTCAGTGGGTTGGCACCACCGCTTGAGGGAATTAATTCCTCCAAACGGAGCCTGCACCTGAGACGCCTTCTGCACCAGATCGTACCTGAAGAGCCGGCTCCAGGTAATTGTGGGCATGGACAGATCAGGCCTTCCCTGTGACGGGCGGCCGGGCGGCCATACTGGGCAGGGGGCGGGCAGGCATCCTGAGATCACGGCTGATCTCGTCTCCCAGCCGTTAGCCCCAGCATCCTGATGTAGGAACGACTGTAAACATGGGAGCATGTTTGTGGGTGGCCGCGTCCCCCAAGTCATTGCGCAGTGGGACGGAGAAGGCTCAGGCGACAGCGTCACGGCTCCGGTTCCCAGGAGCCACCTCTGCTTGGAGGTGGCTAATTTTAGACAGGACTGACCCGGAACATTCCGAGAGGAGGGCGAGAGGCATCGCTGGCCATGGGGTCAGAATAGCCCGTCCTGAGGGGGACCGGCGATCGACCAGCAAGGCAAGAGCAGGATAGCTCCGCTCGGCTGCTCCCTGACCCCCGCTTGGCTCTGACGTCCCAGTGCCCACAAGGGCACACCCGGGGGGCCGGCGAGGAGACGCCAAGCTTCCTGAGGGCCAGGAGAGGTCAGCCCTGTCCAAGAGTAATCAGACCAGCATGCGCTGTTCATTGACCCCATGCCCTGCCACACGTTCCTGTGTGCACTTTACGCCTCCAGGCTGCCCAGCGGCCTTGGGAGTGTGATCTTAACTGCACTCACCCAGCGGAGGGCCAGGCTGGACCTCAGATCGTTAATGATCTCTCCGAGGCTGTGCAGCTGAGCATCGTAGAGGCTGGAAATCAAATTTGGGTTGGGGGTCCCCGTCTAGGCTCTGAGCCCCAGTGGTGCGTGCTGACTAAGAACTGATTGAGTGAATGGAGGATCCCTGAACTGGCAGTGGGCACTCACTTCAGCTCCTGCCTGGCCGGAGACGGGCAGGGCCAGGCCCTCTCTCCAGTGGGGAGACGAAACCAGAAGATTGACCCTTCCCAGCCTTTCCCAAGCCTGGCCTTGGGCATCTGGAAGGTCTCTGTGGACAGCTCTTTCTTCATCCACCTCCACCCCGCCTCTAGTGCCCTGAGCGAGGGGAGCGCTTTGAAGGCTCCAGCAGCTTCTTCGTGAGGAAACAGAAGGGTCTGAGCAATATGGTGGGTAGAGAGTGGCAGCAGTGGAGCCTCAGGGACAGGGCCGGTCTCCGACCACCATAACTCGCAGCTTTGTGCTTAAACCCTGAAGCTAGGTCGACCTGGGTTTAGATCCCGACAGTGCCCTCGGCTTGGCTCTGTGTGACCCAGGGCAAATTGCTGCACTTCTCCAAGCCTCACGTTTCCAATACGCAAAAAAGAGTGATACGAGTGCCTCCCTCCCAAAGTGGTTATGGCGAGGGGGCCACTCACATCAGCCACACACCAGTGCCTGACACAGCTGGGGTGGGGGTGTCTTTGCTGAGGACCTGTAACCAGTACAGGCTCTCCAGGTAGGGCCACACAGTGTCACAGAGCAAGTCCTTGGCAGGCTTGGCATCTTCCTTGTCGCCATTGTCTGGGCACTCCTTTCACGTCCCTGCTTAGCTTTCCTCTAAGCCAAGGTCGGCTGTGGGGAGAGGGGCGATCCCTCACATCTAGGGCAGTGGTGTGGCTGACGCCCTCCCCCGTCAGACACGTGCAGGGGCACAGAAGGGAAGGTCTGGGTTGACACCCATCATGGTCAGAGCAAAGCCTGGGACTCACCTTGTAACTGAGGGTCAGACATAGCCTCCGTGCCCATGAAGAAGGGTCACAGAACATGAGGAGCCCCCCCCCCTGCAGCTGCAAATTAGGAGGATGCGCTGATGTCCTGTTTAAAGTGGAACCGTCCACTAAATGCCCTGAAAGTGGCCAAGGTGTCGAACATGGTCTCTAGAATCCTGTGTGGGTGAAACACGGGGAAGGGAGGGAAGGTGTTTGCGTGTGTACTTGAAGATGAATGGAATGTCTTTGGAAGGACTCAGATTGATGGTAGGTAGTCTTGGAGAAAGGAGATTGGTTTCATGTTAAATCTTCTTTGTGATTTGTGCCGTTTTGATCGGATGTGCCTAGGACGTTAGCATTGCCAACCTTTTGCTGGTTTAGAATCTCTGTCTCATTGCTGTTGAATCACCTCAGAGAAGCTCCTCCAGCGGCTTTTTGGAGGAGGCTGTAAAGCGCACAGGAAGATGGCCCGCCTCACCCTCAGGGTTGCTGGTGGGTGTGAACCAGAGAGGCCCCACCTTGGGGCCAGCAGCACAGCCTGGCCTCTGCATGCCCGGTCTCACCTTCGAGTCCTGGAGTAATAGATGGAGAGCCATGGTTGGGGGGGAACACCTGGGGGCAGCCCTGGCTCTGCTGAACCTGGAGCCAGGATTGCAGGGGCCGCACCTGGGGCAGCCCTGGCTCTGCTGAACCTGGTGGGGTGACTTTAAATTAGCACCAGCAACCCACCACATCTGTGCTTACTCGTCTGATGTGGGGACAGCGTGGGGTGTGGTGGTGTCTTTACGGAGGTCGGGGGTGGCAGACCACACTGGGGATGCCCTAACAAAGGGGGACACAGAAATGTCTGTAGAATTCTTATGCAGTGCTTCAGGGGAAGCCTTTCCATTTTCTTATAAAAGCACCCCCCAGTGCTGCCAACAGAAACCCATGCCGGTGAGCCCAGCTTGCCTGTGCCAGCTCATTCCACAGGGCAGCACTCTGCACCAATGCCCTGGTGAGCCGAGCTGGTGCAGCTGTGCAGGGCAGGACCCCACAGGGCCTGGGGCCCGCGAGGCTCACTGCGGCCCTTTGTGCCGGGCAGAACCCCGTGGGGCCAGCGGCCTGCAGGACTGCCAGCCTCACTGTGGCCCTCGGTGCTGGCCCTGGTTTTTATAGTCACTGAGTTCCCCCAGTTTTCCAGTATTTTATAATGATATCTACAAGGTGGTGAACTGGCCTTAAACCCACTTGGTGGGTGTCCATCCTTCCTGGCCACCTGCCTCCCAGCGTCTTGCTCCTGGAGCCCCACCTCTTGACATCTGGCCTTGTGCAGCATGCTTGCTGCGTGAGGGACCCAGATCCACTCTCACGGAGATGTGAGGTGGGTGGCAGGTAGATACTGGCAGTGCCAAGCAGGAGGTTGTCCATGGTGCCAGGACTTGCCCGAGACCTTGTGATTTGTGGGTGACGATGCCAGGATGCGGTTCTAGGTGGAGATCGGGATGAACACGAGATGCAGGTCAGTCACAGACTCCCGATTCTACTCATTTCTTGCAGTATACTGAGCCTCCCTCCCTGTCAGTTTACACATCTGCAGAAATGGGCTTAGTGACAGCTGAGACCTGGAGATTCAGGAGATAATGATGTAAAGCCTTCAGCACTAGTGATCCATACACAGGCACCTCCACTGACAGTATTCTCACTGTGACTGCTGGCATTGGAATCAGTAGGATATTACATGGGGCCATGCTGCAAGAGCTCCCCGAATCAGAACCCTGGCTCCCCTTCCTATGGGGAAGGGCAGACGCTGAGGTTCCTGACTTCCCCGGCCGCCAGGTTTTGGCAGGCTTCTTGAGAGGCCCTGCATGGAGAAGGCTGTGTGTCACACTTCCCAACAGGCCTTCTCGCAGCGAGACTCTTAACTGGAGAAGGCATGCAGGCCATCTTTTCAACGAGGGGTTTTCAACACTTAAGGGTACTCGAGGCCTCTGCAAGCACTGCTGGTCCCTTTGGGGAGGCCTGGGTGACGCCCGGATCCTCCGTTCAGCTTGCTTGGCCCTGTTTTCCACAAATTCCCGGGTGATCTTCGTGTTCCAGGATCATACCTGGAATAGCAAGGCTCAGGTTTTTGTCCCTGCTTTTCACTCCCTCACTCACGCACATGTTGTCTTCTCAGTTAACAGTTGTACAAGTGAGCCTCCCGGTACCATCCTCCCTTCACCTTGCCCATCCATTCTGTGAGCCTGAACTTTAGGGAGCCCATTTCTCTCACATGCACACCCAGGATGGACTGTCTGATGGAGCCCTGGGAGGCTGAGGAGTAACGGAGATGACAAGCTGCTGGCTGATTCAGGAGTTCTTCGCACAGCAGAGAGCGCCCAGCCTTCCCTCCCTCCTTCTCCCTCCACCCTGTCTTCTTCCTCCTCCACCTTCTCTGCTCTTTAGTTCTGATGCTGTTGATATTCACTGTTGGTGATCTGTTTACTGGGTGGGACATCCATTCAGAAAAGTGCAGGAACCATAAAGGTGCAGCTCAGTGAATTGCCAAACCCTGTCAGACTATGGAACCAGTACCCAGACCAAGAGGTGGAATGTCCCAGCCACCCGAAGCTCCCCCGTCTCCCGCTCAGGTCCGTGCCCCACCAGGTTAGACTTTGCTCCTTCTGACTTGTAACAGCACCCATTCGTTTTGCCTGGGTTTGTGCCATCTGTGGAAGCCCCGCTGCCTGGGCTCATCTGCGTCTGAAGTCTTGCCGCTCGACGTTAGTTTATCAGATTTATCAATATTGTAGTGTTTTTGTTGTTGTTCATTCGTCCTTATTGCTGCACTATCCTCTTGCACTCGGTAAACAGATCACAAATTTATTTATCCATTTTATTGTTAATGGGCATTTGGATGATTTCCAGTTTGGGCCTGTTATGAATAGTGCTCTGTGAACCTTCTAGGCCCAGTGCCTCTCATGTTTTAATGTACTCATTAATCACCTGTCTGTTACTGTTTCTGTCGGCTCGGTTCTGATGCGTGGTGGCCATGCGTGTGTTGGGGTAAAGCTGCACTCTGCAGGGGTTTCAGGGCTGAGGTTTCAGAAGTAGAGGGCCAGGCCTTTCAAACCAAGACACCTTCATATGGATTTGAACCCCCAACCTTTGAATGGTCCACCGAGTGGAAACCATTGTCCCACCCAGTAGAAATACCTCATTGTGATAAATTTGTATTTTTCTAATAACTAATGAAATTGAACATCTTTTCATGTACTTTTTGGCCACTTGAGTATCTCTTTTTGGAGAAATATCTATTCAAGTGTTTTGTTCATTTTAAAAAATTAGCTGTTTGCATTTCTGTTGTTGAGGTGTAGGAATTCTCTATATTCTAGACATAAATCTGTATCAGGCACCTGGTTACCAAGGAGGGACCGGTCCTTGGAGAGGGATATCATGCTTAGTAGGGTGGAGGGACAGCGCAGGAGGGGAAGGCCCTTTATGAGGTGGATTGATTCAGTGACTGGGGTAATGGGGATGGGTGTATCGGAGTTTAGGGCTTTTGTACATAGAGTCGCTATGAGTCGCAAGCGACTCAACGACACGTAACAAAAACACTGTAGATATTCTCTTACTCTTTGATCAAGTCCTTTGGTGCACAAAAGTGTTTCATTTGTATAAAGTCCGGTTTACCTAGTGGGGATTTTTTTTCCCTTTTGTTGTTCATGCTTTTGATGTCATATTTGAGAATTTATTAGAGGGGGGAAATGATGAAAGATTACTTGTATATTTTTTCCCTAGTAGTTTTATGGGTTATTAATTCATTTGGAGTCAATTTTTATATATGGTGTGAGGTAGGGGTCCAATTTCATTCTTCTGCATGTGAAGAGCCAATTGTCCCAGCACCATTTATTGAAGAATCATTTGATTTCACTAACTTAACAATTGTTGTTGAGGGCTGGAGAGTGAAGAGAGATTCCCATTCCACGTGTTATACCCAACTTAAATGATGGTAGAGGAAGAATTGTCCTTCCTGTGACCTGCTCACTCACACTCCCTGCATGCACATCACTTGCCCTCCTTCAGGATGCCCTGCCTCTCTCTTCACGGCTGTGACTCAGCATCACCCTCCTGGCGGACACTCCGCACCTTCTCTCTCGCCCGTCCCCATGACACAGCCTGCTCAAACAAGGGCAGCCACCTAATGGTCATACTCCTTTGATATTGTTCTTGGTTTCTGTCTACAGAATCACTCCCTCATAACGAAACACCCCAGCTTTAATGAGTATGTGTGTAATGGATCCTGACATTGGATCCCACAACCCCAAAGTCTGCCCTCTCATCCTTGTGATGTTCCTTGCTCTCAATTTTCCGTGTCCTCTCTCCTGATCTCTGATCCCTTCCACTGCCCTCTCAGCAGGGCTCAGAAGTCCTCCAGATCCTATTAAACACAGCCCCAGCTCACAGGCCCTGCACAGCAGGAATCATGTTCACAAGGGGTGACTTTAGAAGTCGAGCATCCCTCCAGCCAAGAGGTCAGTAAGCCTGAAGCTGCCCACATGGCCTGAGCCTCAGCTCCTCCCCTCTGGCTTGGCCAGCTCTCAAGTCAAGAGGTATGGTCAGTTGTTAAGCCTTGAAGCCATCCACATGGTCTGAACCTCAGCTGCTGCCCCAGCCCACTTGTGATTAGCTCTTCTCATCTCTGGTAAAATCTGTCTTGCTGTCTCTCACTTCTGGGCCTTTGGACTTGTTGTTCCTGGTGCCTGGTACAAGCTTCCCTCTGTTTTCCAAGTGGGAGATGTGCCCATGGGGAGTGTGGTGGTTCCAGGGGTGAGATGAACGTGTCCTGTGCTTGTTCCCGGAGTGTGGAAATCAGGGCCAGGCCCCTGGTGATGATGATGATGATGACAGGATGCGGACGAGGAGAGCGTTGTCCTGGGCCTTCTCAGCGAGCACGTGTTTACCCTCCAGCAGCCCAGGACTGTATGAGGGGTCCACACATGTGAATCCACTGCCCAGGTTCCATAGTGAGGACACTGCAGAGGTGGGATTTGAACCTGGCCCCCTTGGCTGCAGTCCTCCAGCCTTTTCTCCTCTGCAGCATCCCACAGCACCCCTTTGCTTCATTCACCAAATAGTTGTTAAGGCCCCTGTGCTGGCACCCTGGGAGTGCCTGTGGTAGAGTACCCCCTGGTGTCTTCCTCAGCCAAGAACCACATCCATCCTGCTCAGCCCCTTACCCCACTGGGGGCCTTGACACCCCAGGAGCCCCATGCACAGAGGCTGTCTTCCACCTGGAGGGCGTGCTTCAGGGACCCAGGCCTCCCAAAGACCTTCCCAAGAGCAGGAAGGCCAGAAGGATTTCAGACTCATTGAGGTGCTGACAGCCCTTTCCCCAGCGCTCTTTCACAAACGGACAGTCAGCTTTTCTGGCAGCTGCGTGATTGGCAGGGGCACCGTTGCTCCGCTGTGTTCCCCGGTTTTCCTTTAGAATGTGGTAAATACCGATCGCCAGAACCCCAGCAGCTAAAGCTCTTGGGGTCTTCAACTTGTGAGAGCGGAGGAAGACACCAAGACCCCAGAGTTGAGCTGAGTGACTGAGCAGAGAGTGTGCAAAGGAGATTGGGCCTGGTGAGGGGACACGAGTTGGAAGGACGATGGATGGCTGGGGGCTCCCAGAGGAAGGGGGGGGGCCTCTCCTTCTACGTGCTCTTTGATCCTGCAGAAGTGTCCCCGCACAGCCGACTGCTGGCTGTTCCGAGGTGCCTTCCAGAGCAAAACAATCTGAAATAATTAGAACTTTACAAAATGTCTTTAAACATGCTGGTAATGGGGTAAGGAAACACTTGTGAAGTGTAATCAGTTATTAGCAGCTGATCAATTATCCTCATGGATAGCTGGTGGGGGGAGAGGAGAAGCAGTAATAAGGCCCTTGATTAACTAATTTGAATATCTTTGGAGAACAAATTCCGAAATTTCTTTCTATTTTTCTCCCCACCATTGTAACGGTCCCGCACATCTGCTGGGTGAAATGCAGGCTGCCAATGGTAATGAGTGCTGTGCTCTGAAGGGGCCCTTGTTCACGGTTGGAGGGGTGGGGGATCTGGGGCTGTAGAGTGTGGCCGGCGGGGTCCTGGACCCAGGTACCCAGCCCTGGCTGGAGGACAGGGTGTGCTGCGCTCAACGCCAGTCTCCCAGAGAGGTGGTGGGGCAGGAAGAAGCTGGCTCCAGAGCGCTGACTGGAGGACTCCCCAGTGCCAGCTGGGCCTGAGGCCAGGATGGAGTGGACTGTGCGGAAAACCCGTGTTGTGAACATGGATGCCCTTTCAAACTTTGCAGATGACCTCTTTCTAAAAGGCCGGGTGACCGGAGTGGACATGCCAGGAGGGGTCTCTGATTTTAGCTGTGATGAAGAGTGAGGTGCTGGAGCCAGTTTCCCTAGGTCAGTTCCGGTCCTCCCCCTCGGCTGAGTGGCCTTGGCCAGTGGACTAACCTCAGTGCCCGTGTGACAGGAGTTGGTGACGAGGCCGCTGCCTCCGGATTGTTGTAGCTCGGGGCCAGGCGCACGGAAGCGCGATGTAAACACAAATCCCTGCAACTAACAGGCTAGACCGAGTTTGCAAACTGGCACGCCAGGGTCCAAATGCCCCAGAAAATCTGTTTTGTTTGGCACACATTGCATTGTTAACAATTTTTGAATTTGTTGCCAGCAATTAAAAATTAAGAGATTTCTCATATTCAAAATCTAGCTTTTAGGGGAAGGGGGTAAAAGAACCACCAAAAGGCTTGTTCACACTTCCGTGGAAGCAGCTCCTGTAACCACACTAGGCCTCCAGCCCGGCGGCCCTCGCTGGCCAGATCCCACCCTGGACCTTTGTTCCTGTAGGCGGAGAGGGGTCCTCTGGAAACAGTCCAGCCTCCTCTCAGCTGCCCACACACCTGACACACGTGGCACGGGTGAGTGTGGAAACAAGGATCTGACTTGCTGGGGAGTTTCTAGAAGTCCTCGGTGCTCTGCTGGTCTTGGCTTGCAGAGGACCTCTGCCCTCAGATACCCTGGACCACCCGCCCCAGCTCCCCTTCCACACACAGTTGAAGGAAGTCCAGACACACCCCAACACCCCTACACCCCCACACACTGGGCCTGCAGCTGACTGACGCCCGCAGAGGTGTCCGTGTCCTGCTGCACCTGGAGCTGCGGCCACCAGCCCACTCCATCTTATCAGACAAGGCTGATTTTAGATTTTGTTTGAACCGATTCCAAAAACATGTCTGAAGCCACCTTTCAAACGCCTCTTCCCTCACCCACTGAACAACTTTCCCCTCCCTCTTCCTTAACTGTTCCGTCTCTTTAAAATGGCTTAACCAATTTGTGTTATTTTTAGAAAAATGCCTGGCATGTTGGCTGACAACCTGTATTCTGAGTTTCAACCTGATATGGGAAAGAGAGTTTATAAACCCCTGAGGGGGGAAGACACACGCAAAACGCTGCGTTAGATAAGAAATCGTTTGAGACTGGCCTGCTCAGTCCCAGCCAGCAGGTCACCAGGTGACATGAGGGTGGCATCTCAGAAAGAGGTGGGTGACGGGCACAGACTGGCCTTCCCCCGACATTGCACAGTATGCTGGATGCAGCATCCCTGTGGACGGAGAGCCCAGGAGGCAGGATGTGAACTGTGGGTCTGCCTCCATGCAGATCCTTGATCTGGAGTTGAACCTTCTGTGCACCCTCAGTTTTGTCGTCTGTGATATGGGCATGCTAGTAACCTCTACAGATCCAGTCCTTGCCATGAAGACTCGTGCCCAGGGAGCTTTCCATTAATGTCCATCAGCAAGGTTTCGTCCAGGGCACCGGAAAAGATGCCAGGGCTTGGAGAAGACAGCTAGTGTGACCTTGTACATGGCTCATGAACACAGCTGCCCTTCCCTCCTGGGCTCTGCTGAGATCTTGTTAAAGTCGGTGTTATTGAAGACGAGTGTCGATACCATAATTCCCCTCCCCCTTGTGCACATACAAGGGGTGCCCTGGTGTCACAAGGTCAAGTGCGTGGCTGCTAGTAGAAAGGCCAGTGGTTCAAGCCGTGCCCTTCTGCACCGAGCCGTGTTTGGGGCATGTCTGGCATGTCGTGCAGTCAGTATGAGTCAAGAGACGGTTTTCTGGGTTGTTTGGCTGAGTGTAGAGTTCAGAGATGGTTGTTGTTGTTGTTGTTGTGTGCCGTTGAGTTGCTTGTAACTCATAGCGACCCTGTGTACAAGAGCCCTAAACCCTGCTTTGTCCTGTGCCAACCTCACTATCTCATTACCCCAGTCATGGAATCAATCCATCTCACGGACGGTCTTCTTCTCCTGCACTGTCCCTCCACCCTCCCAAACAAGATGTCCCTCTCCAAGAACTGTTTCCTCCTTGCAACATGTCCAGAGTATGTTAGATGAAGCTTCAGAATCCTTGCCTCCAAGGAGCAGCCTGGTTTCACTCTCTCCAGGACAAACCTGTTTGTTCTCCTAGCAGTCCATGGTATGTTCCATACTCTTCTCCAGCACCACAGCTCAAAGGCGAGATGCTCAGGATGTGGTCAAAGGAGTCCCAACCCTTTGGTTGCCCTTGGTGCCATTTATGGGTAGCGCAACTTAACGTCTGCCCATCTTCTCTCCCGCTGAGTTAACGAGCATGTTCCCATCTTATAGACTAGGAAACTGAGGCTCCCAACTTGAGAATGGCAGAGGCCGGATTTGAGTCCAGCCTGGCACCAAGCCTCCTGCACCCAGTGCTGGGAAATGAGAGAAAGACATCTGATGAGTTGGGCAAGGAGAGAGGAAAGGGCCTCACCCGAGGATCGGCCAACCCGCTGTCCCTGCATGTCCCCGGAGCCAGTAAATACCAGAAACCCACATCTGTGTGCGTCGCTGCGCGTGACTGTGTGTGTGCGCCCCACCGTGTGCACGTCTACACACACATGGAGAAGAAAGCCGGAAGCAAGTGGCCTCCCCGTGGCTGGGCAGCACTGACCTTCTGTGCTCTGTGCAGCCTTCCCTGTCACTGCCCTGCTTCCTCTGATGAAAACGTGTCTCCTGAGCACAGGGCAGGCATTCGTCCCTCCTGGAGCGCAGAGTGTCTCCTCTGGAGCTCTGGGGAGTCTGTGCACTGCAGAGAGCTGCTTAGGGGCCTGGCTGGTGTGGGTGGGGAGGACCCCTCTTACAGCCAGAGTCCAGATCTGGGGTTCCCTCTCTCCCAGCCCACAAAGGGGCAGTGGGCGCTGCCCCTGTGTAGATGCCTCTCTCCTTCCCTGTCCTTCCAGCAGCACGCAGGCAGACGCGGTCCGGATGCAGGCTCAGGTAATTAGACTCAGCTCAGTGGGGATCCCACCATTAATGTTGATGTGCACATTTCACATAAACTATAGAAGAAGAAATACACATACAGTATAGATAGTTAAAAAGGTTCTGTTACCAGAGACCCAGTTCTCTCCTCCTCTTCCCCTCCTCTCCCTGTCCCTCCCTCTCTTTCTGCCTCAGTTTCCCTCCCTTCCCCACCTCTCGCCCTCTCCTCGCCTCACTGCCTCGTTCTCCTCCCTCTGCTGTGCTCTCCTCTCTGCCTTCCTCCTTTCTCTGGCTCTTCCCCCAAGTCTTCTCTCTCTCGCTCTATCTTTCTCTCTCGCCTCCTCCTCTCCCTTCCTAGCTCCCTCTTTCCCCACCCCTTCTTTCTCCCTCTCTCATTCTCATTCTTTCCTTTCTGGAAGTAACAATAACTGCGTATCAGGGCCTTGTGCCAAGCCCACTGACATCACGTCCGTTTCACAGTTCAATTCATCCTGGGTTTCCCAGGTCACAGACCTCAGAAACGCTGCCCTTCCTTCTCACCTGGAGTGGCCGGTGGCTGAGGACTGCTGGCCTTTGTGTTAGCTGCTTGGTGACATGTCCTGCTGTCCTACCTGGGCTCTGGTGGCATCTGAGGAGCAGAAGGCTCCTGGGCACTTGCCAGACGACCTTGCCTTAAGAAAATGCCTTTCAAACCAGTCCCAGGAGGGCCAGCTGTAGTGTGCAGGACGAAGTCAGACTGGCCGGCACTGGGGGGCTGGGGGGCGAGGAGCACCAACAAAACTGGGGTCATTTCATCGCACCTCTTACCCCTTCCTCCTCATCACTATTATCAAATAGTTCTGTGTTCAAGCGTGCAGAGCACACTGTCTACAGGCGTTTGGTTGGAAGTGTGTTTCGGGAGAGGGTGCATCGCTAAGTTTCTGCTCATTTTCCCAGAAGCCCCGGGTGGCATCTTGGCTGTCATTCAACAGATGGAGCGGCGAGGTGCTGGTGGCAAACCGCAGTCACCAGCAGACTGGTGGGCAGGCTGGGGTAGGGCCCAGACACAGAGAGGACACAGGCCGCGGTTGGAGGAGGGCAGAGCAGTGTTCGCCGTTCAGCTCTGCTCCTGTGAATGTGCTGAGCCTCATTCCCCGAGCTGAGGAGAGGGAGGGTATTGGGCTCCCTGAAGCCGAGCTGAGCCAGGCCCTGTTCCTGTCATGTGATTCGTAACCACCGCTGTGGCCCGGGCCGGTGCCTGGCACATAGGACGTGCTCGGTCCTCACTTGGTGGGTGAATTTTGACACCAAAGCATAGAGAAGTCCACAAAGGGGCTTCCTGGTCCAGCTCAGCCCGGTGGTCCAGACGCCTTCGCCCTGCAGAGGGTCCGAGGACCCTCTCCTCGGGCACCGGCCTGAAGCAGTCTGCGTGGTCGTGCGTGTGCCTGTGAGGACTCGGCATCTACAGTCGTAATCAAGGACAGAAGGAAGTGATCAGATGTGACTCCCGGTTTGCGGGGCTTGCCGGCGAGATAATTAGGCGTTTGATTGGCACCCTATCTCAAGGACGGCCACCGCCAGGTCCTGCTTGCTGCAGGAGCTGGCTCGTTTTCCTGCTTGATGCTTCCGGCCCTCCTGGGGGGCTGCCTCTGCTGTGTGAGGTGGGATGGGATGGGCGGGGGGCCTGGCTGGCAGCCCAGCTTGCTGTTATTAATGTATTTAGTCATTCAACTGAGATTGAGCTCCCAACTCCACGCCGGGCATCGGGGATACAAAAAGTGTCCCAAACGGGCTCTGCTTTTGGTGGCACTGCCACTGGGGTCAGGGCGGATGGCAATAAACAGCTATCAGAGTAATCGCTGGCGTGTGCGGTGGTAGCCAGTGCTACGGGCAGAAACACGTGGAGAGGGAGGAGGGGAGAGGCTCCTCTGAGCAGGTAGTGTTATAGTGAGGCCCACATGAGGCTGGACAGCTGGTAGGGTCTCGAGAACACAGCAGCAGGCATCAGAAGCAGCGTGCAAAGGCTCTGAGACAGGAGTGTACCAGGAGTGGTCAGCGGCCTGGGAGAAGCCAGCATGCGACTTGACCAGGTAGTGAGAGGAGAGAAGGAGGTGAGGGCAGAGGTAAGGGGGAAGAGGTGGTCAAATCAAATAGGCCTTGAAAGCAAGATGCACGTTTGAATGCATGGGAGTGATTGTCTGAAACACAATGTGAATGAAGAATAGCATGAAACACAATGTATACGGATTTTGTAAGCAAACCGATATCAAAGAAAATGTAAAAGTTAAAAAATAAATCGCTACACACTTTAGCTTGATGGTGATGGCGGTGGGAGGGACAGAATCTGGTGTAGGTTAAACAGATGCCCTCTGGCTGCTGGATGAGGCTGGGACCTGTCACCCAGACCAGCGTGGGGTGGTGGACCCTGCTTGGCTTGTTAATGAGACCTGTGCCCCACTGTCAGCCTGACCCTCAGATCAGGAAAATCCTCAACCTTGGGGTCTTCCCATTGGAAGTGGCTCTTCCCTGGCTCCTGGACCGCTGATGGGGCCAAGACCTCCCTCCATGCCCTGCTGTAGGTGGAGTGAGCACCTTTGCTCTGGGCATCCAGGTAATGCCAGGTTAGAGGCTAGTGCTAACCCTCCAGTCCCAACACTGAGACTCCCTGAGGGCCAAGACCCCAGACTTTACACCTAAATAGTGGCACCAAAGAAAGTGAAACAGTTTCTAGACTTGAACATCTCCATAGCTGATTGCTGTCCAATTGACATCAATCCTGATGACCCCACGCGGGTCAAACCAGAACTGAGAGATCACCAGGCCTTACTCCCAAGGCACCTCTGAGATCTTTGAGCACCTGGCTGAAAAGTGAGCACGTCAACAGTCACGTAACCCTAACCCCCAGGGCCTGCTCTCTTCTGGTGGGGTGGTTATGAGCTGGGACCAACTCGAAGCTCTCTCTCTCTCTCTCACACACACACACACACACACACACACACACACACGTTTTGAAGAGAGCACGTGGAGCAACTGGTGGATTCAAACTCTGTGCCTTTGGGTCGGCTGCACAGCTCTCCTTACCACTAGGCCACCAGAGCTCTCTCCGAATACCAGGTAGAAAATGATACTAGTGACCTTGACTCCCTCTGTAAATGTTTCCGGAGAGCTCTAGTGGCCCCGTGGTAAGAGGCTGTACTCTCAATCCAAAGCCATGCGATTCGAATCCACCAGCTGCTCTACAGGAGAAAGATGGGCCCTTTCCTTCCCTTAGGCTTACAGCCTCTGAAAACCCACTGGAGGGTCAGCTGTGGGTTGATTCCAGCTGGACAGTCCACAACAACAACACACAACCACAGCGTTTGTAGAGAAGGTGGTGCCCACGTAGCCCTGTTGTGGGAGCTCGGGGCAGCTGCTGTCGGGGGACTGTTAGTGCTGCACCTACGACACACGTGCTGATTGCTGGCGGCCTCCACACGCACCAGGTCTCCAAGCAGGCACCGTCCCCTGTGACGGACGCTGTGCCGGCACAGGCAGCCCATTACTTGGTCCAGCTGGTGGAGCGCCAGGAGCAGGGAGGTATCTGCTCCTCGGGTCGGCTGACTGAGAACACTCATATGCACACCCCGGCCCCGGCCTCGGATAATTGGCCCGATACATCTTTGGCATCTGAAATTTGCATACGGCACGGCGAGTGATGGATGGCCCTGGTAACCCGGGCTGTCTCCCGGCTGCAGCTCAGTTATCCATCTCCAAGGGCCACAAAATCATCTGTCTTGTCTCCGTGCTCGTGGCAGGCCAGCGTGTGCCCTCCCGTAACAGGTCATCCCCCAGTGCCCACCCTCTGTGGTCCCCCCGAGGACGATACTTCCACCATCCCCCAGGGCAGACGGATCAAGTACCTGTGCTCTGAGCATCCAGAGACCCTCCCCTTGAGGTCTGCCTGGGGCTGGAACGAGGATGCACCAGGGTCCCACTGTCTCCTGTAACAGAGAACGTCCCGTCTCTTCTCATCCCACAGAGATGACAGCCCTCCCATCTCTGTTTAGATCTACTGACGAACTCATCCCACGAATGTTTGTTGAGCGCCTGGGGAAACTCCATCGCCGTCAATCCCAATACGCAACCTGCCATGTCCTGAGGAGGCACTGAGAGTTCACTGCTAGAATTCACATCTTCCTGCAGAAGACTCACATCAGTGTGCCTCATGTGCAGCCACCACCCATCTGTCTGTGGAGGCTTGCGGGCTGTGATGCTGAACCAATTCAGCAGGACTTCCAGACTCAGGCAGACTAGGAGTTAAGGCAGCCGGTGCAAACTGGGTCACAGCGGCCTAGTCTGCAGTTCATCAGGGGTCTGGCGCAGGCCCTGGCAGGTGGAAAGCCATGGGGTAGGGACCAGTTTTACCGCCCCTGAGAGCAGCACTTTTACAGGTTAGAGACTCTTGGGCCTGGAGGTAGGAGAGGGCGAGAAAGTCCAGGTTGCCTTGTCCTCATGGAGCTTGTTCCTGGCCAGTGAGTGGAGAGTGTATAGTGTGAGTGATAATAGTGCATGTAAGGGAAGGAAACACAGCAAGAGCAGGAGAACCTGTCAGAGGCAGCGGCAGCAGTCCCACTCCTACTGAGGATACCTGCCTCCTTCATCTGGCCGACGGGTGCTCCCACCCTGGGGACTCTTTCTCAGTCAGTAAGTCACTCTGTGCACTGTGTCCCTGACAGTTCGTCTGTCCCTCTCCTGGCCAACACTGTCCTTGAGACACTGTCCTTGGGACTATGAGCGGCTCCAGCACCTAGCGTAGTAGCTGCCCTGGAATTTGGGGTCAGTGGTTATGGGGATGACTGCTGGGATGAGGGTGATTGCAGTTAGTGAGATCGCGAGTGAATGGCTAGTTGGCTGGATGTTGGAAGTGTAAATGGACGGAAGATGGGTCACCCGGTGGATTGGTGGGGTAGATGTGTGGGTATGAGATTGCACGAGGAGGAAGATGGATGGTTGTTTTGGTACCTGGATGAATGGCTATTGACTGAAGGGCTTCCAGCCTGGGTGAGACCTTAGTAAGTCCTGGCACTGCTTTCACTGCTTGGGGACCATGCAGTGGTATAGTTAGAAGAGGTGGGTGAGATCCACACCTCCTCACTCCGTCGGCTTTGGTTCCCACCCTGTTCTATCTGTATAGAGATATGAAGAGTTTCATTTGCCTCCAGGTCTGGCTCTGCCCCCTCTACCTGGATTCCTTATGCCCTACCTTGTTTGCTTTGGATTCTAAGCTTCTGGGGATGCAGGTGTGCTTATGTAATTACTGCCCTTCCTCGTACCTATTGCCAGCACATGCAGTCTGTGGTGGGAGGGCAGGTGGATGGATGGGTTAGGTGGGCAAATGAGTGTTTTGTGGATATAATGGATCAATGGATATTCAAGATAGTGTCTCCCTGAAAGAGTTCGTCTTCACAATATCTCTTCACTCCTGAAGTCCTCAGTTCCTTAGCCCTGCCCCTCAACAATCGCTGCATCGTTTGTAGACGCTCGGCTTAAGGTAGAATGTTGAGTCCAGGGCTGAAGCGAGAGCGTGCTGAGGGGGGAACTTGCATGACCCTTCAGGATGGCATGCGTGCTTCCCCTGTGGGAACACGGCCTCTAGCCCACCACTTGAACATGGTCTTTGATACTAGGATCGTAACACTAGTCACCTCTCAAGGAACTGACTGGTATCAGAAATGTTCTGTATCTTGATCTGACTGGCAGCTGCACAGGGGTAAAAATTCACCGAGCTTAAAATTGCAAGTAAACCTTTATATCTCAACCAACCAGGGGCTAAAAGAAGTCATATGAAGGCCAAATGCTAAGTAAGTGTATGGGCCATGGCAGCATTTCTGCAGAGGGCCACCTGTGCTGGGCATTGAAGGACCGCATGGTCCTGGAGGCTCCTTCTGGCCCAGACGTCCCAAGGTGCCTGGGAGTCTCCGGCCCAGGAGCCCCACCATGCTGGTGTCTGGGTGAGTGTCCCCTGCTCCTCACCCAGCTTCCTTCTGTGGCACCCTGGTCCCCATACCGCTCCATTCCCGCCTGCTTCCTCTGTGGGCACTGGCCCAAGCCTCAGCTGCATCTATCATCTGCTTCAAGCTCATTAAAATTATTTCTTTTTAGTTGCAAATGGGCTGTTTATGATGATCATTATTTGAATGCCCTGCGCTGGGCTCCGGGCTGTCTGTCTGCTGCTGACGGCTGGTTAATCAGCTGAGTCTCCTCCCGACCGACCCAGCCGGCCGGAGTCTAGGGCTGTGTTAATCATGGCTCCCCAGGGGCTGGGCCAGACCAGGGTGGGAGGGGAGACTGATTTCACCCAGGCTAGCAAAGCAGAGGCCCTCTTAGCTGTGTTTGTGGAAGTTTAGACCTCCTGGTTCATGTCTAGGACATTTCTCTGTGCCTTCAAAAGAACTATGGGGCCATGAAATTTTCATCACAACAAAAGATGTTTGTTTTGAAGGATAGTGGGAAACACAATATATATGAACTTTGTAAGCAAACCAATATAAAAGAAATTTTTAAAAAATTAAGAAACAAACCCGAAAAGGGTATTTGTTTTAAAACACTGCTGTTGATGTTAGAACTGGCCCTTGTGTTTTGGTATGTTGGGGTTTTTCAGTTTGGATGGGAGTGGGTTTTTTATGCCCTTGCTTGAGAAAGCTAAACTTGGCAAGACTTTGTCAGTCTTCACTTTTTAACATTTATTGACTTCTTCGGAGTGTTTTACTGACCTGAGCAACCCACAGACCTCTCAGCAGTTTCTCTGCTTGATGTGTTACATAGTCCACTATTTAAGTAGATTCCAGCCAGTGGGGAAGCGAGGCAGAAGCCAGGTAAGTGAAAGGCATTAAAAAGTTGCCTTTCTAATTCCACAAGGACGTAAGCCACACCTAAATTATTAGATTTGATGGTAATTTATTTCTTATCTCCAGCTTGAATCACCTTACGGACACTTTAATGTGTTACATGAGATGATCTAGGATGGTGCTTAGCATAGTGCCTGGAATACGGTAAGCACTTGATAGATGCTACTTGTAATTATTATCTCATGACTTTTTATCATGATAAGTACATACATAACAACACATAATTTTGCTATTTTAATTCCCGCTGCTGCTACTACTATGAGGAGAAAGCAGAGCGTGTTTACCCGGTGCTGCATTTTTTTGGCAAATAGCACGCCCAAGTAGATAGACGTCATGACTCCATGGATAATGTGTGGCACAACACACTTGCAAAAATAGCTCGGGGTTGCACAGTTAGCAAAAACACCTGTAACACGCATGTTATTTGCACAGAGCCCAGTAAATGCGGTGCAAATTCAGACTTGAAGCGTGAACATAGACTTGGGAAAAGTCAAGATGGGGAAAAGTTGGTCTCCTGCTTCTAAGGACTGAGAAGGCAAGGCCCGCTGGACACCAGGAACTGGCCTTGGAGTGATGCCAGGGTTCGACTTGCCTCTGCTCCACCTGCAGCATGGGCACAGCAGAGTCCATCTGTCAGCTCTGTCCCTGCCAGCAGCCTGGGTTATTCCAGTGGTGGGGGGTCAGGTCAGCCCTAAGGCATGCTTCCCTGGTCACTGGGGCAGTACATGAGGCAGTGGAACACTGCTCCCCTCACCTCTCTAAGACTGGGTTTGATCTTTCATATGAAGAGTCCGTGTCCAGCCCCTAGTAGGCTTACTGGTTGTGGGGTCAGCCTGGGTAGAGTATCCCAGTGACAGACACTGCACATCAGGCACGTGGTACTCCAGACACGAGTGATGTCAGGTCTCCTGATGGAATGTAAAAACAGGAGAATCTCATCCTGATCATCCAGATAGACGAGAGACTGGAGGCACTGGCTACAGCTCAGGCAACCGCTGCGCTCCAGCTCCTTCTCTCCTGCAAGTGAGGTTCTGTCTACCTGAACGCCTCGATTGATTGGTTCTTGTCTACCTTTGATCACATCTATTGCTGCTAACTCACATCTCTCCCCCTCCCCAGTCACTCAATATTTAGTTGTGGTCGATTGTGGTTTCTTTATTAGAAACTGCGATGATTTTTTACATGATGATGAAGCAGAAGTCTCCCTTTTATTTTCCTTCTGTCAGCTTGACAGTATGTCAGGAACTCTTTCTCTCTCCCCTCTTTCATATCACTTTCTCCCTCCTTGCTTGAAACCCCCATGGAGAGTTTGGGCTGAGTCCATGCACGACAGGTAACAGAAGTGGTTTGTGCTTGACTGCTGTCTGGAAGGTTGTGTTTGGCCCCATCCAGAGGCACGGTGGAGAAAGGCCTGGCAGTGTGCTTCCCTGCGGATTTCACCCGAGAGAGCCCTGTGGAGCGCGGCTCTGCTCTGTAGCGCGTGGGGCCACCCTGAAGCAGAGCTGACTGCATGGCAACTAGTCTAGCAGAACTATGTGCCCTGGACTCGGCCCAGAATTAACTTCAGCACCTTGGACAGCGCACTGACTTCCGTTTCCTTACCTTCCCCTGTTCAGATCCTCTAGTAAAGTTACAGCCCCTGAAAACCAGCTGGGCGGTCAACTGAGTCCGATTCAACTCAACAACAATGAGTTAAGAGTTTGCTCTCTTTCTTTCTCTCCCACCTTCTCTGTCTCTCTCCTCTCTGTTTTTCTCCTCCCCCTGCTCTCTTTCTCTGCCTCCCCCCTTTTTCCTTCCCCCTCTCTTTCTTCCTTCTTCCCTCTCTCTCCCTCTCTTCTCTCTCTTCCCCTTCCTACCTCCTTTCTCTCTCCCTCCGTCTCTGTCCCCTTCTCTTTCTCTCTTCTTCCTTTTCTTTCTCCTTCCCCTCTCTCCCCCTCCCTTCCTCCTTTCTCCTTCCTTCTCTCTCCTTCCTCCTCTTTATTTCCCTCCCTGTCACTCTCCCTATCACTCTGTCCCTGTCTTTCTCTTCTTCCTTCTCGCTCTCTTTCTCTCTCCTCTCTCTCTCCTTCCTTCTCTCTCTCGCCTTCTCCTCTCCCTCTCTCTCCCTCCCTCTCTTATTGCTGTCAAGTTAGAAACATCTCATAGCTGACCCTGTATTGAATTTGCAGAGCAGTAAATAGCATGGAAGGAGATTCAGACTGCCAGAGAGGTACAACCTTTGGGTTAGAAGCACAACACCCTATGGGCCAGACCACCTGAGCTCCCTTTACGCCTCAGCCTTTGTCCTTCTGGACCCACAAGTCTCTAGTTCCCCTCTGATTTCTCCAGAAGCCTCCTTGGGCCACAGACTCTCATGCGGGTTTAGAGCAGACTCTAGAGTCTCCGAGTGATAGGAGGTCTGTGTTATGGTGAACTTCTCTTGAGCAGATTTACTGGCTGGCTTGCAGACGTGATATAAGGCAATTACCAGGCATTTTGTCTCTTAGAGGGGAAAGGATCTGCAGTGGGTTAATAGTCCTTTTATTTCATTATCTAATGGTAGAAGTGTTTCATTGTGTGTGCGAGATGAATGTGTATTAGTGGTGACAAATGGGGTCTTTCCACACGGTGCCGGGCTTCATCATACATATGTTAGATTAAAGAGTTCACCGTGGAAATACACTCCCGCATCTGCGTGTGTGTTTTTAATAAATCTGATTGCAGAAATTTATTGCATCACCGGATTTAGGAAATTATGGTGCTTGATTGCTGCAGATATAATCGGGTGATATATACAGAAATGCCGCCTGAGTTATGGTCGGGTGGGGGGCCCATCCGGTACGGTGCAGGAACGCAGTAGACCACATAAACAGAGCGAATCTTGAATTATGCAAATGAAATCCTTGACAACTAATGGTGAATTGTGCTTCCCTTGTGCAAGTGCCTCCATTAAAGTGAGGAAAGCAGAGAAAGGTGATCAAATATCCATGCGCGACCAGCAGACGTTGTGATGCGCTACCCCCCTCGCCCGTGCGTCCTGGGAAAGCCGCTCCACTGCCAGCATTGCACACAGGCAGGCAGGACGTCCTCCCGTCGGCTTCTCCTGAACCCAGGAATCCCCAAGAACTAGTTCTTTCCCTTGCAGTGAACCGTAAATGATTGGCTACAGAATACATACAAGGTCAGCATGCTCCTTATTGGCACCTTCATTTCTCCAAAATCCAGGAATTAAAAAGCCATCCATATCTGAAAAGGCGTATTTATGAACGCTTCCGTGTGTGCGAGTCCTCGTTGGAACGGTTCCCACCCCTGATATATGAAGTCTGTCAGCCGCACTTCCTTACACTATAATGTGCCCATACAATATGCCACACTTGACTGTTTTGACACGGTTTGGAGATGTTTTCTACAGTTACTGACAAGCTTATGCCATTACTCCTTTTGGAAATTTAAGAGGTGGGGCAGGGAGGTAGGGAGGAAGTGGGACGAAGAAAAAAAACAGCAGCTCCCCCCAACTTGATGGGAAATTATTGATCTGGCCTGGCTTCCAACGGGCAGAAAAAGCCTGCCCTGGATTTTTTTTTTCCCTAGTTGCATCCCCCATTTTGTAAATTATTCATCTGTGCCAGGAGTCAATATTCTGTCTTTTCTCAGCTTTGTAAGTTAAGAAAACTTGTTGGGAATGCTGTTTTGTGTGATGATTAAAAAGGAAAAGGAGGGGGAAATCTTTTCCTTTTTTTTTTCCTCTCTCTCTTTTTCCCTTTATTATTCCAGAAGGAGCTTAACTCCGTCGCCTCGGAGCTGTCTGCACGCCAGGAGGAGAGTGAACATTCTCATAAACATTTAATTGAACTCCGCCGGGAATTTAAGAAAAATGTACCTGAGGTACGGTGTGTCTGCTCTTCTAGAATTAACTCGGTCGGCATGCAGCCTTCTCTCTGTTCAGACGGGGTTGAGAACTGTAAACAGCAGTGACTTACAAGAAAAGAAGCTCATTAGCGCCATGCAGGGACACAGCCCCCTCCTCATTGCCCCCACGTGGGGTCACAGCCCCCCACCTCTGCAGTCCTCGGGGTAGCAGTGCCCAGTGGTGCCGGTCCCCACATGGAGCCGACGCTGTAAAAACAGTTGTTTTGAGGGCTGCATGCAGCACCTGCCTCCTAGTTCCTCTGTAGAACAGATGCCTAGCCCTGACGGCAGAAGCAGTTGGTCACAGTCGTTGGTTTTACTTTGCCTTGCTGTTGCCTTCCCTCAGTGTCTCCTAGACTGCCTGCCGCCCCGTGCCCACACCCCAGACCTTGGTTTGGGTTTTTTTCCCTCCTTTGCCTCCTTGCAATGCCAGTCACTGGTTTTGTCCTTCTGGGGTGCTGTAAGAGAGTGCTCAGTGGCCCTGACATCCCCAAGGAAGAGTCTCTCAGGACACACCTCTGTTCTTTCGCGGGGGATGTGTGAGGGCCCTGCTGCTGGCTCGGATGTACAAAGGGCCAGGAAGACACCAAACCCTCGTGCGTCCAGAGAACTCGAGCAGGGATCTTGAACTATGAGAACTGGCCCTCATCAGGGCGCTGAGCCCTCCCCTGCCCTGGAGCCAGCTGTGTTTCCCAGGATCAGCAGTGTTAGTGTTTAAGCTCGGTACTTACCTGTTCGAGTGCCCTAGACTGGGGAGGAGATGAGGTGGGACAGGAGCTGGCAACTCCTCCCACCTGGTCCACGTCCCGGAACCACCTAGCTCCTGTTGCCACCTTGCTGATGGAGGAAGGCGGGTGCATGGAAAGATGGAGACAGTCCTAGACGGAAATCGTGGCACAGGAGCCCACGAGGGGCTGTGTCTGTGAGCTGGGACATCCTTCTCATGCAGGAAGTGTTGGTTCTTCACGGCAGGAGGATAGGATCTACCTGGAGCTTGTCCGCAGAGTAAGTGTGGGATTCTGTGTAAGCATAGCGTCTAGTGTGAGTGTAGGATTCCCGTGTGAGGACAGGATTTACCTGGAGCTTGTCCGCAGAGTGAGTGTGGGACACCCGTATGAGGGCTTAGGGAGGGAGCACTTGGGGAAGAGGTTGATCTGACCTGGAAGTGTGTCCCATGTCCCCACCTCAGAAGGATTGGTCAGGCCTTCATTGGGCGTGGAGCCAGGCAGGCATGTGTGAGCCTGGGCGTCTCCTTCCCTTAGAGCAGTGCACACCTTGGCCTCTACATGGGTTTCCCCCAGAGTGTGGGGACCAGCAGCCTTTAGGAGGCAGAGCCGTGGTGACCTCACATCACGATGGCCCCACAGCCCCTGACTCTGCCCTGTCTGGTCTGGACGGGCTCCCTTCACATCCCCTTCCCCCAGCACAGTGGACTCCCCACCCCAAGGCCACGTGGGAACCCCCAGGTGATGAGGGAAATCCAGACCAGGTTTTCAGCCTCTTGGTTCAGCTTACATAATTTTAATATCACATAATTATGCAATTATGTAATTAGGAGGCATAAGCTTCCATTCCTATTATAGTCATGCCTCCAAAAAGTCTCACTTTTGGAAGTTAACTTCTAATGGAGAGCGTCATACCCGAGCTCTATTTAAGAACGTCCCGCGGCTGGTGCCCAGGTCGCCACCCGTGCGTGACTCGGCTCAGCTTTCCTCGGGGTTAAGCAGACGGGTGCCTGGGCAGCTGCAAGTGACCAGCCTTGACCCCTAGCCCCTGCAGCCCCCAGGACCTTCAAGTAGGACTCCCTGACAGGCCCCTGAGCACTTGTGAGCAGAGCCCATCAGGCTCACTGGTCCCCTGCCTTCAGGTGTCCACTGTCCCACTCGCTTTGGCCTCCACCAGAGCCACCGTCCTCTGGAGCCTCCGTCTCGCCTTCTGTGAAGTCACAGACTGGACACGGTGCTTCCAGCATTCCTCGCACTTATTTTCTGAGCCGAGGTTGGAGTCTTCTTAGTGACAGGCTTCACTTGGTTAGGAAAGTCTTGAAACTTTACATTCACATCTCATTTCATGGGAAAAATTCCGATTTCTGATTTCCTTGACCAGATTGGTAGGTCTTACTGCACAGAGACTCCGTCGTCAGCTAGGATTTGATGTCTGCCACCCCCCTTTAGATAGCGGGTGCCCTTCCGGGACCTGGACATCTCCTCCTCACGATCCTGCCCTCCCGCGCGGGGCCAGCCCCTTACCTCACAGGTCCCCTCTGTTGTTGGGCTGTGCCCCCCAGTTCCTTGTGATCAACTTCTGGGGGACACACACTGCTCACGATCCATCCCAGCATCCTCTTGGTTCCAAAGAAGCCTTGCAGGACAGAGTTCCAGGAGAAAGGGCCCCCAGAATTGAAAAGATGGATTTTGTTCACACAACCTGTTTTCACTGTTGGGAAATTCTTCTGCCCCTCGGCCCCTCCTGCTTCTGCCCATGCCCCTCCACCCACCGCTTCTCTGGCCCCCTCTCCTCCC
>NW_006399898.1:6920920-6947466 GCF_000299155.1 Elephantulus edwardii
CCACTCACCCCTTCTCTCACCCCCTCCCAACCTCCAGCTTATCTTGGTGCCTTCATGCCTAACAGTGGTTGGATCTCAGAGGGAACGGGAGGATTCAGGGTGTGGATCTCAGGACCACTTGTCCCTAAAAGGAGACTAGAACAGATGTGTGCAGACCAGGGCTGCCCCTGGGGACTCTGAACCTCAGTCACTCATGAGAGGCAGGAAGCCCGGATATGAAGAGGGGAGCCCCTTGTTTTCAGAGCACACCTCTCATTCTGGAGTCAGCCTACTTTACCCACGGTCATCAAACGTCCAGGGAGCCCTTCTGGGGGCATGGCCCAGGCCAAGGCCCCAAATACTGCACATCCTGTTAAGATAAATACAGAAATGAGAGGGTGGTGGCAGCTGGTAGTAAAGGGGTGACAGACCTTCTGGTAGCCACCCCTAAACCGGTCAGTGAAGGTTCTTCTGGGGGTGTCTTGACTTCTCAAGTGGGCAGGGGAATCAGAGCCACCCTGGTCAACCTCATGCTGTGCGTCCAGGACCTTTCTTTCCACCGCGTCCCATG
The DNA here is from genome assembly GCF_000299155.1 of Elephantulus edwardii. NCBI lineage: Eukaryota > Metazoa > Chordata > Mammalia > Macroscelidea > Macroscelididae > Elephantulus > Elephantulus edwardii. The sequence goes on from NW_006399898.1 coordinate 6,921,471, forward strand.
ACAGACCACCCGTTCCATGAGACACTTTGCATTTATAATCAAATGCCACTTTCTCTGCCCTTCTTCCAGAAATTCCCAGGGTTCTTTAGCCTGTTAAAGACTCCCAAAAGCCCTCCAGAAAATCCCCTCTTAGAGTCGATGTCCCCGTGTGACTCGGTGTGGAACCTTCGTCTGTGGCTGTGGCCGGGTCTGCATGTGAGGAGCCCTGGGGGCCCCCACTGAGGGCAGGCGCCTCGGGACTCACTGAGCCTCGGGGGCAGGGACAGGCGGCAAGCGGAGGCTCGGGGTTCCCCTGCCTGGCACTTTTGAACCTTTTCCTCTCTTTTTGATCTCTTTTTCAGGAAATCAGAGAGATGGTGGCACCTGTATTAAAAAGCTTCCAAGCTGAGGTAAGACCCAAGGCCAAGGGCATGACCTGGAAGTGCTCCTGGGCTCCCTCTCCTCCAGACTTGCAGCTTCAGGAAGTTGCTAGAAGTTTCCCTGTCTCCACTGCAAACTCTGCCCTGTTTCCTCCCCATTGGTTGATAGTGACATCATTTTTTTTTGAAGTGTTCTCTTTTCTCTTTCATGGATTTAGGGTGTAATTCCAGGAGTTCTCAGTCCTCCAGACCTGCCGAGTCTGACACTGGCTCGGCTGCTTGAGATCCAGGCCAGGGTTAAAGTCGGGCTGGTGCTGTGAGGCCTCTGCCCTCGGCCAGCATTCTGCCCTGCCAGTTCCCTGAGGCAGCCTGGCAGGCACGTCCAAGCGGTCACCAGCCAGCTCCTCGTGGCAGCCCACTTCAGAGTGTGTAATTCACACTGAGTGTGCCCTTTCCCACCAGCCCCTTGGGCCTTGGTTCCCCTGACGCCGTGCGTCACTTGCCCTCCTGGAGCCCTGAGGTGGGGTTTTTAATCTCTCCCTCCCCCGGGCGTAACTTTATGACCAGGGTTCTGGGGACATTGCTGGCCCCGTTGGTGCGGGGGAGAGTCTAGGAAAAGCCTTGGATTGCAGTGGGTCGGGAGTGAAAGGGAGAAATTCTTTCCTTCAAGACTCTGTCCTGTGGGGAGGACGCACTTCTCTGTCTTCCCTGGGCTCTGACAGAGGCAGTGGAGGACTGACTAGTCTTCTAGAATTTTCCACTGGGAATGAAGTGAAGTCTGTCATCCGCCAGGCGCCACTTTAAACCCGTCTCTCTGGGACTGCGTAAGCACAAAAAGCAATATTAAAGTAAACAATAACTGGGTTTACACAAATGTCGCCGATTTCCATATTTTTCATCCTTGCGTTTTATTGCAGAGTTGGCTGGTGTGCTTATTTATTTATAGGACGATCCAGTATTGATTCATGTGGTTACTGGGTGCTTGGCCTGGGGGAAGAACAGCAAAGACCAATAATGCTGAGGGTGTGTTCAAGGTTTGGCGTTCTGTCTGTTTGTTTTCAGACACTCTTCTCTTATCATTAATACTTGCTGGAAAATGAAGTTTGACATGATTTCAATTATACCACGTTCTTAGAGATATAAACCAGTCATAAAGATGCAGCATGTTCACAGGGAAGACGGTCATCTGCCCCAGTTTTATAGTTAAGCTAGGAAGGTCCAGGGCAAATGGTTCTTAACAAGTGGAAATTTTAGGTCCATTCCGTCTGAGAGTTTCTTCAGTCTTCTGAGTATGTTCATTCACAGATGAGAACGGGCACTCGAGCCAGGGTCTCCCTGTCATACCTTCCCACGTGCCGACACATTTTTACACACACTCCAGTTTCTTTAAGATAAGGGGGTGACTCGCAGCAGAGCACACAGATCAGAGTCACGTATGCAGAGAGAACCTCTCCGTGCGCCTTCCCTTCCTTTCCTCTGGGGCTGGCTTCCGTGCGAGGGATCTGGAGCGTCGCAGTCCTGTTCACCCTGCTACCAGGTGGGACCCTCTGCTCTCCTCAAACAAGGTTTGGGGTTTCTGATAACAGAGGTGCCTGGTTTCCCGGGGATACTCAGCGCTCAGCCCACCCAGAGGCAGCTGCTGCGTGGAGTGTCTCACTTCCTCAGCGCGTCCCTTGTTGGGTGCCTGGGAACTGACCTTTCATTGCTTCCCGGGGACCTCAGCCTCCGTGGATTTGTTTTGGTGTATTCAGGATTCACGTGGGGAAAGGCCCTATTTGCCTTGTGGTTTCTGGAGCACTGCCGGGGCTCAGGGCGCACAGATTCTGGGTGAGCCTGGGTTTGAACCGCAGCTCTGCCGTGCCAGCTGACCTTAGGCAAGTTACTCAGCCTTCTGTGCTCTCATTTCTAGTATGAAATAGGGTGAAGTGATAGCTCCTGCATGAGATTGGGTTGGAAGGAGAGCAGATCATACTCACGGAGTGCCGAAGCTGTTGCCCTGCGGGTGAGGAGCCATGAGTGGGTGTACTGCTCTTGTTATCAGTGACCTCGGATATAATTGATTTAGTGATAATCATGCCCAGCTTGGACTTGGTCTCCTTTATAACTGGCTGCTCAGAACATTTTAATCCACAGGCAGAAGTAACATTTTAAAAAATAAGGCATCTGAAAGAGCAGATCCTCTTAAGCTCGTTTTAAAAGTTCACGCTTTAAGCTACAAGGAATATTAGATAGGAAAAGCAAACACAGACAGTCTTGGCGGTGTGCTCCTGTTGGTGGGAAAAAAAAAGGCAGGCGAGTGTTTCTGTGTCCTGTTGAATCTGCACCCAGTGTCTGCACCGGCTCGCCATGTGACAGTGGTCACTGTGAAGGAAGCTCGACGCCTGGAAAGCAGGGATGAAGGAAGAATCGCCCCATGTACCTGACTATTAATGGCCATGTTATTGACATGAAACTTCAATATAAATTTTAATGGTGTCCAGGTGCCCTCTGTACCAGTTCAGCTGTTCCCTACTGAAGATTGGAGTGCTCAGCCTGCAACTGAAGACTGGTCTGCAGCCCCCACTGCTCAGGCCACTGAGTGGTGGGCACCACCACGGAATGGTCTTAAACTGTCTTTTAAAAAGTGGAAATTTAAAAATAAAAAAGGGGGGGGCGGGCGAAAAAAAAAAGTGGAAATAAGGTTGACAGAAAATAAACAATGCGTTTCTTAAAAAAAAATTAAATGGAAAAAATATATCTCTTAAAAAAAAAGCTCCTGTATATTCCAAAATAATATGTAGTCATGCAAATGACACATCCTTGTTTACAGAACATGAAGAAGATGTGAAACGTTTGCTGCAGAAGATCAAAGACTGCACCCTTCAATGTAGAATACACCTCACCATCAAGGAAACAAAAATCCTCACCCCCTGAAAACAGCACGACTTGTCAAGGATTTCATTTTACGCAGGTCCACAATCACCGTCCATGACAGCAGCAGCGAGGACGTTAAAAGATGTGCTGCAGTGGGGAGATTCACAGTGGAGGGCGCCTCTGAAGTGCTAAAGAGCAATGATGTCAGCTTGCAGACTAAGGTCCGCCTGCTCCAAGTCATGATCCTTTTTTACTCCTCTGCCTCTGGATATTGGACTATGACTAAGGAGGACAGAAGAATTGACGCCTTTGAACTCTGTTGCCGAAGAGGACCAGCTCTCCCAGGGAGTGCCGTAGGAACCAGCAGGCGTTTCTTAGAAGGAGTGCAGTCAGCGTGGCCCTGAGAAGATGAGGAAGCTCATCTCACAGACTTTGGGCATTTTATCCGGAGGGTCCAGTCCTGGAGAAAGACCTCGTGCTGAGGAAAGTCGAAGGTCAGAGAAAGAGAGGAAGTTCCTCCACGAGACCAGGCACGGTGACTGTAACCGTGGCCTGGAGTGCCAGAGACAGCACGGAAGTGCAGATGGGCCCAGCTCAGACTCGCCCTCTGTCCACAGGGTCACCGTGAGTCACAGTTGAGTCAGGGCGCCCAGCAAGGCTAAACGGCTTACGTCATGTTGTCAGTGAGAGAGTTAAATAGCAGATTCAGTCAATAATCAGAAGCTCGAGTGACCGGGGGAAGTCACTTAACCTCTCGGAGCACCCACCCCCCTCTGTGAAAATGGCCAACGGCCAGGATTCTGGAAGTCACTGGTGTGGAAGCCGTCATCACAGCAGACCCACGGCTGGTGCCCCGTAAATGCTGAGGGAGGGATTAGTTGTCCCCAAAGAGGAGAAAGCCGAGTTCTCAGCTTCAAAACCCCGTGTGGCACCTTTCATAGACACCACTTTAACAGCTTAGCATCTCCAAAGAACTCCATTCGTTTTCTTAAGAGGGTGTCCCGTCCTCACTTTAATGTTCCAACAAAACCACCTTGGTGTGGCGTTTTCTTGCCCAGATTCCTGCCTTACTCCTGATCTGTTGCCTAAGCCATTGTAGAAGCTCTGCCCGTGCCCAGCTTCGGGGAGGCCTGCGGGGGGCCTGGGGTTGGGGGAAGGTGTTCAGAAGGGTTTGTAAAGGCCTCTTCCCTGCCCGGGACCTGCCGCTCGCACGCCGCCCACTTGGAACCCAGGGCTGGTTTTCACTTTAATTTGTTCGTGAGGGTCCACCCCTTACACTGCTTTCCCCTCGTAGTCCACTGGCTCCAGGCCCGCACTGAAGATCGCCAGGTAGGCATTCATCATGGTGCAGAGATCCGTCACGTAAACCAGCCGGGAAGATGCCAGGCGGGTGCACGTCCCGCTCCCCGTACCCAGCACCGGCCTCTCGCTGAAATAGAACAGGCCTTGTGTAGCCAGAACCTGAGCCGCCGTGCGTGTGTGTGTCTGTGTGTGTAAGAGAGGGTGTGTGTGGAGAGGAAGGGAGGCTGCCCCACTCTCTTCCCTCTGCCTTGATTACATAAAGGACAGTTTTCATTTCCTGGCTTGGGCAGACAAAGACAGCCCGAGAAGGCGGCTGTGTGGAGACAGCTTGAAGAGGCCAAAGTCTGAATATCCTTGCACACAGAGAAAAGAGCAAGACGAAAGCCCCGCTAATTACAAAAGTTGCTTTATGAAAGATAATTCAAAGCAATAATTTAGCAAACATAATCAAGTCGCACAGATGGGGTTGTTGATGGATGGATTGCAACATGCAATTAGCAGTTCTCGTGGTTACATATCATTAACCCTCCGAGCACAAAAATTATTTTCTCATTATTAGTTGAAAAGGTAAAATTAAGCTGACTAGACAGTAAAGGAACAAACTACAATTAATTACCTTCATTTATTACAGTCATTATTTTAAACTTATTTTTACTTGGAGGGAGACATGAAAACATCTAAATTAAAAGTTTTCTTATGTGAAGTCGGAGGTGAACCTTTCTAGACGTGGGCCCTGGCCCGGCCACGGAGCCGCCAGAGCCACTTGAGGGAGCTTCAGGGTCGTGCGCTCCCTCCCTCCTTCCCACGATGAACCCTGGCCTGGATGCCAGAGGCTCTTTGGGGTTGGCCCTGAGTGGAAGCATCCACCTTGGTCCAAGTGAAACACCGCTGTTTAGGAACAAAGCATTTGCCTTGACCTCTGACTACCCAGGGGTGGCCAGCAGGGCACTCGCCCGCTCCTACAGCATTGGCCATGTCTCCATGGTGCCCCATTCCTCCTCTTGGACGTGCCATGAGCACCAGTGAGATCTGTGGGTCCCCTGGCCAGCGCGCCATGTGCTCTCCGTGAGTCGGGAGCGGATGGTCATGGGGGGACGTCCCTCTCCACCTGTCCTCCCAGTCCAGCTGTCCACCACCTTCCCAGCTCTCAGCCTGTGTGTTGTGTGGATGTGTGGGTGTGTGATAAGCGAATGATCGGCCATGGCTCCGTCACCATGTGTGACCTCAGTCGGCATGGTTACCGACAACCTTGCCATTGGGGAGGAGTTGTGAGGCCGTGCCGGGTGGCCTCTTGTCAACCTTAGGGACGCCCTCCATGTCAGCAGTGTGAGTCCTCAGCACCTGTCTTATGAGGCATTCCAGAACCTTCCCTCTTGTCCACGTGGCACCACTGACAGACAGTCTTCTAAAACCGTCGGAGACAAGAAAACACAGAGGCATGTTCAAACACAGGTTGAGTCTGTGCTCTCGTGTATTCATTCAGCAAGCAGTTATTGAGCACCTGCTGTGTGTGAGGTGGTATTACAGGTGTGGCACCCAGTGAGAGTCCCAAACTGGTGGCCAGCACGACCTCTCTGTGAAGGAGGGACAGCTGCTCATCACGGGCACAAGACCCACAGGGCTGGAACCATGCTCCCACTTGGCCGGTATCGCAGGGCACCCACCGTGTGCCTGGCTTTGTTAACGAATATCCTTACAAAGGTCAAGGGTCTCTCCAGAACACTGAGGAGCAATGATGTCCGTTTGAGAACTAAGGTGTGCCTGATCCAAGCAGGGTCTTTTCAGTCATTCGCTGTGTATCAGCTGGACATTGATAACAGTGACAGAAAAATAGTTGATGCCTTTGAGTTGTGGTGTTTGAGTACTGAATATCCCATGGATTGTGGAAAAACCACATAGACACATCTTGGGGAAACTGCAGTCGGAATGCCCTTTGAAGGCATGAATGGTAAGACTTCGTCTCGCCTATCTTGGGCATGTTGCTAGGAAAGGCTATTCCTTGGAAAGATCTCTCAGTGGAAGAGAGGACGATTTTCAACGAGACGGACTGGCGCAGTCAGTGACTGCAGCATGGACTCCAGCATATCAGAGACGGTGAGGACGGCACAGGAAAGGACAGCGTTCGGATCTGTTGTTCACACCTTAACAGCAGCAAGGAAGGTCCCAGGACGATTGAGACACTGCCTTGCCCTCGAGAAATGTCCCTGGGAGTTCAGTCCTAGGATTGAAACGATGGCCAGGAGGTTGCTGGAGGCAGGTTGTCCTCTCCCAGGGGTTCTGGATCGAGTACAGGAGCACATCTGTCCCCAAGATGGTACAGCAAGAGATCCTGTCGTCGCGCACGTCGGCGGCGTCACCTCAGACCTCACCAAGGGACAGTGTCAGTTCTTCATCATTTGCATCTGTGTCCACCAAGATCCATTCTGACCATGTTGTTTCCACCAATGGGACATAGCACCAGGACCAAGCCCAACCCTAACCTGCTGGTTCTACCTGCTGCCTTTCCCAGCCTGCCTTGTAAGAAGTGCAGCAGTCCTGAGAGGCCTTGGGTGACACAGCACATGGAGAAGAGAGGGGCTGAGGCGCTCCGCGGCGCCAGGTGTGAGCCCAGGGCCCGCTTGGACTCCACCCAGCCGTCTGACCATGACTGCGGCCCAGCCACTGTCAGCGTGGGTCTCATGAGAGGGCTGGGCCCAGGCAATCCACAGATCTGCCAGAGTCTCTTGTTGTTTTGGGGAGGTGACGACTCACCTGCAGAACGCCAGGACCAGCCGCGTACACCTGTCCTCCCTCCTCCCCACCACACGTCCTCCTCACCCTCCTCCACTCCTCCACCTTCTCCTGTCTTTTCTGCTTCTTCCCCTCGTGCCCTCTCCCTTCGCCTCCTGAAGCCCTTTCTCCCAACCCCAGTTATTAGGCTTTTTGTGTGGAGTGTGGCCTGCAGACCCTCCTCACTCACCGGGGTGGCGTCAGACGCCCGTGGAGAGCATCGCCACCCTGTACGGACGTGAGCTCCAGGCACCTGGGTGACGAGGGGCGTCAGGCTTGAGTCTCCCGCCTTGTTGTCTGATGGGTTGGGGTGCAGCAGAGACAGCTCCCCAGGGCTGGAAGGTGCAGAGTGCTCCCCAGAAGCTGACTGTGGAACTGAGGTAGAGTTCACGTGTGTAAAGGAGTTTACAAGGAAACAAGCCCGAGGACGTTGTCCTTCTTCTGTTGGGATTCAGGTGGGGAGCACGGCTGCCTGCCGTCCAGTATACACACTGTCGGCTTCGGTGGATGTTAGCTGAGTGAATGACACAGCTGGCCGGTGGGCAGGCGTAAACGCATAACCCTAGCCAAGGCAGTGGCCCTCCGATGGCCTGCTGCTTGTGGGCTTTGGGAGTCTTCTGGTCAGAGGCAGAAGATACTATGACCTTCTTCAGCTTGAGACATTCCAGAACCTTCTCTGCAGGCCCCACACAGACACAGGTACCGCCATCTACTACCCTGAATCCCAGTCTCCTCCAAGTGGCAGAGAGTTTCCCTATCAGTGTCCCTGGAGGTGCAGTAGCTTCACCACGGGGCTGCTGACTCGAAGGTTCATGGTTCAAAACCACCAGCCTTTCCACCTCTGCTCCAAGAGGCTCGTTTTCTCTGTGATTTTGAATGTTACTTGCTTTCCTAGCGTTCTGAATGTCATCACTCTCTCCCACCCCGAATTCCGTTCACCTGCACTCCCAGCAGTGTTACCCCGTGTCTGTACCTCCCCAGTCTCAGATGGTGGACACATTTATGACCACCCAGAGAGGGCTGAGAGCCTGAGGGGGGCTGGCAGGGGGCTGGAGCCACAGTGGGTGTTGGCATCCCAGCCCTCCCATGTCCTGGCCGTGTGGACAGGATGCGTCACCCCACCTCTCTGAGCTTCTGTGTCCTCGGCTTTATACTAGGAACCACGGTCTCCCCTCCCAGCATGGTGGTGAGGGTTCAGCGAGCTGATCTTTGAAAAGCCCAGAATGCAGTGAGTGCTCTGCCCTCCGGGGCCACATGCCCACTGGACAAGCCAAGACTATATGTGTGTGTTTGTCAGTCCGCAGCCCCAAGACAGGTGCTGTCCAGTGATTCCAGCTGGAGACGACCTCGTGTGCCGGAGGAGAGTGCTGCTCCCCAGGGTCTCGAGGCCAGGCCTTTCTCACCAGGGTCCTCTCGGACTGCTGCCACAGCGTTTCAGTGTCCAGCTGTCACCCGTCCCTCAGGTCAGACCACTGAGGCTCACTCCCCAGAGGTTCTGGGTGTAGTAACTGACTGGGCTCACGAGCTTAGCGCGGCTGGGCCTCCTTCATCACCAGTCTCCCCTCCTCACCACCGAGCTCAGCCCCGTTTACAGATGAGGCGCAGGCTCTGACGGGTACATGCGCCTGCCTGGATTCCTTAGGGTCTCCTCAGCAGAACCCGCCGTGGAGGTGCAGACCTCCAGCCAGTGGCCCGAGCGGTCTGTACCAGGGCCTGGGTGGGACTGAGCTGAGCACGTGCGGTGTGCACACACTCACACCCTTCTACCTGCCTTACTCAGTGTGCTGGGGTGTACACACACACACACACACACACACACTCACACCCTCCTACCTGCCTTACTCTGTGCTGGGGTGTACACACACACACTCACACACACACACACCCTCCTCCTCCTAACTTCTCTTCCTGAGTGTCCTGGAGTGCTCACACCCCCTCCCCCATATAGCTTTCCCTCTTACCTGACAGAGGAGCCTCTGGGCCCTGCCAGCAGTTGCTAAATGGAAAGTTAGCAGTTCAAGTCCATCCAGAGGCCACTTGGAATAAAGGCCTGGAATTCCACATGAGAGGAAAAAATAAATGCCGAGCCATAGAAAAGCTCCCGGAGCCCAGCTCTCCTCCGCACACGGGAACAGCACCTGGGACTGTGGGGTGCCCGGCGTCGGGTAAACTCGGAAGCGACAGCCTTCCAGATTTCGTGTTAAGAGCCCACCTGAGAGTTGCTGAACCTGCCACGCCACATTACGACCAACGTGAGGACGCCAGCAAACCCCCTCCGTTCAGTGCCGCTGCTTTATAAAGTAAATTATTAATGCTCCTTCTCCCCCCCCACACCCAGTTAAGCAGTTATTTGCAGTTGTTCCGGGTATTTCTCATTAGAAATAACATCATCTAAAGAATGATATTGATTGATTTTTTTAATCTTGGAATCATGGACGTGAACAACATATTTATATGACATTCCCTTTAACTAGAATTCTCATGCTTTATTTTTATGTTATTGATCTTTTTGACACGAATTGCTTTTCGGCCTTGTGCGAACATTGTAAGCTTTCGGGCCTGCAGAGGAATGGGCCGCGCTGGCCGCAGAAGACGGATGCCCCCCACCTCCTGACAGCGGCCGTCTCTTCCCTGAACAGCAGTTCGCCGGGGCCGGCGCTGCGTCAGGCTTTCGAGTATGAAGATGTGCAGGCCTTTGAATGGACTGCACTGGGGACGGCCCCTCCGCGAGCTTCGGCCTCAGGCCTGTCTGTGGCCGAGCATCTCCGCACTGGCGTTGGCCTCCTGGGGTGACAGAAGGCTGAGGTGCCCTGGCAGTGACCCCATGGTGTCATGGCATAGGGCGCAGCCGGCCATGTTCACCCGTCCGCCTGCTCGGTCGGCGTTTTCTCAGAGATGACGGTGTGCCAGGCACGGTGCTGGGTGCTGGCACTAGTTGGTGAGCTTGTGGGTTAGTCTTGTTCAAGCAACAGTTGAGCAGCTGCTGGGTGCCCGGGGCCCAGGTGTGGCAGGAGGGGCAAGACACACTCGTCTGCTGCCTGTGGTGGAGTCGAAAGCCCTGGAAACACGTGCGCCTCGCCCTGCGTTCACGTCCTGCCCCTCTCCACCGGATCTTTGGTGACCCCCGGGTTCCTGTCAGACATAGCACAGCAGTCACCCCTACCTCGCACAGGGCTGGGTGGGATGTCTTCGTGCTTTGAGGGTGTGTGCATGTCCCAACAAAAAGAGATGAAGCATCATGACTGGTGAGCGTTTCTCCCTCCTGGTCTCCAGCCACCTTCACCTCGCTCTCTCTGGAACAAAATGGTCCAGACTTGCCCCGTCTTCCCTGTGGACTGCAGGGCGAGGTCCCAGGGCCGAGGCCGGCCAGCTGTCTGCGCTAACCCACGTGGGCTTCACCAAGGTTTGCTTGTTGGGAGACCAGCAAGCTCAGCAGCTGGGGCTCCTAGAGGGAGCTTTTCAGGCACCGGGTGCCCTGCTCGCCCCTCGGGCCACCCATGGGGCCTTGCTCTGGGCACACCCTGTGCCAGGCACCAGAAATGCAATAGCAACGAAGTGATGAGACCCAGCCGTGGGACCCCCGAGTTCTGCAGGAGAGATGCATTTCAGTAGGCTATTTGGAAAGTGGTGGGTTCTGATACACACAGAGCAAGTAGGCATCCCTTCCACGTGTGTGGGGGCAGTGACACAGAGCTCTGGGGTCAGCGAGCCTGCTGGGTGTCACGGCTGCCCCACAGCAAAAGCCAGACTGGGCACATTTGAGCCAAGGGGTGGGCAGAAGGGCATGCCAGGCTGAGGCCCAGCATGGGTGGGTGCTCTGTGGAGGGAATCAGAGGGGCTGAACGGCACCAAGAGGCCACGATGGTGGGCCAGGCACCCAGCCCTCCCTCTCCACCTGGCACCTAGATCTTCCCTGCCAAGAACAGCCTCATCTGAGCCAGGCTTGCCCTGGCACAGTGACCCTCACTGCCTCCCCTCCTCGCAAAGGCTGCCCCTTCAGTTCTCTCCCCCTCCCTGCTGGCCCTGGAGCCCCAGGCGCCCGACAAGGATCTCTTATTTATTTCCTTCCTGAGGTTCATAAACTCCTGCCCCGTAATAAAGCCATTCCCCGCACAAGCACAAAATAATAACACTTAATTAAAATACATAAAACCAAAGAATAGTGGGGACCAGGGAAGATTAAGATCGGCTGAGTTCTTCATCCTGAAAACAAGTGAGGGACCCAGATGTGGGGGCACCCAGAGGGGCCACGTGAAGAGTTTCCACTTGCTGAACACGCACTTGGTGACCCACTTGGGATGAGTTATCTGGCATCTAGAATGTCTTGGAATATTCTAGAGAGCCTGGAGAGATTGAGTTCCTTTAAGAAAAAAACAGAGACATTGAGATACCAAGCTGACGCAACCGAGAATCAAAGGGTTGGGGTTGGACCTGCAGTCTGTGCATCAGAGTGGGCTCGTGGCTGGGCAAGAACCCTCAGTGGCTGCCCCAAACAGGGTGTACCTCTCTTCACATCACCTTCAGCTGCTGGTCTGTGGGGTGGTTGGCGCTGGGAGCCTTTGCCTTCTCCACCCCTCCCCCCCCCCCCGGTCACTTAGTGTCACCAGCACCTCCATGCTCTGCTTGGCCATGTGCATTCATGCCGGCTGTTCTCCTAAACACTCTATGGGTGTCAGCCTTGTCAGTCCTTGCTGCAGCCCTCAGAGCTCACTTTACAGATAGGTAAACTGAGTCACAGTGCTCACACCACTGGGAGGTGGGCAATGTCCAGGGGCCTTCATTTACTCAGGTCGTTTCTGCCTGGAGGCAGCTAATTCAACTCTGGGCCTCAATGAGATGCTTGCAACCTTTGGTCCATGTCCTGGAGGAAGGAAGGGGGGGTTCCTGTAGAGTCCCCAGGGCCAGAGGCTGAGGCCTCACTGCACTAAGGAGCACCTGTAGGCCTTGATTGGACTTCTGGCACACAGGGCATGAGCACTGGTTCCCTTTCCCATCCACCTCCGGAACCAGCAGCTTGGAGTTCTAAAGTGATCGCTTTCTGTCCTTCTCTGCTTTAGCTTTATTTGTCGTGAGAGTTGCCAAACTAATTGACCAAGGATTGCCTCCAAAAGCCCCCACAGCAACACAATTGTGTGGTTTTCTGTGTACAGGGTGAGAAAGGGTCATTGCATCCATCCCCTGGGCCTGAGTCCTCCTGGACGGAGCCCAGTGGATGCTGTTTTAAGAGGCCCCAATTTCTAAGGCTCTGCTATTCTTTTCCCTTCTCTGCCCTGAGGTCCCAGGAAGCCCTTTGCATAGTAAACCAGTATAGCCTCACCCCGGAGTCTTCTGAGCCTGCTCCTGGGCTGTGGGGTGCCCACTTGCTGGACTACACCATCTATATGGGCTGTCCACACCCCTGCTTCTCCTGAAAACGGCTTAGGTGCCCCAGAAGCCAGCTTTGTGGTTCCCGAGGTGTTCACTGCCTCCCACCCTCTGGATGCATCCAATTGCTCCTTGAACGCATTTCAGTCCCCCTGACCTCCCACAGTAATGCCCCCCATTCCAGTGCCCAGTTTGTCTCTTGCCCACTCCGTACCAGCCGGTGTTCATCCGTAAGCATGCCTTGGCCACCACGGGGTCTTTGCCTGACCCCTGCCTCATCTGACCTCACTCCGTCTGTCTTCCATTCTGTTCTCCACCACAGCTCTGTGGATATTTGGGCAGATGAGTCCCTGCCGTGTGGGCTGCCCGACTCCTGCCCACCTCATGTATCTCCTCGCCCCCCAGTGGTGACAGGAACGTGCCCCGCCATTGTCCAGTGTCTCCTGCAGACAAAAGCATCCCCAGTTTAGAGCCACTGGCCAGATGCCTCATCTTCATAGCCTGCCGAATCAGCCAGGCACCCTGTCACTCTCATAGTGTGCTTCTTTTTTTTTATTATTATTATTAAATTTTATTAGTTTCAATGAACATTCACAGGGATTCTGGGCTTTCACTCCTTCATTGCCGCACCATTCTCTCCACCCTCCTCCCCAGTTTGTTCTTCTCCCCCGCCATCCGAATGTCTGTTTTAATTGTCCAATCGCCACAGTACTTGTCAAAGCCAGTTCTGATTAATCTTCTTTGTCAGTGTGTCCTTTGCCATTCCCTATCACTCCTCCCTGAGAGAGACTTCACCCTGATTCATAAGGAAAAGGGGATGGCCTATTCTCTTAGCTACTTCCTGCTGAAAAGGGACGCTGTGGGTTTCAGGGTGAAGATCTTCTCTCACTACTCTAAAGGGCCCCTTTGGCAGTAGGAAACACATAGACTATTATGGAGATTGATTTTGGAATTTAGATGCACTCTTATTGATTGTGCTTGGCCATACATGTTCATATCCTTGAAGATGTATCATGGGGGTGTTGCAACCTAGAAGACACAAATTTGACTAACAAGTTATAAGTACATGAGTCAAAAATTATGGAAAAGTAAAAGAAAGGATTCTTTCATTGTTTTACAAACCCTCCCCCAGGTCCCCTCCACCATGTAGCCCTCGCTCTAGACTCCTGTGATGACAGAAGTACCTAGTCATATATCTCTTTTAAACAGTTTTCTCCCTCCTCTGTTTCAGTGCAGTATACATTATTGAACCCATCTTACTCAGTCTCTCCCCAACCCCAAGGACAGTCCCATTCTACAACAGTGGCATCATGTAATATTTGTCCTTTTGTGACCGGGATATTTCACTCAGCATAATGTTCTCCAGATTCAACCATTTTGAATAATATTGCATGAGTTCCTTGTTTTTTAATGCAGCATAGTATTCCATTGTGCGAATATACCACAGCTTCTCTAGCCATTCGTTTGTTGATGGGCACTTAGGTTGTTTCCAACTCCTTGCATAGCGTGCTTCTTAATGTGAAGAAGTGGGTAATTATAGAATTATTTGCTTAATTATTCCAGTAGTGTTTGCCCTCACACTAAGTGCTTTGAAGTTTGGCATGTCCAGTCTCACAGCACCTGGCACGCAATAGGGCCTGAGTTGGTGTCTATGATATGACCCAGGGTGACCCTGAAGGCCTTCCAGTCCCTCCCCACCTCCCAGGAAGTGCCCTGAGTGCTTCTCAGAACACCCTGTCAGGCAGTGATGGCCCTCAGGTGCTGCCCAGTCACATCATGGCCCACGTACCACAGAAACCAACCCTTACCAGTCCTGTTCCGTCCTCATGCATTGTTTCTGTGGGAGCCCATTCACTGGTGACCCTGCTGCATCTCGATGGTGTCTTTTGTCCTGACCCTCTGTCTTACCAAGCTTGATGTCCTTGTCCAGGGGGTTGGTCCTTCCTGGTCGCAGGTCCAAAGCACACCAGGGACAGGCCCATTTCTCGGCCAACTCCATAATCCAAAAGCATTGCCACTTCTTCCATCTTCTTTAACCATCATGTCCAGCTTCCACATGCAGATGAGGCAGTTAAATCCCGTGCCCTGGGTCAGGCACACCTTGGTCTTCAGGGTGACATCTTGGCCATTGAGCACTTTGAAGGAGTCTTTCAGAGAGCAGCTCTGCCAGATCCAGTGCCGTGTTTGATTTCTTGTCTGCCACGTTTGCATGGTGTTGACTGTACACCAAGTGAAATAAAAGCTTCAGCAATGTTCTTATTTTCTCTTTTCGTCCTGATGTTGCCCGTTGGTCCAGCAGTGAGGATTTTTGTTTTACGTAAAGTCAGCGTTAACTGTCAGCATGCGTCAGGCACAGAGAGGTCACTTAACTTGTCCACAGTCACACAGAAATAGCAGGCAAGGTTTGACCCCAACAGCCCAGCTACAGAATCCTTACCCTTGCTTTTAGTTGTTAAATGCCTACTGTGTGCAGGCCCTGAGGATAGCATGAAACGAGGGTTCTGGGTTTTGTGGTTAGAGAAAGGGGGCTCCGTTGAAAGGCCAGGATGCTGAGGCACAGAGAGGTCTAGCTGTGGGCAAGGGCACACAGCCCATTGGCAGCTAGACCCCTTCTAATGTGCCCCTGTGTCCGCAGGGTCAGGACACTCTGACAGTTTAACCAGTCAATTATAATAATATTTTTCTCTCTGAATGTTTAAAGGGGGGAAAAAACCAACAAGTTGGCTGACTAAGGTGCAATCATGGCTCAGAGGCCAGGCTGCCATTAGTTATTAATTAGGCCATTATGCATTCCACAGCGATAATTGCTTTGCTGCAAAGTCACCGAGCATGAAACGGACCCGGCCCGGAAACGCTCGCCATCTATCAATCTGAACAGTTGCATTTTCTCACCTTGAGTCGGGTGGGCACCATCGCGGGTGACACAAAGAAATTAATGAGACATCAGTAGGCAGGAGCGGGCCAGGCCCTCCGCCGGGCCAGGCGCCCAGCGCAACGCACAAGGACAGTGCTTAAGCGAGCTGGTGGCACCGCTCTTGTAGCCATGACGTCCCTGCCTAGAGGTTTCAGGGACAGGGAGCAGAGCCATCTGTCCCACCTGTCTGCCACGCCCATTGCTTTTGCAGTGAGGAAGGTGAAGGGGTGAGGAAGGTGAAGGGGTAGGGTGTGCAGGGGCTCGCTCTCCTCAGTCTGCGTCTGTTGCCTCAGCACCTTCTCCCGGACAGCCCCAGCTGTTCTCTTGGCAGTCCGTGGGGTGTTCAGGTCTCTTCTTCAGCACATTTCCAAGGCATCAGTTCCTGGTCATAGTGGGGTGCCACTTCATGCCATAACTGATGCCTGGCGATGCAGCACTAACACACCTGGCTGATAACCTAAGGGTTAGTGGTGTGAACCCCCACTGCTCCACAGGAGAAAGAGGTGGCAGTCCGCCTCCAGAGTGACTGGCACTCACCTGACCACAGGGGCGATGTAAGCACCCAGCCAGTCCTCCCCATGGGGAGGCAGGGGCCAGCCCGGCACCATACAGGGGCCTCCACCACTCGGGGCACCGCGCGGGGGCTTCCACCACTCGGGGCACCGCGCGGGGGCTTCCACAACGCAGGGCAAGGCCCCTCGTCTCTGCCTGCATCCTCATCCTGCCTTCTCTAGAGGTGGCCTCAGAGAAGGTGGCTGTCCCGTAAAGATTGCTTCTGCTCCCAGATTCACCCCAGAGTTTCAGGGCTAAAATCCAGAACCAAAATCAAACTATTGCAATCTGAATTTCTGGAATGACCTGCACTGTTAGCCAGATTTGAGAGCAGTGTAAGGTCAGTCACCTGTGCCAGGAACCCTGTTCGGCACAGACACAGCGGCCTCAGAGGGAAGTGCGGCTGCATTCAGGGCCTCAGAGCTGACACTCTGGCGGTCAACTCACTGAATGGCACTGTCCATCTGCCGCCCAGACAGCAGCTGGTGGATTCGAACCACGAGCCTTTGAGTTGGCAGCACAACTTCCTACCTACTGTGGCACCAGGAGAAAGGTTTAAATCCCCGTATACTGGTTTTGTTTGAAAGCATAGAGACTATTTGAAAATTGAATTGGGATCAGAAGGCTTTCCCACAGGACTCGAATGCCTGTATGTTCGGATTCTCGCAGCATTTGTCACAGAAGGCCCAGGGAACATTGCTGGATGAACAGATAAACTCATGGTCTGTCTATACCATGGAATATTTTCCATCCATAAATAGAAATTAAATTGGTCCAGGCTACCACAGGGGTGAGCCTTGGAAAACATTGCACTGTGAAATAAGCCAGACATAGGGACACGTGCATGAAGCCCCTACAACAGACAAATGCGGGACAATGGCAAGCGCGTTAGTAGTTACCTGGGTCGAGAGTAGCTGTTTGGGGTGTTAGAAATAGTTGGTAAGGAGATTGCACAACGTTGTACATTTACTTAATCCGCTAAATTGGAAACTTAAGAACAGTGAAAATCACAAATATTGTTTTGTGTTGGTTTTTTTAAAAAATTTTTCCCAATCTGTGGCTTCCATTTTTACCCTGTTGGAGAAGTTTTGGGATGTGCATAGGGATTTGATTCTTAGAAGGTCCCATTCATCTATTTTAGCCTCTCATGCTTGTGGATTTTCCAGGATGCTTGGATGACTGTTTATGTTGTGGATTAGGACTTCTACAGTTCTTCCAAGCTTTTCTTTAATGCAATTTATAGTCCTTGGTTTTACTCCTAGGCCCAAGATCCATTTTGAGTTGGTTTGTGTGTATGGAGTGAGGTGTGGATCTTGCTTGAGTTTTCTACAGATAATTTTGCCAGCACCATTTTGTTAAAAAGGATGTCGTTTCCCCACTTAACTGATTTTATCTCTTTGTCAAAGATCAACTGACCACAGGTAGATGGACTGATTTCTGGTCCATTGATCTGTGTGTCTGTCATTGTACCAGTACCATGCTGTCTTGACCACCACGGCAGTGTAGTAGGATTTTAAATCAGGGTGAGATGCCTCCTACCTTGTTTCTTTTTTTAAGGAGTGCTTTGCTTATTTGTGGTCTCTTTCCATTCCAAATGAAATTGGAAATTGCCTTTTCCATCTCATTGAAGAATGGAATTGGTATTTGTATTGGGATTGCATTGAACGTGTAAATTGCCTTTGGTAGTATTGTCATTTTCACAATATAGAAAAAAATTATTACTATTTTTATGTGTACCGTCAGATTGGATCTGACTAGTACAGGAGGATATTGCCCCTCCTTCTCCAGCAGAGCTTCTGGTGGATTCAAACCGCGCACCTCTGGGATTGCAGTGCAGCTTCTTGCCACTAGGCCACCAGACTCCCTTGCATATATTATGGTTTTTAAAAACGTGCTTTAAATGTCTTTTGCCAGCACTCGCTCCAGACCCCACCCTGCGTCCCCTTTCGCTTCCCGCCTCCATCGGGCTGCTCCTTGTCCGTTGTCTCCAGCTGAGGTTTGGCCCCTTGCAGGGCTGGGAGAGGGCTGGGGACTGGCTCTCCAGGTCTAGGAATGCACCAATGGTGTGGTCATGACAGCCAGCCCAGAAGTCCCTGTCGAGCAGAGACACCGCTGGCTGAAAACGGCTGCAGTCTGTTAACAAGTGGGCATGGCTCTGTGCCAATAAAACTTGATTTATAAAAACAAACTGTGACTAGATTGGCACAATCACATACCAGCTCCTGGTCCAGAAGAGAAGTGCTATATTCAGGCCACCCTTCCTCCTGTTACTCTCAGCCACCCAAAAGCCCAGCCCAGGGGAGCCTAAGGGAGTCCCGTCTAGATTGTGTTCTCAACCAAGATAAGCTCCTGCTGCCGAGAAGGGGTCACTTCTGCCTCTTGTCCACTGGGCCAGTTGAAGTGCCATCTTGTTCCATTCTTCTACGAGATTTCCCCACACCGAGACCCCAGACCACCCACCACCCCCAGGTCCCTGTGGGCGGGAGTCAAAACCAAGATATTCTGCTCTTGTGGTTAAGAGTTGTTGAAAGAGAGGCAGCCCCTCAAGCAGGTGGACTGACGCGGTGACGAGAGTGGGCAGAGCATTCGAAGATGGTCTGGACGGTGCCCATCCTACAGTCGCTGCGCCTCGATGGTGCCCACTGACATGCCCTGCCTTCCATGGGGGCCTTGCTCACTCTGGCACTGAGCACACAGTACTCATAAGTGATCTCATCTAGTCCTGGCCCTCGCACTGTCCTATGATACTGATACGACTGAGGACGCCTAAGTAGCCATGTCCCCCAGTGGGTGACAATCATCACCGGTCCTAAAAGCAGAATCCAGGCGAGTCCAGAGTTGAGTGAGGTTATCCAGTGACACACCTGCTTTCTACACGATTATTTCCACTTTTCCTCCCAAATCTGTGCCACCCTGGTCTGCTTCCCTCCTGTATTCCCCGCTGAGGAGGACAAGGCGCTGTGGAGCCTTCGGAGGGGTCATCCGCCTTCTCCCCTGGCAGACAGAGGCGCCTTGGGCAGCAGAGCCGGGCAGGGAGCCTGTGTGTGCCTTCCTGGCCCTGGGCGAGCAGGCTGTGGGGGTCAGTCCTCTAAGTCACGCTGTGTCCACACTTGGTCATGGGGGGTGAAGGTAGCAAAGCGGAGAGGTCTTTCCATTAAATTGATGCTGTTGATGCTTCTGGCAAAGAGAGAATGGAATAAGGAGGGCAGGGGCAGCCTTGGAGCTACACTGGCCTCCTCCTACGCTGGTATTTTATGGAGGTGAGGAGGTTGGGGTGGAGGAAGTGCAGCTGGTTCTCCCTGACCTGGTGCCTGCTGTGTGCTGTGTCTCTGGGACCTGGCTGGTTCCTGGGAGAGCAGGGAAAGGTTAGGGCAGGGTGACATTTCGGCCCCTAAAGCAGAATTGCAAGCTCAGGTACCCACAGGGTCTGACTGATGAGCTCCACAGACTCAGGTGAGACCACAGGAGGGGTGGAGAATGGTGAGCTGGAGACGCTGTGCAGGACCTGTGGGGTGACCACAGCCCTCCGGCCCGCTCATGCCCCTCCACCTCACTCACATCTTCTACCACGTTTCAGGGAGTGAGAGCAGGTCCTCGACCTCTCCGGGCCTCAGTTTCCTCCTCTGGGAAGTCACTGTGATAAATGTGTCTGTGTTGGTGTGCAAGAGAGACCCCTCCTATGGACTCCTGGCTCAGATGCCTGGTGCTGGGCGTGTCCTGTCCTGGGTAAGGGACGGCCAGGATGCTCCTCAGGCATGAGGATGGTGAGACTTCATCTCCTAGACTCCGAGCATGTTGTCAGAGGGGCCAGTCCTTGGAGACATGCTTAAGAAAGTTGGAGATTCATGAAAACGAGGGAGATCCATGATGAGGCGGGTGGACCCTGTGGCTGCAGCAGTGGCCTCTGCCCTGGCAGGAAGGAAGGGAGTAAGCCAAGGTGTGTCTGTGAGTCAGTGTCAGCAGCCACAGCAAGGCCCCTCCCCTGGTCTGCACCTCCTCGAGCTTCCGTGCGACTCCACGTATGGGACACATTAGCCCCGTCCCAGCCCGCAGACAGCGCCCACCACATGTCCCTGAGAGCTGTTCCTGTTGTTCTCAATGCTGCTGCCATGCTCTCTGTAACCATATTTTTACAATGTTCTCAGAAGCTGGAATTCTTGATTTTTATGTAAAAGTGTCTGATTTTTAAGCTTTGGCTAATAACCAGTGTTTTTACACTGAACAAACCCTGGGCATTGTCTGATCACCGCAGGCCTTTGAACACACCTTCCACACTCCCTCTTCGGCTGATCAAAAACTCCCTTATCAGTAATCATTAAGCCTTGAACTGAAACTATGCCATGAAGTCATCTTTAAACTAAGCAGCAGTTTAGCTCTACTCGTGAAGAGTGTTAGCCTGGAGCGGTGTATTGTTTGACAAGAGTAACTCTAATCATAGACAGGTCTGGGGTCAGGGTCTGCTGACCTCTGGGGTCAGGATCTGCTGACCGGTGCAGCCTGAGCCCCTCCTGGAGGGAGAGCAGGAATTGGGGGCAATGCCAAGGATATAACCAGTGTTGTTGAAGTCTTTTTACCCACCTTATCTAGTTATTCATTTGTCTTCCCTTCTCATCATTATTAACACTCCAGGATTGTGCCTGTCTGTGTGGAAACCCTTCCTTAGCTTTTCATGGTAGTGGATTTAACTGTAATCATCCTTTGTGACTGACTTGTATCACTCAGCATAATTTGTTCTAGATTCATCCACGTCATTGAACTGTTAAAATGAATAGTTTCTTGACTAAGAATTGGCCCTTCATTGAACTGTTAAGGGACTAATTTCCTTTATAAACTAGTTCCAATGACATGGTGGTTAAAGAGGTCTCAGGGTCCATCTTTTTTCAAGCCCCAGAACACTGACTCCGTCATGTCCAACTGCTCCCTCCCCATGTAGCACTCTTCTGTGATCTTCCGGCCTGGTGATTTGGTTCCACATCTCATCAATTGATGAACCATACTCAAAGTTAAGTTATTCATAAGGGAGGCAGCAGGTACACTCAGGATCAGGAAGACCTTACAGGTAACATGATTCAGTTCTTGACCAAGACAGCTTCATCCCGCCGTTAGCTCCTGGGCCCTGCTCAGCCTCGCCGGGTCACTGTGGAGCTCCTTTGGTCAGCCTGTCGCCTGCAGCCACCCTTGCCCAGTGTCCTGGTTCCTCCCATCTGTTGTCACTCTTACCACTGCTGTACCTGCCTCTCTTCCTTCTTCTGTGTTACAGCTTCTCCTCCGTCCCTGGGCCTGGGAGGTTCTCAGCATAGGCACCCAGGGCTGAGTCGTCTATGTTACAGCTTCTCCTCCGTCCCTGGGCCTGGGAGGTTCTCAGCGTAGGCACCCAGGGCTGAGTCTTCTGTGTTACAGCTTCTCCTCTGACCCTGGGTCTGGGAGGTTCTCAGCATAGGCACCCAGGGCTGAGTCATCTATGTTGCAGCTTTTCTTCCATCCTGGGTCTGGGAGGTTCTCAGCGTAGGCACCCAGGGCTGAGTCTTCTGTGTTACAGCTTCTCCTCTGTCCCTGGGTCTGGGAGGTTCTCAGCAGGCACCCAGGGCTGAGGAATCTCTGCACTCCTAGTTCTTATCACTTGGCAGTAGTGAGGTCCCTTCTTTTACACTTAGGGGATAAGCAACAGTGGCCTTGCCCTTGTGAGAGTTCTGTACACCTTTTTGCACGTCCCGCACCAGAAGCATTCTGTGCACCTTGTTCACATTATTAGCAAGCTGTCCAATCCTCTTGATGAGCCACAAGCACCTTAGTTGTCAGCCTTATGCAATTATTTGGCAGAACAAGACCTTGGCTAGAAAGCCTATATAAAAGAGATCTGTTGCATGACAACTGTATATATAGGAAAATGTTAGTATATATTTTATAATCTATATTTTTAAAAAAATAGAAGATCATTAGAATCATTCTCTCCCAACCTCTCTGTCTTATGCTAGCCAGGCCACCTCCTCTGAACCCCCTCTAGTCTGTGCTCCTGCAGGGTAAATCACCTCCCCCCAACTCTCCCTCCTCAAAAGATACTTTCTTCTCCCCTTTTCAGGGTCTTCTTCTCCAGGATTTGTGGGCTGGGCTTAGGTTCTCATCTCTCAAAGCCCACTGTCCACAAATGAATTCCCATTCATAGCAGTGCTACATTTTGTGGTGACCGTGTCCCAAGGGTCAGAGCTGACTCACAGGTAACCCTTTACAGAGACTACAAATGGCACATTGAATATTGCCCATCTGTCTGCAATGTAGCAGCTCGTGGATTTGAACTGAGTGCCTTTGGGTTGGCAGGGCAGTTCCTCACCCAGAATACCATTTCAGTGTCATTACAGAGGACACAGGATAATGTCCCTTAGGGTTTCCAAGGCTGCCCTCTTTTTAAAAAATTATTTTTATTGATTTGCATACAGTAATTTGTTTATCTTGTGTTTCATTCACATACACTGTTGGGACTTTTCTTGCCCTTCTCTCCACCCTGCAAGTCCTGTGACCCCATCACAGGCTGTAGCCTTTACAGAAGCAGGCTGCCACAGCCTCCCCCTCAGAGCAGCTGCCAGGATCAGACTGCTCACATGTCACTTGGCAGTCAAGGCCTCCTGTGCATGGCTCCCCCTTCTCCTTACCTCAGCATGTGAGTTGGCTAGGTGAAGGTCATAGATCTGCATCTGTTTCCAAGCCATGAACTCCGCATTTGTTATGAAAGTTGCTGTTGTGTACCCTCAAGTTGGAACCAGCCCATAGCTGACCCTCCAGTGGGTTTCCAGAAGCAGTAAATCACACAGGAGACTGCCTTTCTTTCTCTAAGGGAGCAGCTGGTAGGTTTGAACCATGTGCCTTTGGGTTGGCAGCACAGCTCCTTGCTGCTAGAAATCAGAGCTACCATGACTGTTTCATTCTTGTGGGAATCATCTATATGGAAGCAGGCACAGAGACAGCCGGGGGCTACCCCAGCCCCCACAGAAGGTCAAGCCCAGGGCTCGGCTCTGTCTGAAAGCTGCTTCCAAAAGCTGACCCACAGCTGAGAAGCCCATCTGGAAAGGGAGAGGTGAGAGACCAGTCAGATAGAAGGTGCACAGGGGACAGAGACACTTCAGGGTGTTTGCCTGAGGCTGTCACAGCTGTGTGAACCATTAAGGGGGCATCTGGGAAGGACATTGTTGTGTATGATCCTGGGCTAGGCAGCCCTTTTTTTTCTTTTTTTCTTTTTTTTTGGTGTGTGTGTGTGTGTCTACTGTCAAATCAGATCTGACTGGTACAGGAGGAGAGTGCCCCTCCTTCTCCAGCAGAGCATCTGGTGGATTCGAACTGCAGGCTTCTGGGATTGCAGTGCAGCTTCATGCCACTAGGCCACCAGAGTTCTCTTAGGCAGTCCTTCTGTGACGTTGAGGACCACCGTATATAAAGGGCACACACACTCCACTCCAGTATCTCTGCTCTTAGCAGTTTCCCAGAATCATGTGAAGAGGATGCTGGCGCCACCCGATGTCCCTGCTGTCCTCTCAGAGCCAAGGACACCACAGAACGTGGCTGAGAGCGCACATACAGCAGACATCACAGAGGCATCACGGGGTCATGCCGGGCAGACCCTTGGGTGACCATTACCTGCCAGACACACCGGGCACTATGCTGGCTGTCTTAGCCCTGAATTTTATCTTCCTGCTGCTCTGAGCATCGTTCTCCCCACTTTACAGATGGTGCAGTCAGGACTTTGAAAGCCCAGTGACGATCTCACAGAGACAGGTTCAGACGTCAGGTCTCAGTCACTCGGGCCTGACCCCACAGGCCTTTTTGATGCATCATCTGTGTGTGTGCTCCACGCCTCGCCTCCTCCCCACCCCGTCTCATACCCCTGCCTCTTCCTCACCTGTGCTGTGTGCATGTGGGGAAGGGGCTCAGGGGAGCTGTGTCCCGGGACCGCAGTCGTGACTGTGAGTGGAGCTGCAGGCGCAGGGTGGCCAGTTCTGATTTCCCAAGAGAAGCCAACAATCTGGAACTCTCTCAATTGTCAAATGCTGGCCTCATAGAAATGCACATCTTTTCATATGCGCTGTACTTTATTGAAGTATCATTTACATACAGTAAAATGCACAAATCTTAAGTGTGTAGCCTGGTGAATTTTGATGGCTCCAGTATTCTTAAAGCGCTGAAGGATCCAAGAAAAGACACCTGGTCCTCCACCCGCTGTTCACAGTTCCTCATCTCGTGCTCGAGGGGCCGAATGGGCTGTGATACTTGCAGGCACGACCTGTCCCCTTACAGTGCTACTAGGATCCCAGCTTTTACAGCCCAGAGACTGTGTGACTGTTCCAATCGTGGTTACATGCACAGACCCAGGAGCCTGGTCCTGGGGGTGAATCCTGGCTTTGCCACTTGTTCTGTGGGTTTTGTGTAAATCACTGGCCCTCTCTGATGGCTTCCATCTCCCCATCTATAACAGGGAGCATAAGAGTCTCGTGGAGAATTCTGTACAAACTCAGTGAGTCGGTGAGACGGATGTTAAAACAGCACGTGGCCTAGGAACTTTCCAAATCTCCATTCTTGGCTTGTTGTTGTTAATAATAGACTATCTTTTCGAGCACTTTTTAGGTTTACTAGGGGGAAACAAGCAGAGAAAACAGAGCCAGTTGCCGTTGAATCAGCTTCGATTCGTGGTGGCCCTGGGGGGTCCACGTAGCACTGTGCTGCATACATTTCTTCAAGGTGCCCTTTTTTAAGAAATACATTTGGAGGAGCTTTTCCAAGACACGTCTGGGTGAACCCAAACCTGCAGTCTGTCCCTCAGTGGCCAAGAGAGCTAATGACTAGGGATCCGCCACAGTGCGGAGTCCCCACATACTCCCTCTGCCCTCCCCCCACCCCTCCTCAGAGCCCCTGGTGTTCACAGCTTCCATCGACCAATCCAGCAGGAGCTCTGGTGGCGCAGGCCTAGCCCACAGGTGGCGTGTGCTCTCCAGCGGTTCGAGTCCAGCAGCCACTCCGAGCAGGAGAGGTGGGCAGTCTGCTCCATGAGCTTCACAGCCCCGGAGATGCCAAGGAAGGTTCCTGCTCAGCCGGCAGGGAGATGGACTTCAGTTTGGGTGGTTGGCTTTTGGGGGGGTTTCAGTTGAATAAAGCAGTATTGATACATTATTATTCACCAACATCCATAGTGTAGAAGGCTGTGTAAACGATTTATGTGTAATCGTGGATCAGAGCAAAGGGAGCTAATGGATAAAGAGTTGCAATGCCAGCCCAAACGCAGGCAGTTCAAATCCAGCAGCTGCTCTGTGGGAGAAGGAGGGGCAGTCCCCTCCAGTCAGTCTATGGCCTCTGGAACCTCTGGAGGGCAGCTTGGGAGAAGGATGGGAAGACCCCCTAGACAGTGCACGGCTCTGGAACCTTCTGGAGGGCAGCATGGAGCCAGTCTGACTCCAGGCAGTGAGCTTGTTGGTGCACCTGATGGCAGCGCCCCCGAAATGCTCTCCCGCTCACGCATGCTCCTCTGTGCGTGGAAACTGCCCCCCTGCAGGAGAGCCCACACTCCAGCCGTCCCGGATGGGGGGCCTGCCACACGGCGTCCTTGCGCTGCTCCCGCTATGGTTTTACTCAGCAGTCTTTGTTCACTTTCCTGCTGCTGCATAGGAGGACCAGCTGTGTTAACAGGATCCTCCGGGGGGCTGGCAGGAGCCCCACTGCTTCTCTCCCACTCAGAATATTCAAGGTGAGGAAAGGGCACAGTTCAGGGGTGAACTTGAGACTTGTAATTTGCCAAACTAAACGCCTCCTCTGCCCCAGGTGGCAGGATCGACGATGCCTGGTTACATTGAAAGTCCTTGCCCGTCACATCCCACCTCACCTCTCCTGTGTGGCCACCCTCTCC
>NW_006399898.1:6948084-6965651 GCF_000299155.1 Elephantulus edwardii
CTCCACCCCACCTCACCCCTCTCCCACACACAGACCACCTTGAGATCTATGGAGACTTGGATGCACTTGTACCCATGGAAGGTCTTTTTGTTCGGCTATAAAAAGCTGTTGATGTGAGGGAGCTCTGGTAGCCCAGTGGCAAGAAGTTGCACTGCAATCCCAGAGGTATGTGGTTCAAATCCACCAAATGCTTTGCTGGAGAAGGAGGGACAGTCTTCTCCTGTACCAGTCAGATTAGATTTGATGGTACACACCCAAAAAATAATAAAATTTTACAAAGGGGAATAAAAGCTCTTGATGAAAATGGGAAAGTATTAGGATTATAATGAGGTGGGAAAGCTGCGCTTTTGGTAGGAGGTGCCGAACCTTTGAAGGCGTACGTAGAAAGAGCTCTCAGGCCAAACACGGAAGTGGGGGGCGCTCCTTGGCAGGTGTCCATGGCATGTCCCCCTCCTAGAGACTCTGCCACCAAAGGCCACCCACACAGGGCCACCTTCAGAGTGTCACCCAGCACCCCAGTCAGCCACAGAAGTTGCCAGCACCCCTGCAGACCAGCTTGGGTCCCCCGTCTTCCGGCACCCGCGCCTCCTCACAGGTCCCTCATGGGACAGATGCACGATAGCAGCCGACCCCTCAGCTAGTGAGATGTGCAAAGTGTTGATGGAGTTTGGGGCTGGGCTTTGGATCCTTTAAAATATCCCCTAAGCAAATTTTATTTGTAAGGGCCTGAAGAAAGCCTCCTGTCCTTTTCATGCCAGGAGCCCCTGAAAGAGAAGCAAAATTGTGTGTTCACTGCTAAAAAAAGCCCCGGCTTTTACAATTTTAACAATAGAAAAATGATGTGTGTGCTTCAGTGCGTGGAGGCTTGGAGGAAGGCAGGCACCCCGTTCAGGTGGCTGGTGAATTACTAATGAACAGTTCGCCTTTGTTTTGAGTGACAAGCAATTTAAATTCAGTCTTATGTGGAGGCCAGGGCGGGGGAGAGGAGAGGAGGCCACCATTCCCCCCAGAAGAGAGAAAAAGCAAAGGGGAAAACGGGGTAGTGAAAAGAAAAATGCCCCCTCTCTGAAGGGAGAAGCTGTGTTCTGTGCCACCGGGCGGAGGTGAGAAGTTAGGGCTGCATTTGGTAATTATAAAATCAGTAGTTTGTGATTGGATGTAATTGATGATTATACCGTTGCTAATAGCAGGCCTGCCAGCCCTGGCTGGCGGGACATTTTCTTTATGCACCACTTCCAAGGCGTAAAAGGCAGCCCTGCGTGGACGCCATGCTCCCCCGGCCCGGGTGTCCGACATCAGTGCACCTGGGGCCTGCATTTTGTCGGATGGAGTGCAAGGCGTTCCTTAACACTGACATTTGGAAACACTTTGTTCGGTGCCATATTTTTAGCCTCAGAACAATTACAAATATATTTTCTCCCCACCTCCTGCTCTCCAAGCACCCACCCCACAGGCCTGGAGGGTGGTTCTAGGCGTTGTCGACCCCTGATTAGCAAACCAAGGTGGAAGGTACGCAGGGGCCATGGCTGGGGAGTCTGTCCGTGTTGTCTTTTGGTTGAACGGTTGTCATCGTCTGGACCATATAGAAGCTGTGACGTCGTCCATGACATGTCGCACTGCCGACCCAAAAGCCATTCAGCTCCACAGGACAGAGATGGACTGTCCCCTCTCATTACGATTCACCGCCTCGGCAGCCCAGTGGTGTGTCACTGCTCATAGAAGGGTTTTCAGAGGCTGTTAATCGCATGGGAGGAGATTGCCCATCCCTCTGCCACAGAGCAGCTGGTGGCCTCGAACTGCGCATCTTTTGGGATTGCAGCGCAGGTCCTGGCACTAAGCCACCAGGTGGTAAAGGATTGGATAGCCAATGCAAAGGTCTGTGGCTCAGATCCGCCAGTTGTTCTGCGGGAGAAGGACGGGAGTCTCCTCCCATGCAATTTATTGCCTCTGAAAACCCGCCGGAGGGGCAGCTATGGGTCAGTTCCCACTTAATAACACACAACAACATGGCTTCCATTAACACTGACTCTTCAAACGTTAGGAAGCCAGGACCCTGAAATCAGGGTTCAGCAGGGTTCCCCTCAAATATGAGCCAGTCTCTCGATCCTGACCTGTGAGGATGCGTCTCCTAAGGCAGACGCTCTCCGTGTGTTCCGCATCCCTCCCTGTTCTCCACCAGCACCCTCACTCCTTCACCGTCCTCCTGCTTTCCCAGCACCGGAGGCCGTAGAAAGTGCCATGGCTGGGGGAGGTGCGCTTGCACCCTCAAAGTGGCATGCGTCCTTTTTAATGTTTTCCAGCAACCCCCTGCAGGAAGTCGTTACATTACTTCTCTGCACGTCGAGTGTGACCCTTGTACAATGAAGCCCTGAGCAGCTCAGTCCTTTCTCTGACGATCATGCCGTGGCTCGCTGGTCCAGTTGTGAGGATGTCAGTTGAGGATGAATCCACCCTGAAGGCTGTCATCTTTGGCCTTCATCCTCTAAGGGCGTCCAGTCCTCTTATTTGGAGCATCCAGGGCTGCACCACCTGTGCGATACTGTTGTTACGCACTGTTAGACCGAAACCACCTCAAGGCTGACCGTCCAATGGATTTTCAGACAATGAATTGCATGGGAAGAGATTGCCCATCTTTATTCTGCAAAGCAGCTGGTGGACTTGAACCATGTGCCTTTGGGTTGGCAAGTACTCAACCTTGGCCCTGGGCCACCAGAGTTTCGTGATCAGCATGCTAGGAATTGTTGGTGAGTCAACTCCAATCCTAGTGCCACATTCTTCATCACATAATCCAGCTTCTTGGGTTGTTTACTCGGCGTACAACTTGAATGACTATGGTTAAAAGGATAGAGCACGGTGCACTCTTTCCATGATTTTAAATTAGACAGTGTCTCTTGCACTATTTAAGCAGCAGTTCCTTGTTCTGTATGGAGGTTCTGTATGGGCACAACGAATGGTCTGGAATCCCCGTACTTCACAGGGTGTGTCCGTCATTTGTCATGATCCACACAGTCTGATGACTTTGCAGAGCTGGAAAAGCAGAGGTCAGTATCTTTCAGGATTGGTTGACTGTCGACCAGTTCTTGGTATGATGACTCCGTGTGTTCCTTCTTAGTTTGCTATCTCCCGTATTACCAGATCCCGTGGGATCCTTTAATACTGCGATTCTCCTGTTAGCCAAGACCCAGCAGACGTCAGCAGTGATGGTCCTCTCATGAGTCCAGCCTCTGTGTCCTTGGTGGTGTATTGCTGCAACCATTTTCAAATATATTCAGCAAAACTTTACTTCTATGTGATATTGACGTTATTGTGTGCTAGTTCCCACATTGTCGTGGATTGTCTTTCTTCGAGATGGGCACTGACCTGGCTCGCTTCTCTTTGACTGACCTGTAGCTTTCTCCCAGATTCCGTAGTGTAGGTGAGTGAGGACTTCCAGCATAACCTTCACTTCCTGAAAACCTCAGTTGATAGTCTATAAATTTCTGGACCTTTAGTGGGGTTTTTTTGTGTCTTTTTTTATCTTATTATTTTGTGAGGGTACCATCAAATCAGATCTGACTGGTACAGGAGGAGATTGTCCCTCCTTCTCCAGCAGAGCATCTGGTGGATTCGAACTGCGTACCTCTGGAATTGCAGTGCAGCTTCTTGCCACTAGGCCACCAGAGTTCCCTTGAACCCTTGTTCTTTTGCCAGTGCCTTCAATGCTACTTGAGTTTTATGTGTTTGGAGTAGTTGGGGGTTTTTTTACATTTTAATGATGTTTATCGAGAACTTGAATTTCCATTCATTCATTGTTGCACATTTTCCTCCCTGCCCCCCCCCCATTTCGCTTTTCTCTTTGAAAAAATAATTCTTCCGTTGTTGTACAATTTCCTACCCTGACCCCAGTCCACTTTACTATGCAGCTCTTATTCTGGACTGTTATCATATAAATAATACCTAATCTTATATCCCTTTTAAGCGGTTCCTTCCCTCATCTGTTTCCATGCAGTGTACATTATTTATTCCCTCTTTTCTTCGTTTCCTCCCAACAGTGGCACCATGCAGTATTTGTCCTTTTGTGACTGAGATACTTCACTCAGCATAATGTCCTCCAGGGTCACCCATTTTGAATGATATTGTCTGAGTTCCTTGTTTTTCAATGCAGCATAGTATTCCATTGTGTGAATATACCACAGCTTCTCTATCCATTCGTTTGTTGATGGGCACTTGGGTTGTTTCCATCCCTTTGCTATTGTGAACAAAATAGCAATTAACATGGTGTTCCTCTTTCTGCTTGGGTGGCGGTTATGGTTTATTTAGGGTCTATTCCCAGTAGTGAAATTGCTGGGTCAAATGGTATTTCTATTTCTAACGTTTTGGCAAAGTGCCATACTGCCTTCCTTGATCATATGCCACATCTGAAAGTGGTTGGATGTTGACCAGTTCCCTATGATACGTGTCTTTGTATATCCCTTTGATGTTTTCTTGTGTCATTCAGTATTTTGTCCATAAAATCTTTCACTATTATAACGCCACATTTTCATTTCTTCTTCACTCCTTTCCACTAGGTAGATGGTGTGTGTATCCATCTCTTGGTTTCCTTACTCCAGGGCTTTGCACACCTCAGTGTTACACTTTCCTTTGTCTTCTCTGAGCCGCCCTTGAAATCGTCTGTTCAGCATTTTTACCTCATTATTTTTGCTATTCACCTAGCTGCTCTACCTCCAGGAGCAAGTTGAGTCTCTTCTGACACCCGTTTTGGTCTTTTCTTTCTGTCTTGTCTCTGTTATGGCCTTGGATTTTTTCAGCTTCAACTTGAACCTGCATATGAGCAGTGGGTGACTTGTTCTTCAAGTGGCCCCTGACCTTGTTCTAGCAGATGACAGGGTGCATCTCCACTGTCTCTCCCCACAGGTGCAATTGGATTCCTGTGGTGAAGTTCACGTGCATGACCGCCATTTACGTTGTTGAAAATGTCTTTGCAACACCTAAGTTACACGATTCTATCATGCATTGTTTCCATTGCCAAGGCCGACTTCTCCAGTTTTCTTCGCTGCCAACTTTCATATTCCAGTCCCCAGTAATTATCAAGGTGCTTTGGTATGTTTGACCCATTGCAGACTGCAAAAGTTGGCAAAAATCTTCCATTTCCTCGTCTTTGGCTTAGTGCTTGTGGATCAACTTAAATAATAGTCACATTAACTAGTCTTCCTTGTAGCCTGTGGTTGTTAACCATCCATGGACAGTACTGGGCTTCACTGCAGCTCTTAGAATGTTCTTTTAGGAGAGGAGTGGACTCCATTCCTCCTCAGTGTGCCTCGCCTGGCAAGGTGGACATATGCATGAGCCATTCCAAGTGGCCAGTCCCGGTTCAGCTCAGCTCACTAACGCCTGGAATATTGATCTCTTTCTGTTCTGTGTCATTTCTCAGGCCTTCCAGTTTCCCTAGTTCCATACATTGTACATTCCACATTCTGATTATGAAATGGATATTTGCAGCTGTTTCTTCTTCTTTGAAGTTGAGCCACGCCAGTAAATGAAGGTCTCGAAAGCCTGTTCCATCCACGTTGTCCAGGCCCGCTGTGCTGTGGTGAGGCCGCTCTTCTCTAGTCAGGAGGGTCACTTCCAGCATGGGGCTGTGTCCAGCACCATATCAGGCGTGTTCTGCTACCAGAGAGATTTCCTTAAGACACGGTTCAGGCTGTGTCCCCTCCTTTGCTCAGAATCCTCGCATGGCTCCTGATTCCACTCAGAGAAGAAGCCCAGATTCTCACAGCCTTCCCTGGAGTCTGCCCTACCCTTCCTTCACCTCCCTGGCCTCTTCTCCTGCACCCCCCGTCCTCTACGTTCACACTGGCCTCCTTGGTGGTGTTCAAGCCAGCCAAGCACAGTGTGCCCCAGGGCCTTTGCACGTGCCATACACTCAGCTCTTCAGCTCTCAACCTGACTGCCCACCTCCCCTCCTGCAGTTCTGCCCTGAAACCACTCCTCAGGAGATCCCACCACACAGCACACACTCCCACCACTCTCGTGACCCAGCCTGGCTTCATTTCCTGCCTTTACCCTTGCCTACTTACCCCCGTTCTTTAATGCCATTTGTTTGATGGCCTCTGGTGGTGAGTCAGTCTTGACCCAGTGCCCAGGACAGTACCCGCCTCAGGACGTGCCCAGCTGCTGCCTGTGGAGAGAGCAAGGTAGCTGATGTCTCTGGTGCCGGACACAGTAGGCCGTCTGCGTGTACGGCCAGGCCCCAGCCTCCAGATGCTCCTGGTCAGCGGGGAAGATGGACGCAGCTCCAATGTAGAGCTTCCCGCTGTCCAGCTGCATTGTGTCCCCGTGTGCAGAGACCATAAGCTTGGAGCCAGCGGGGCCGTGGACACCAAGGCCAAGCACAGGCACGCCTTCAGACAAGACCCCAGTCAGATCAGGGTGCCTGGTGCTGCTCTGGCTTCTTTATGGAGGGACCCCTGTTTCTGCTGGTCATTGCCTCAGGATCACCCCAAAGACGACACATGGTGCCCCTAGTCCCTCAGCTCCACTCAACTCAACTCAGTGCAGTTGAGAGGGACTCGACTCAGAGCTGACCCTCCAGTGGGTTTTGGGAGGTTGTAGGTCTCATAGGGAGAGCGTCCACCTTTCTCCATGAAACCCTTCATGAATTCAGACTCCCGGAGAGTTGGCATCTTGGAGTGGCACCACGGAGCCCTGCCGACTGCCCCCAGAGCTCCTGGGACGAGATGGAGACAGTGACTCCCATGAAACTATGTCCGTCCCAACGACACACCGGTCACAGGCCACAGGCCTGAGCGAATCGCTCTCATCCAGTCGCGAACCATGGGGCTCTGAGGCCACAGGTCACGGGACTCTCTCCCGTGGAGTGGAGGTGGGTTCAGATGGATGTCCTTTCCGTTAGCAGCCCAGGGCTTAAACACGGTGCCTCCGAGGCCTTTATCACTGTATGTATCTGGAAGGCGAACTGCCCAAGCCCTGTGCCTCTCGTGACATCCTCTGCCCCCTCGCTGACCTCCTGGCTTCTCTGTGTCTCAGTTTCCTCGTCTGTAGAGTGGGTTAAACCTGGTGGCCGCCTCAGAGGCTTTGCAGGGATCAGCTGAGTCAGTGTGTGGGGGTGGGGACAGTGCAGGGGTGACGGCTGGTGGGGCACACAGCACTTCCTCAGTAGCCACCACCTGCTGTGCTTGCTGGCCCTATCCTCGTGCACCCGTCACCCCTGGGAGAGGGGACCTCCGAGCTCCCGCTCTAGATCTGAATTAGTGAGTTACAACTGAGAATTCATTACGATTCATACCTGAGAACGCGAGGAATTAGTGGTGTGTTCCCTAGAATTCAGTGAAATTAGTGATTCAAGCCTGAGAATGCAAAGGGCATTAGCAATTCACACCTGAGAATTCAACATGAATTCATGATTTACATCCAAGAATTCAGGGTGAGTTCTTCCTGATTTACTGTAATTAATTTGATTTCCACTGGAGAATTCAGAACGACTCCCTGAGATTCAAAGCGAGTGCCAAGGGGCCACACTCTGCCATCCTGTCCCAGGCAGGCTCTGGAAGTGGCTGCTGCCTCCTGGGGGTAGGGCAGGACTGGGGTGCAGCTGCAGCCTCTCCAGGGGGCTCCCCCAGTCTCCGAAAGCCAGAGAGGGTCTCAGCCTTCTGCCCTGCTCAGGCAGGGCCCACGAGAGCGCCCAGATCCACAACCGCAACCAAAATCACAAGTCAAACTTGTATTTCTTATTTAAGCCCCAGCATTAAATCCTAATCTTTGTTTCCTCAGCCACTTCAATGATTCATATCACGGAGAGGGCCTTACTTAGGTTCACCGGGGCACGAGGCAACCAGCGGACACGGTGGGGCAGAGACAGGCATAGTCAGCCCTGCAGCTGCCTAACGCCCCACACACCGTGGCCTCCTGCCCACTGTCCCCCTCCCAAGACCCCACACCACTGAGTCACCCCAAATGGGAGCTAAAAGCGGGGACACTGGAGCCAAGCAGAGCAGAGTCCGAGGCTCGGCTGCCTACCTGGAAGAAGGTTCCCCCTGGGCCTCGGCGTCTTCATCTGGGAGGCACTGAGACTCCTTCCTCCAGGCCGTCCACACGCGAGGCCCGGGCTCGGACAGAGTCGCTGCTCTCCTGCTCACTGTAACCAAGAAGACGCTTGTTATCCCTGTGTCGCTCCTACCCGCCTCCCAGAACCACCGCACCGCAGCTCCCCGAGACCGAGGCTCCAGGGGACGGACAGCTGCCCTCGGAGTGCCCTCCTTGTGAGCCAGAAACCAGATGTATGTCTGCAGAAGAATGTTCTGCAGCCAGACATCCTGGGGGAAGTGCCAGGGTGACCCTCAGACCTTGTCAGAGCGTTCGGGGCACTGGGAGAGTGCCCACACGCAGGCCTGCAATACCAGGAGACAAGCACTCATCGTGAGCTGGCTCTGAGGTGGGCAGACCGGGGGATGGTGCACAGCAAACTGTCCCCCTCGGCATCGGCGTGCACAGGCCACCCCTGCAGGCCTCCTGACCAGTCCTGCTCTAGACCCAGCAGCTTCACCTTCCTGCCCCTCAGTTCGCTCCCTGGTAGCACTCAGGTCTGAGGCCTTGGACAGATCCAAAAGACAAAGCACTAGACACAGAGAAGGCCCAGCTGCCGGGAGCTGTGCCCACAACGGAGGCTGGGAGCAGTTCTCGGGGCCTGAGGTGGTGTCCCTGGCACCCCAGACTCCAGGGAACCCTCCGCTTTGCCATTTCTCACCGCCTGGCAGAAGGGAACGGGCCGTGTGCAGAGCCCTTTACCTCGGCCACGCCGGCCCGCTCGCCACCTGTTCTCTCACGGTCGGGACAAACGCCTTTTACTCTCCTGTCACAGCGGAGTGTAAATGCCGCCCGCACATCCGACGCTGAGCTATTTCTGATCGTGACCTTCTGGAGGGTGTCTCTAGCTGGCCACCCGCTGCCGCCACCTCCTCCTTCCCCAGATGGCCTTCAAAGAGCTGACTGTCACACGGGCGAGTCCAAGGTCTGGGCATGTTTCCCCCGCCTTTCCGGGCGGCAGGGCACAGCCTGGAGGCGGACGAGCTGTGCCCCTTTCTCCCGCTGCAGGAAGGATTGTGGAGGAACACAGATCTGAGGCCTCCGGAGTATCAGCTGTGGTTAGAGAAAGAATGATCTCATTGGCCACAAAGCTTTCTGTCAGCTTGCCGGAGACACCACCACGTATCAGCTCATTCTGCCCTGACAGCTTCTTGAAAAGGCAGCGGAAGAACATTCTCCCCATTTGACGGATGACCAAACTAAGTCCGAAATGGGCATTAGGCCCAGCACTGGGTTGGGCCCTGCCACCATCGGGAAGTTAGGGCCCTGGCCTTCTGGAAGCTTTAAAACAAGGTTGAAAGAAGCAGGGCGTCCACGTGGAGGTTGCTCTGGAGCTGTATTTGCTAACGGAAGCCCTACAGCTGTAAGTCAAACTGGGTGTCATTCCAGAAGGCTTCCCACCTCTGCTTTTGAAACGCTCTCGTTTTCCCATTCAAATCAGCCATTAGATGTACCAAAGACATCAGCAAACGTTTGCTCTCAAGCACCAGATAAGACATATTTTAAGCTTTTCAGTCCACAGGGTCTCTGTCACAGCGCCTCAGTTCTGCCGTTGGAACGAGCAGGCAGCCATGAACAGTAAGAAGAGATGCGCCGTCCTCCATGAATGGTTATTTACACAGAGATAGAGGACCAGAGCTGGGCCAAGGGTCCTAATCCCGTGGTCTAGCCCAGTACTCATCGATAGAACGCAGGTCACCTAGGTAATTTTTTTCCTAGTAGCCACATTTTTAAAAAAGTAAAAACAAAGTGAGTGTGATTTTCATAATATTTTTTAATTTAATTCAAAACTGAAAATACTGAGACAGTTCCCATTCCAGTTTGCATTGTTTCCACATTGCGCGTTTTCTTCTCTCAGCCGGTCTCAGTGAGGCGTGATCACCTCTCCGGTTCTCGTTAGCACACATGGTTCACAGTGACCATGCGGACTGCACAGTAGGGTTTGCTAGGCCTGTGCTGTAGGGAGAACCCAGCCCATGGGACAGCCTGTCTCATAACTGCTCCGCGGGGCAGAGAGAGGCCACCACAGCTGTGATCCATACAAAACCAGACTGCCACATCTGGCTCCCATGGGTAAGTTTGAACTTCCAACCTTTCCATCAGCAGCCAAGCACTCTGACCACTGAACGCCAGGGCCCCATTATAAACAGATCAAAACCCCAAGTCCAGCCCACTGCGCTCAAGTCACGTCCCGCTCACAGTGACCCCACATGGGGTTTCCAAGGCTGGAAACCTTCCAAGGAGAATCCTGGTGGTCAAGGAAAATCCTGGTGGTCATCCATTGCCAAGCAGCTGGTGGCTTCACCCCAGCAGCTGACACGGAACACGCCACACCGCGAGGGGTCCTCAGAAGGCGACCTCCAGTTGACCACCACTCACAGTGCCCTTGTGAGCACCAGATCTGAGCCCTGCATCTGCACCACCCCCGCCATCTGTGTGCGTGGGCCCAGGGCTGCAGTCACTGTGTCAGTACACCCTGTGGAGGGTCTTCCTCTGACCCTCCAGCTTTCCCAGCATGGACTCTTCTCAGGGACTGGCCCCTCCTGACAGCATGCCTACAGGATTCGAGGCAGGGT
The DNA here is from genome assembly GCF_000299155.1 of Elephantulus edwardii. Lineage (NCBI taxonomy): Eukaryota > Metazoa > Chordata > Mammalia > Macroscelidea > Macroscelididae > Elephantulus > Elephantulus edwardii. Next base: position 6,958,743 of record NW_006399898.1, read on the forward strand.
TCCATTCGTACCTCTGAGGAGTGCCCTAGTTCCCCTTCCTCCAAGACAGACCTGTTTGTTCTCTCGATAGTCCATGGAATATTCAGTTCTCCAGCACCACAACTCAAAGCACCACTTCTTTTAGCATTCTTATTCACTGTCCAACTTTCACATGCACAGGAAGCCATTGCAAAGACCAAAGCCCAGGCTTGGATCAGGTGCACCTTAGTCTTTGAACTGACAACATTGCTCTTTACACTCTGGCTGGGTCCTTGACCACAGACTTTCCCTAATAATACGGCACATCTTTTGATTTCTTGGCTGCTGTTTCCATGGGTGTTGATTGTGGGTTCGAGTAAAATGAAATTGTTGACAACTTCAGGGTTTTCTCCACTCATGATGTTGCCTATTGGTCCACTGGGGGGGGGGGCAGGGATTTGTATTTTCTTGATGTTGAGATGTAACTTGTATTGAAGGTTGTGATCCTTGATCTTTGCCCAATGGTTTTCCAGTGTGAATAGGGTTTGGAGGAGCTCCCAGTTGTAGGACAGGTTTGGAAGCAGAAGCGGCATCCACTTCCTAAACTGCATGCCTGTGAAAACTCGTCAGGCTTCACAGGCTCAGAGGCCCGATGGGGGACGTGTGAATAGGGGAGATGGCGGCATGGACCAGGGGCAGCTTGAGAGCGGTGGGTTTGGCTCTGGATTAGAAGCCTTTACTGCGTCCTCGTGGTCCTCTCTCCCACCACACGCCAACCTCTGGACGTAGCTCTTGTCTTCCTCATCTTGTTGATTGTCATCGAGTCAGGCACAACTCCAGAGCAACTCCATGTGATTGTACATTTTCTAATAATCATCTTTTCTGTAAAAAGTCCAAAGAAACACGTGAAATTCATGTCAGTGATACATGTTACTCCATCTAGTACATCCAGAGTACTGTCATTACAACAGGTAATCAATCAGTGGACGACAAATCCGGCAAGAAATTGCGCATTCTTCCTCCACACGGAGCCTTTGAAAACCAGTGTGGAGTTTTGTACCAGGCACTCCTCAGTCCGTGCTCGCCACCTCTGCACAGAGCAGGGTGCATCGCACAGCGCAGACTTGGGGCGACTGCGGGGGCCTCCGGTTCTCCCCAGAGTGCGCTGCTGTGAACGGGGCGGCAACCCTGCTGACGGCCTTTGTAAGGCTCCAGGGACATGGGGCACTGGGAGACCCCCGGGGACCTCTTTGTGTGGCAGCCTCGGGGGGGGAGATGGCTCTACACGTCACTGCTAGCACCTCAGTTCCAACTTGTGTGACTGTGCAATGTCCTGGTTTCTTTCTGGGCTGTGGCCTTCAGGGGAGAAGACCAGGTCGTCCCCTGCAGTGGCCTTTAGCTAGCGGCTAATCATAACCGTTTCCAGGGAAATGGGCTCCTATAACTGGCATGGCCAAGCTATGCAGGGACACACAGCTAGTGGGTGGCGGAGCCAGGATTTGAACCCAGGTGGCCTAGGCCCTGCATCTGTGCTGGTCACACCTGGGTCTGCTCCGCTGCATGTAGATTGAGATAGCCCCAGCCAGCAGTGAGTGAGGGTGGAACCCCAAACTGTGTCAGAGACAGGGCCTAGAGATGGTCCTGCTCCAGAGACTGGTCACTGAGTGCAGTACGAAACTGTCCCTGAGGGACGTGCCAGAACATAGACTTCGGGCTCTCCTGTGGAGAGTGTGTGGAGGGAACAATTATCCAGGGCTTGGGGGGACCTCTGATGGGCCAAGAACAAGCCATGCCGCCTGTCTGCTCTGTGCCAAGCTTCCCGTCACAGCCTCCTTCTCCCCAGCTTCCACCACTCAGGCTTATGAGATACCCCAGCTCTGAACCCCAAGACCAACAAGCCCCAATCAGCAAGTTTGTTCCAATTAAAACAATCCATTGGAACAGAACCAGAGGGTTTGCCAGGCCACAGACCCCTCAGAAGTGGGCTGCCACCCAGTTCTATCGAGTAGCTGGTGGTCTTAAACCAGTGACCTTTCCTGTGGCAGATAAGTGCTGTGACCACTGGGTCACCAGGGCACCTACCAGCTCTTCTAGAGGAAAAGAAGTCGTTGCTCCAAGTAGATCTGCTATTTGACATTGATACTGGAGAATAGATGTGTTGCTACCAAGAGAAATGAAGTCCATCCCTGCCTGAACGGAGGTCCCTGCCGGGGTGGTGTGTAGAGAATGGCCTTGGGTGTCAGGAGCTCGCGTCCACATGGGAAGGCCCAGGACTCTTCCTGGAGGGTTTGCCCACGAAAAGCCAAGTCCCAGGGGCAGGAGGCAGGGGCCAGGGGAGGCTAGTTCCCTTTGACCCCCAGGAAGCTGTATGGGCACGAGAAGCTCAGCTGGACACAGCTCTCGCCCCAAGGCAGCCAGTCATCTGTCCATTTCTTCCACTGGGAACCCACTCCAAGCACCGTCCTGCTCTCAGACATTTGTTGGAGCTGTCTGATGTCTTTGAAGGACTTTAAAGATTCTTTTTCATTTTCAGTAGCAAGTAATTGTCCTTGAGTGTATTTTAAAAAATGTGTTGTGTTTGAACCTATGACATTGTCTGTTAATAATAATGTTGGAGTGTGGTTTTTTCCTTGTGTGTACCATCAAATCATATCTGATTGGCACAGGATGAGAACATGGTGGATTTGAACCGCGCGCCTTCAGGATTGCAGCGCAGCTTCTTACCACTAGGCCACCAGAGCTTCCTAATAATGTTGCTTTTCAGTGGCATTGGGTGGGTCTTGCCGGAGTAGACTGCCCGTGGCTTCCAGCCCCTTGCCTCTGGGCTGGCATTGCACTAGGCCACCAGAGCTCCCGACAGTGATCATAATAGCTGTTAGTAGCTTACACCACAGAGCTCTGGTGGCCTAGTGGTAAGAAGCTGCACTGCCATCACAAAGACATGCAGTTCAAACCCACCAGCTGCCTCATGGGAGGATGGGCAAACCCCTTCTGTGCAATTTACTACCTCTGAACACTCATCGGAGGGTCAGCTGTGCGTCTGTTCCTGTTCGACAGCACACAGCAACAATAGCTTCGTGTGTGTGTGTGTGTGTGTGTGTGTGTGTGTGTGTGTCCGTGTGTCCGTCCGGGGCGGGGGGGAGAGAGAAGGGTGTGTGTCCTTGTGCTGAATGCTTCCATACAGTCTCCTCTAGTCCCCACCACAGGAGGTGGGCCCTGTGATTATCCTGTCCTCCTGAGGAGGGAACACGGTGGCTTGCATGCGCTCATCCAGCCGGGATCCGGTGGAGCTGGGGTGCAGCTCTCGTTTCCTCACTCCTGAGCCGTCCTAGGGCCTGCATCCCCCTCCTTAGACCCCCCACCCCAGCCCTGCCCCACACCTGGATCTGCAGATCTGGACGACTTGGTTACGTGTAATTCTCTCTTTCATTATTTCCAAAGGTAGTGGCCCTTAGCAAGCGGAGTCAGGAGGCTGAGGCTGCTTTCCTGAGTGTTTACAAGCAGTTAATCGAAGCACCAGGTAAGAAACACGTGGACTCGATCCTGGAGTAAAGAACGTCAAGAGCCAGCCCTGCGACTGTTACACGCAGGCTCCTGGAAGGGCTGGCGCAGGATTGCTGGGTGAGGCCTGAGGCCCGTGGGAGGGAGTGCCTCGGCCAGTCTGGGGAGTCCATCAGCAGATGAGGGTCCACCCCCTGACCTGAGCTGAGAGAGTGTTCTCTGTGGAAGAGCACGAGGGGGATTATTCCACAGGGACAGAGCTGACAGCCGGGTGGCAGGAGCTGCCGGCAGTGGAGGGGACAGACTGTGACACTGGGTCTGCGTTCTCGTGTCTGGGAAGGCATTGTGAATGTACTACATGTGCCCGGCCTGTTTATTTCAAAGGGCCTTTATGCTGTTTGAGTTTCACCTCAGTCACAGGAAGAATGATGTGTTGTTAGAGGTTGCGATGGGCCGAAAGACGTGCCAACCTGCTTCCAGATGTTAAGCCTCATGGAGGCTCCGTGAGGCCAAGAAAGTGGCCGTTCTCGTGTGCGCCGAACCTTGTGGGGCTGGACTAGCGCTTCTGGTCTCCTCCTCATGTCCTGGGGATCCTACAATCTTACACACAGTCATCGGTGACCTGGCAGTTGGAAGGAGAGAAGTCAGGAAGAGGAGGGAGCCTGGGGTGGTCGCTGATGGCCTCCATGTGCAGCCACCTCCTTTGCCAGGAGGCCAGAAGGACCACATGGTGCCTGACTGCAAGTACTGAACGTTTTATCCAAAGACTCGTTAGAAGAATGTTGTTGCTGTTGTTGTTGTTGTTGTGTGCCGTCGAGTCACCTGCAACTCAGCGACCCTGTGTACAACAGCTCTGAAACCTGCCCTGTCCTGAGCCAGGCTCACTGACTCCAACACACCTACCCCCATTGCCCCAGTTACTCTATCAATCCATCTCATCCGAGGTCTTCCTCTCCTGCGCCGTCCCTCTACCGTGCTAAGCATGATGTCCTTCTCCAAGGACTGGTCCCTCCTGGCCATGTGCCTAAAGTATGTGAGACAGAGCTTCAGAATCCTAGCCTCCAAGGAGAAACTTGGTTTCACCCTCTCCAGGACAGACCTATTTGTTTTCCTGGCGGTCCATGGTATGGTTAAGACTCATCTCCTGTAATACTGAGTAGCTAGAATATAGGAGGGGAAATACAGCACAGAATCTCACATTTTCAGACTTCTTGGAGCCGTAGAGGGTGGATGAACTCTAGAAACTGCTGAGATAATATTTAAACATTAAGCCAAAAATAGCCTCTGATGTTTTCTGAAAAGCCAACAGTAGTCTGGCCTCACTGTGAAAAAAGCCCTGTCTTGAGCCTCGAGCTTCTGTTAAGAATTTTATATGGGATGGAACTGATGATCTGTCTCGTTGCTGTGGAGGCAGAAACGTCCCTGGGCTGCCACTCCAGCGGGTTCACAGAGGCTGTAAATTCAGTAGGAGAATGCTCATCCTTCTTCCACGGAGCAGCTGGTAGATTCGAACCACTTGCCTTTGGGTTGGCAGTGCAGCTCCTTACCACAAGGCCTCCCAGACAGACCCTGAGCGCCCAGCGGGCTTCTGTTAAGAAGAGAAGCAGGTCAGACGAGGAGAATGACAGTGGTCACACACCCAGAAGGAAGGAGCCATGGCCAGGAATCGAACATGTGGAAATGCATGCTGGAAGTTTAGCTGTGTGTATGCCCAACCCCAGCGGGCTGGAGATTCTGCTGAGGGGCGCACAACTCCTGGAAGGGGCGTCCAGGGCAGAGCTGCTGCCTGGCCTGGGGCAGCTCCCAGTGTGTGGTGAGTGTGAGAGCACCACCAGCTCTACACTCCGGTCGTAGGAATGTCCTGCATCTGTGAAAAGGTCGGTAGCTGTTTGTCCTCTGCTTCCTCCAAACCCTCCGCAGGAGGTGGGATTGCCTTGGTGCCTGCGCCAGCTCCCTTCACCTCATTACTCGACCTCCACCGTGCCATCGGTGCTGGAATTCGTGGGTGGCTGGGACCCAAGAAGCCACACGGAGGAGAATGAGACCCCACCCCCGTGCTGTGGCTGCCAGGTCCAAGCCCTGGAGGTCCTCAGCTTAATGACATGGTCACCAGGGATCTCTGTGCTGGGGTGGTGAGTCCCTCGGCCCCCCAGGACTTTGTGGGTGCAGCTGGTTAAGCACTTGGAGGTGAAATCATTCTGGATTTAAGATGAGGCCCAAGAGTGGTGAGTGGTGTCCCTGTAAGTAGACCGGGCACACAGGGCGGAGGGCTCTGTGAAAAGCAGGGTAGGGCTCGTAGCCGCAGAGTGCCCACAGCCATCAGAACCTGGACTAGACCAGGACAACTGTCCCCTAAGCCTTGGGCGGGCCCTGCCAGTGCCCCGAGTGTGAGTTTCTGGCTTCCAGAAGGGTGCATCGTGTTCTGTTATGGAGGCCCTAAAGAGCTCTTGCAGCAGCACTGAGGGGTGACCCCCACTTTGGCCGGGCAGCAGGGACCTGTCGCACCAGTATCACCTGGGGTCTGGGGAGCCGTGCAGACTCTCAGGGGCTCTGCCAGGCCCACTGAGTCAGAGCGCATGTGTCAACAACACCCTGGAGATGCACAGGCCTGCCACAGTGCCTCCCTGACCAGCCCCCTGCACACACACACACACCCCAGTGCAGAGAAGTTGAGGTGGGGGCCCAGGCCCAGCCGTGTGAGGGGGAGGAGGGCCCATGTGCTCCCCGGCTGCTGAACTGATGACACCAGCGGTTCTTAAAACAGCAGAAGCACGGTCTCACAGTTCTGGGGGCCTGAAATCTGTGAGGTGACGCAGGGCTGGGCCCCTCACAGCCCTTGGGTCAAATCCCTCCTTCCCTGTTCAGCTGCCCCCTCCACCTCCATCTTCACACGGTCTCCTCCTCTGTCTTTGCTCAAATCATCCTCAGCCTGCCTTTTGCAATACACTTGTTGCGGGGTTCAGGGTCACTCACATGTGATCTCAAGGTCCTTAAGTAGATGTTGTCTGCATAGAAGCCACTCCCAGACTGCAGGACGGGGGTGTCTTTGGGCTTACCACGCAGCAACCAAAGGCCTACTGCGTCCAGACCCTGCCCTCCCTGCTGCTCAGCGTGTGTGAGGCACATTGGGGTGGGAGCGCCGCCTCCCTGACGCCATCCCCGCAAGGACCCGGCTCTGCACCAGGACCCATGCTGCTGGCTGACGGCTTTTATGCTGAGAACACTGCCGTTCTCACGAGCGATGCTTGTGGATCGTACTCAGTCCTCATATGTCCTACTTACTTCCGCCCTTGTTGTTCTCATGGTGCATTGGTGTTCAGTCCCACCAGCCGCTCCACGGAAGAAGGATGTGGCCGGTGGCTTCCGTGAAGATTTAAATCCTGAGAGGCCAGGAGGCTCAGGGCCATACGCAGGGCTGCTGTGAGCTGAAGTCATGTCTCAGTCCTGTCC
>NW_006399898.1:6966329-7008551 GCF_000299155.1 Elephantulus edwardii
AACTCCATGGCAGCGGCCTTGGCATTTTGGTTTTCAGTCCTTCAGTTCCACAGTTTCAGCCACAAGTGGTGTTGAGGGATGATGACCAGGCGGAAGCTCATCCCAGAGGGCCGCAGGCCGTGTCCTCCCCCGAGGCCTGTAGTAGTGCTCCTCGAATGCCGTGGGGAAGCCCTGAGAGCCCCACGGGGAAGCGTCTGTGCCCAGGCCTCAGGCCAGGCCCGGGTGGGAATCCAGTCAGACCACTTAGCAGCTGCAGACAAGCTCCTGCACCTTTCTGTAAACTGGAAATAATGCTGGAATCTGCCTTCCCTTTGGGGGTATCGCCCAGGCTTCTAAAATAAGAAATGGAACCCGTTCTGCCAGATCCATGGCAGTGCCTCATCATGATATTTGGGCCTGGCCTATCTCTGGTGCTGTTGTTTTGGGGTACCGTCGAGTTGGCCCTAACTCAGGGGCCTGCCCTGACCCCCATGCTCACAATCTCCACATGCTCGAGGCCGTTGTCAAGGTTTCTGTGCCAATCCGTGTCGTGGAGGGGCCTCCCCCCTGCTCTGACACGCCACCTTCTCAGGCGTACTGTTTGTGCTTTATTGACTGTGCAAAGGCATTTGAGTGCGTGGGTCACAGCAGATTATGAGAAGAATGGGAATCCCAGAGTACATGTGCTTACACAGGAAAAACTTGTACCTAGATCAAGAAGCTATTGTTCAAACGGAACAAAGACACACTGTGTGGTTTAAAATCAGGAAAGTGTGCATCAGGGCTGAATCCTTTCTCCATACCTATTCAAGCTGCATGCTGAGAAAATAATTCGAGAAGCTGGACTCTGTGAAGAGGAATGTGGCATCAGGATCTGAGAAGGATTCATCAACAACCTGCCTTATGCAGATGACACAGCCTTGCTTACTCAAAGTGAGAAGGACTTGAAGAGATTGCTGCAGAAGATCACAGACTGCAGCCCTCAATATGGGTTACATCTCAGCATCAAGAAAACATTCTCTCCACTGAGCTGAGAAGTAACATCATGATAGATGGGTGGAGAAGACATTGACACTGTCAGCAACCTCATCTGACTCTTGTCCACAATCAACACCCTTGGTATCTGCAGTCAGGGACCTCTCCAGATTACGGAGGAGCGACGGGGTCAGCTGGAGGACTGCAAAGTGTCTGCTTCAGGCCGTGGGCCTTGCCCTCACTTACTGTGGGCATGGGAGCTGGAGCGTGAATGAGAGAAGAACCGATGCCTCTGAGCCGTGGTGTTGGGGAAGAGCACTGCGTATCCCACGGACGGCCGATACAAGCGTCTGTCTGGGAGGAAGTGCACTAAAGTGCTCTTCATAGGCAAGAATGGGGGCACCTCACCTCCCATACTTCCGGCAAGACCTCAGGAGGGACTGGTCCTTCAAACAAGACACCCCGCTGGAAAGGTGGAGAGGAGAGGAAGACCTTCGGAAGGCTGGCTCGACACAGCGACTGTGACGGTGGCCTGATAAATCCAGAGGGGCGGCTGGGTGGATGGGGACGTCAGATCTATGTTCACAGGGTCTATGAGTCAGAATCAATGCGACAGCACCTCACAGCAACGCAGAAAGGGGAGAAGGACTTACCTGAGGAAAGAGGGGCTTGCTCACCTTTGCCCATCACGCACGTGTCTCGTCTGGCAGCGTTTGTGGTGCCCACTGTGAGCCGGGTACTGGATCAACACTGGGCACTTACGCGTGCACCACAGAGGCAGACACAGGCTCACCGTGGAGCAGACGTCCTGGACATGCAGGTGACCAGGTTGTCTTCACCCACATCCCCCGTGGAGTCCAGTGCATGGCGATGGGGAGACCAGCCGAGGGAGAGCCCCAAGGAAGGGCTTACAGCTCTGAGCAGGGCAGGGGCGCACTCAGGGACCCCCATCTTCTTACAAGTAGCAGACTGTTAATTAAAACAGTTACCAGGTCGGGACCTCAGAGCCAGCCGCGAACTTGTGAGCACAGCCAGCTGAGCGTGGTACTTGCAGGAAGGTGGCAGGCCCTCTCCCACCTCTCCCCCAGCCCCCAGAGTCAGGAGCTCTGGTCGGAGCCTGGAGTCAGCTCTGGGAGTCAGGCTTCCCAGAAAAGGCAGGGGTGGAGGGGCCCAGCTGTCGCCAGGCAGAGAGTGAGGAGCCTTGACGGATGGAGACGCCCCGTGCCAACGGCCCCTTTAGGGCCTCTAATTCATTTTTGAGACATTTAAGAATAACAAAATGTTTTAATGATTTCTTAGGGGAATTGGGAAGACATATTTTTGCTCTCATTAAATTTTATTCTCCCAACGCAAGAACCAAATGTCAGATGTGCGTTTGGTGCTCCAGGCCCCCCTCGCTGCCCCTCCCCAGCCCCTCCATAAAAATAATGCTCCTGCAAACGTGCCAGGGGCTCGCCCTCCTGATTCCTTCTTTCTTGACAGGCAAATTATTCGTTGAAATCCCCCCACCCGGCCCCTCCACAGCCACACAAGTCCTGACTCGACACTTTTTGTTTTGAATGGCTGCTGCCGACACAGATCTGTGGCGGAGAAAGCGATACAGTATGATTGCTCAGCAAGTATTTTGATAAGCGTGCAGCCTGGATGTCTGTAATTACGAAAGAAAACCGTAAATCTTTGGGATATTGTTCACACAGATGTGGCGTGAAGTGAGGGGGGGAGAAGCCGTAAAACGTGTTAAAAGCATAATTAATGTCATTGTTGTCGGGGATGATTTGATTTAAACCTCTCTGACTTCTGTGTTGGTGACGGCTGATTTCTCTGTCGTGCTCGGCAAGCACCAGGGCAGCGACCCAGGCTTTGGGACGCCAACTTTTAAATGAGTGATTAGGGGAAAAGGCATAGAAAGGAGGAAGCAGAAGCGAGTAGAGCAGGAGGCAGCCGGGCGCCGAGGAGATGAGGAGGGGAGAGGTGAGTGTCCACAGATGTGTTTGTTTGCTGTTTGCTTTGTTTCTTAAAAAGCAGGTGCTGGGGTGCAGCTCTCCTGGTTAGGGTGCCCATTGCCGTGTCAGACACGCCCAGGGTGGCAGGCGGCACTCTGAGCCCAAGCTGCCAGCCGTGTGACCTCGGCAGACAGCTGACTTGGAGTTCGCAGTTCTAGTCTGCTCCTCAGTCGCGGTGACTCTGTGCATTTGCCAGGGCTTAATCAGCAGCTACAGGGGGAACCCCGGTACCTCCTGCCAACTCGTGTCCACCTGGCAGGACGGAGCTGGAACCTTCACGGGAGCACACTGCCTCATCTCTCTCCCACGCGGCCACTGGGGCCTTCGAACCACCGACCTTTTAGTTAACAGCCAGGAGCTGGTCCTGGCAAGGCTGGCATCAGGAGTGATGAGTCCAAGTACCCTAAGTGGGCGCAGGATTTTGTTCATTGTCAAGGACAAGGTTTGAGCAGATAACTAAGTCTGTGGACCAGGAAAAATGCCTTTAATTACTGGTCGAGGAGCCATGGTGGTGCGGTGTGTTAGGTGTTGGATGGCTCCCCGAAGGCTCACAGTTTGAATGTTCCAGCCAATCCCAGGGAGGAACACCTGCCCTCTCCAGGTCCAGCCTGGGAAGCCCCACAGGTGCGATGAGTCACAATGTCTGACAGCTATAGGTTTGGGGTTTGTTTCCTTGTTTGTTATATTTATTGTTATTCTTGTTATTGAATGCTGTCAAGTCAGAACCAACTCCTAGCTGACCTAGCTGTCCGACCCTCCAGCAGGTTTTCAGAGGCTGTAAATTTCCCAGGAGGAGATGGCCCATTTTTCTGGTGAATTGAAACTGCTTGCCTTTAGGTTGTCAGCTCAACTGTTCACCACTAAAGCTACAAGAACTTCCTTATTTATTATTGTTTTTGGTGTGTGCCATCATGTCAGAACTGACCATAACTTACCCTCCAGCGGGTTTGCGGAGGCAATAAATCACACACATACTATAGACTCTTCATATTTTTTTAATTACTGCTTTTTATCTTTACCCCATTTTCCATTGAGTAGATTGTTTTCTTAATGATTTGTAGATGTTCTTTGTATGTGAGGCATGTCCTGGTATATATGTTTCATATCTTCTCTCCTAGTTTTACCTCTTTGGTTTTTTAAACTTTATGGTATCTCTTGTATATAAAGATGATTGTTGTTGTTGTTGTTGTTGTTGTTGTTGTTATGTACCGTCAAGTCACCTGCAACTCGTAATGACCTTACTATGTACAACAGCCCTAAACCCTACTCTGTCCTGTGCCAACCTCTCTGTCTCTGACACACCCACTCCGATTACCCCAGTCACTGAATCAATCCATCTCATAGAGGGTCTTCCTCTCCTGCGCTGTCCCTCCACCCTCTCAAGCATGATGTCCCTCTCCATGGACTGGCCCCTCCTTGCAACATTTCCAAAGTATGTCAGACAAAGCATCAAATCTTTGCCTCCAAGGACCAGCCTGGTTTACCCCTCTCTAGAATGAACCTGTTCGTTTTCTTAGCAGTCCATGGTATATTCAATACTCTTCTCCAACACCACAGCTCAAGGCATCAATTCTCCTTCCTAGTCATATTCCAGCTCTCTGATGCATAACAAGTGATTGCAAAGACCATGGCCTGTATCATGCTCACCTTAGCCTCCAGAATGATACCATTGTTTTTCAGTACTTTGGAGAGGTCCCTAACAGCAGCCTTTCCCATCGCAATGCATCTTTTAACTTCCTGGCTGCTGGTGCCAAGAGTGTTGACTGTGGAGCCAAGCAAACTAAAGTTGTAAACAGTCTCAATCTCTTCACCATCCATCAGCATCAGGCTGGATGGTTATAAAGATTACTTTTTTAAAAAACTGAAGAAGATTGGTCATGTAGGGACCAGAGAACACTAATTTTGTTAATCTTTTTGCGTTATGACTCAGTTTTGTGTCACATTTTAAACCCTTACCTCACATTTAAAGGGGTTTTCCGGTGCTTTTTGACCTTGATTTTGACATGTACATCTTTGAACTTGGGTCATCCCAGGACCATATAGCGGACAAAACACCTTCACAGACACGGGAGATAGAGGTGGTAACCATCCAGCTCACCCGTCCAGCAGCCCCTGGGAAGCAAATGCAAGTGTTCACCTCTTCTGTGCAAGCTCAGAGAGGTCACACACTGGCCCAAGGTCACCTAGCAGAAAAGTGGTGGACGTCCTGACACAGGGCCCCAAAAGTGCAGGAGTGCAGGGTGAGTCATTTTACTGAGAGTTACAAACTGGGAGGACAGAGTCATAGGTCGAGGAACGCTCGGGGACAAAGTGTTCACCCTCAGAGCACAGCCAGTCTCCTCCGCTGCTCTCCCTTTGTCTTACACGCCTACCTCCCTGAGCTCACCTGGTGACAGATCACAGGGCCAGTGTGCAGACGGAAGAAGACTTAGCAGGGGGTCCCCCATAGAGCACTTGTCCCATGGCTGTCACACAGCCAGGTCATGCTCAGCACACAGCTGCCGCGGCAGGCAGAACACACACTGTCCCTGACGCGTGGAGGCCTCCCAGCCAGTACGGGGACTCTGGCACGTGGACACGATTCCAGTCCCACCGCTGCCACTGCCTGACCTGTCTTCAGGCCTCCTCCTCTCGAAGAGCATCCTCTGCCCACAGTGGCCAGAAGGGCTCACCGAGGGAGCTCATCCGTGCTCTGAGAACAGCGGCTTTGGGCATCGACCCTGCTGACCCTGCCGCAGTTGTCATCACAGATCTGGGACAGAAGGAAGACCTCGTTCCTAGCTGCTCTGTCCCCCAGCCCTGGCAGAGGAAGGACGAGGTGGGTGGACAGACACGTGCCTCACACCCCATCTGCTAGTGAGAAGTGGAGGTTAAAGGCTCAGAGTTATAGTCTACCCACCGCCACCGGTAGCCAGAGCCCCCCACCCACCCACAGGCACCGGAGTCGGGGCCCAGATGGGAGAAAAGGCTCAGAGTTAGTCTCCCCTCCACCATCAGTAGCCGTAGCCCCCCATCCACCCACAGGCGCCGGAGTCGGGGCCCAGATGGGAGAAGGCTTCTGTCTCGGGGCTATTTGGAGGGGTGCATGCATACTTCTGCATATATGAGTTCTAAACAGCTTCTCGGACGACAGCCTTTCCGGCTCCAGCTTTCCTTAAAAAGCTCCGAGCGCCACTTTCCTTCAGATGGACACAGTGGGAGGAAGGAGACAGCTTTTCAGATCCCCGCCGGCCCCCCTACCCGAACCCTAGATTTGCTGGGGGGAAGGAGAACTCCACCAGCACCAGCTAGTGGAGGCAGACAGAAGGACGATGCTGTACGGGTGGCCTCTGGGGTGCCTTGGGAAAGCCTGGGGTGATATGTTCTGCAGGAACCACAGGCGTCCAGCACAGGCTGCCGGCAACGTCAATTCCTTCCCCTCCAGTGTTCGACACTCCCCACATGCCCCTCTGGACACTTGATAATAGATCGCGTCCGCCAACGTGCCGGCTAGTCACAAGGCTTTGTTGTGCTAAATGCTTACAATTTGGGGCCCCTGGTTTTGGGGTGTCTTCCTTCTCGTTGGCTCCGAGGCCCTCTGACCCCCACCATGTACCAACTGCGTGTAGACTACAGGGGCGTGGGAGGGCAGGGTGAACCCCAATCTCGTCCCCTGTGAGGGACAGCCAGCTCCAGGCAGCTGAGTGTCTGCGCCTCTGAGAAACTACAGGGCTTCGAGTGCAGGTGCTGAGGCCACAGAAACCAGACCAGACCTGGCGGATCATCCTGTCTCTGCCCCTGACAGCAGGAGGTGAGACCGGCCAGGCACCGTGAGAGGTCTGGGTCGTGTGAGAGGCCAGCAGGTTGGCAGAGGTACTGGGGGACCTGGCAGAGGGAGCAGCTCAGGGGGCTGTGCACCTGGCCCTGACATCACACACCTCGTGGGAAAGAGGGTGCCTTGCTGCTTCCTTCCGGATGCCGTCTGTGTTCCCACCCACAGCGACCCTGGCAGACAGATTAGAGCTGCCCCTCGCCAGGCAGACTTCCTGAGCTGTGCTGCTGGGTTTGAAACACTGACACTTCAGTAAGAAGCAAGAGTACTTAACCCCTGAGCCACCAGCGCTCCTGTGTGAGAGTCTCCTGTTTCAGCCAAGAAAGAGGGAGCCTCATGTTTAAGGTCATGAGCAGGAATCTAGTAACACCTTTGTTCTTTGTTTCTTGGGTTTTTCTGCATATTTATTCTTATGAGTGAATTTATGATGCATGATGCCAATTTTTTATTTACGGTAGTGAAACAAAATGTCAAACTGTATCTTAAGTTACAACCCAGATCAAGGGATGTGAGGAGCTGTCAGCCAAGCGGCCTCGGGCGGCTGGGAAACGTGGAGCTTGTGGGGTTCGGGTCACAGTGGTTTAGGGTTCCAACCCCGGCTGCTTCTTTTTCTAGCTCAGTGACCTTAAGTCGTTTCCTTTTGCGGGGCCTCGGTTTTCTTATCTGGAAAGTGGAGGTGTATTTGTTTCCATGGTCCGAGGTAGCTCATTAGAAAAAGCAGAGCCTTAAACCCACAGAAATGCGTTCTCCCTGCACATTCCTGGCTGCCCTGCGGAGGGTCCTTCCCGGCCTGCCTGCCTGTCTACTGCTCGCCACCATCCGTGCCTCCCCTCCTGGCACCGCCTTCCTAGAGTCTTCTCCTGTGTTTCTGTCTGTATCCTCCACTCGTGTGGAGCCCTTTGTTGGGTTAGAGCCCACCCTACCCCTTTTTCTGAGGCCACATTCGTAGGACCGGTGTGAGGACTGGAACGTGTCTTCTTGGGGGGACACAGCTCCCCCACCATGACAGGGTGGTGCACTGGTGGAGTATGCTCTCTGCCTGGCAAGCTGCGGTCAACAAGAGCGAGTTCCCGGAGCCCTGGGCTCTGCCTGGGGCTCGTGTGCCCCCCGCCCCAGCCTCAAGGATGCGGATCCCCGCATGCTCTGGGATGGATGGTGCTCCGGGATGGACGGTGGCTGGAGTTTAGGGATGAAGACCAGAAACTGCTAGAAGGACCAGAACCCACTCTGCACCCAGCCTGCCCCTCGGCTTGGCCTCAGCACTGAGACCAGTGTCCAGGAATGGCCGAGCCCCACTGTGAGTCGCCTGGGAAGTGCCAGCCTCTCAGAGCCTCACGTCCTCAACTGGCAAATGGCCAGTATCTTGGCAGGCGAGTGTGGTCCTGTGGGAGTGATGTGGGGAATGGGTCCATCCCTCTCGCTTGGCCTCATATGAGACACGTCCCCTGGCATTTTCTGTATCTGGATGCTTTGAAGAAAGTGCAGCCTGCGGTCCACCCCAGCTCACGTTGTTGTCATGTTGTCATGTAGGACATGTTGTCAGGAGAGGTCAGACCTTGGGAAAAGCCAGCATGCTGGAAAAGGTGGAGAGACAGAGAAAAGGGAGACTTCCAGAAAGGTGTTTTGCCACAGTTAACGGGAACAGCGGGCTCCCGTATGTCAGAGACGGTGAGGGTGGCACAGGGGAGGCAGGGTTCAGATCTATTGTCCGCAGGGTCGCTGGGGGTCATAATTGACAACAGCAAACTCTCCCTTCAGATCACTGCTCAGACGTCACCTCAGAGAGCCCTTCCCGGACCTCCCTGCCTCAGACGTCACCACTGCACGCGCTGTCCCCCGTCCTTGTTTTCTTCTCAGCCCCTCACTGCCCCTGACTCGTTTATCCTTTGTCCATCTTTCCCCATGAGGGGAGGACCTCGCTGTCCCTGACACTCAGGAGCCGCCCTGTCGACTCAGGTGTATCTGACACCTGAAGCAGTAGTCTGACAGCCAGAAGGCACTGGCCATGAATGACCACTGTGGAGGCCGCGTGCCCCGTCACTGCTGTAACAAATGAACACAGACTTAGTAGCCGAAAGCAGTTTCATCGTGTTCCAGTTCTGGGATCAGAAGTCCAAAATGGGTCTCCCTGAGCTAAAATCCAGGCGTCTGTGAGCCGCGTTCCTTCAGGGCTTTTAGGGAAGACTCCATTCTCTTCCCTTTTCCCTTTTCTCAAGATTGCCTGCGTCCGTCGGCTCAGGGCCCCTTCCTCCAGCATCAGGGTCAGCCATGTGGCATCTTTTCTTTGACTCTGTTCCGTCCACGACTTAATTTCTTGTAACATCACATGCAGACAGGCTCCACGGCTCTGGGCATGCGGCAGTTTTGTGGACCAGTGTTTTGTGCTGTGGAAATCCAGGATCCTCTGGCACCCTACCCCTTCACCTTGCTCCCCCATGCTTTTGCCTTTTACCACCCTTGGTCAGTAACCCACACTGAGTGGGCATCTCTTGGTGAAGGGTCAGAGAAAGCGAGGAAGACCTTCAACACGATGGATCAGGTGACTGGAGCACAGTGGGCTGATGGTCAGCAGAGCTGGTGGGGATAGCTGAGGAAAGGACGGGTCGGATCTGTCTCGGTGTCGCCTAACAACAGCACCAGCACTGTTCTGAAAGGCCAGGGCCAGGCCCCAGGGGAGAAAGAGAGGCCTCCCCCAGCACCCCTGACTGCCAGGCTCTCGGAGAGACCCCTCCCAAACACTCGGAATGTGTGTTGCCGTTTCTCTTTCAACCTGTGTTGGCAAGAACAGCCAGTGACACGGAGCTGAGGCCTTGGATTCCATCACACCACACGGCAAATGGGAATTCTTGCATTTGCCAGCTCTCCAGATGTTCACAGTTTGAAGGCTATGAATTTTTCTTCCCTAGCCAAACACTCAGCCAGGCGGTGCCGGGGGAGCACCCCATACTCCGTGTAGAGGTTCCCCAATGGGGAGCGGACAGAAGCGAGTTTACTCAGCACCGTGCAGTGGAGGCAGAAATGAAGGGTGGGAGATGCCCTGAGAAGTGAATGGCGAGCACTGCTGCGCGTTGAGAGCAGGGTTCCCGGACCCCACCAGCTGCTCCCGGGAAACTTACAGCTTTGGAATACCTTCAGGGAAGTTCTGTCCTGTCCGACACTGTGAGTCAATGTGCAGTAGACGACAGGGCCCTTGGGAGAAATTCCACCCCCGTGAGGACCAGCAGAGGTACTTTGGGGTCTGCCCCACCCCACCTCGCTCTTGTGCCAGTTCCCTGTATGAGGCAGATAGCCCCAGCCACCAGCCCGTTGCACGAACTGCTCCCCTGCAGACCGCCTCTGCTCCCAGCGACACCTACAGCTCTCACCTGCCCAGAGGACACCCTGTCTCCAAGGGGGCCCTGAGCCCCCAGTGCACATCGATGGGCACATTCTCCCGAGTCCCCCGAACACTCGAGTGTCAGCTGCATGCGCTTCATTCAACAGCGCACCTGGGAGGCTAGGAGACTCATGATGAATAGAGCAAGTTCCCCAGGTGAGCCCCTCACTGGCAAACGAAGATGGGGGCTAGCTCTCAGCGAGGTGTGGGAGGGCTTCCTGGAGTCCACCTGCTGGGACACAGTGCACTCCTCCTCAGGCCAGGTGTCAGAGGCCTCCTTCCGTGCACTGGTGCTCTGCTGCAGTGTGAAGCCTGCCCCACTGTGCACAGCACGCCCTCTTGCTGTTCTGAAATCCTGCTCCCTAAGACCCACAGAGAAGTCCTTCCCGAAGTTGGCCTCCTGGCCTAGGCATGAATCAAGTCGAGCGCCTGCACCTTTGTCTTACTCCTGGGGACTCTGGGGAGCCTCACCCTGGGGTCTGGTGCAGGAGGACCCGTCACTGAGATGAAGGCCATCCTACCAGAAGGCAGCTGTCCCATGGCCTGTGTTGTGCCCTGTGCAAGGCCCAAAAGCAGAAGGCTAGCAGCATCTCGTCCAGAGCCAGGAACAGGAGCTGGCCCTGCGGCCTCTGAGAATATGCCTGTGGTCACCGGTGAGTGCTGCTGTGTGCCTGGCACCACGCGGCCAGCTTTACAGGAGAGGCCTCTTGCTCCCATTCTCCAGAAGAGAACAGTGAAGCTCTGGTGGATTTAAGTCAGTGCCCTCACCTCACTCCTTGCTGCTCTCTTGATCACATGTCTGCTCCAGCCAGGGGTCCCCTGACTCAGAAGGGCCTCTGCTCCCGTGGTCCCACCTCCCACCACCACAGTTACTGAACAGGTGTTGGTGAAGTGCCTCCTGGGTGCCAGTGGGTAGACAGCATCATGATGGATGGAAAGGAGATTGAAACTGTCAGCAGCTTCCTCCCACTTGGATCCACACTTAACACCCTTGGTACCAACAGTCAGAAAATAAGGAGAAGCATTGCACTGGGCAAATCTGCAGTTTGGGACCTCCCCAAATTATTGAGTAGTACTGATGTCAGTTTGAGGACTAACGTATGTCCGATTCAGGCCATGGTCTTTCTGATCACTTGCTAAGCATCTAAGAGCTGGGCAGTGAGTAAGGATGACAAGAAAAACTGACGCCTTTGAGCTGTGTGTGGGAGAAGAGCACTGAATATCCCTTGGATGGCCAAATGAACAAACACATGTCTTGCAGAGGGTGCAGCCAGAGTGCTCTTTGGAGGCAAGAATGATAAGGCTTCGCCTCACATACTTTGGACAGGTTGCTAGGAGGAGCTATTCCTTGGAGAGGGACATGATGTTGGGAAGGGTGGAAGGTCGGTGAAGGAGAGGAAGACTCTCAGCCAGGTGGATTGACACGGTGACTCCTACAATGGGCTCCTGTGTGTCAGGAAGCGTGAGGATGGTGCAGAACAGAACAGGGTCGACTTGACAGCACTTAACAACATGTGCCGGTAGAGCTCTGGTGGCCTAGTGCAGTGTCAAAGGCACACAGTTCAAGGCCACCAGCTGTCCGCGGTGGGCAATCTCCTCCTGTGTAATTAACTGCCTCTGAAAGCCCACCAGAGGGTCAGCTGTGGGTCGGTTCCATCTCTGTGGTCAGTGAGAACAGCGTGTGTCGGTGAGTGGGACAGACCCTGCAGAGTTCTCTCCTCCGCCCTTCCCCGAGGGCGGGTGTGGGCTCTGTTCTTCCCAGGAGGTTCCTGGCCAGGCCTGCCCGAGCTAAGCCCCACCGTGGGCATGCTGCCCAGTGCTCAGCTCATTCAGTCCTCGCTCTCATCTCAGCATCTGCACTCGGGCCCTTTATCAGCCTCAGAGAGAGCGAGCAGACCGTGGTTTCTGCAGCCACTCTTTGTCAGAGCCCCTCAGCATGTGTAGCAGTTGGGGTTCTTTGGTGACACACGGCAGAAGCCAAGTCTAGATCATTTATTAAGCGGTAAAAGAAATGTTCCGTGCTGTCAAGTCGGAACCAAGTCATAAGCAGTTTGACTCGACCAGCAGCTCCAAGGGACGAAGACGGGCACTCACCTCCCGTGCCATTTACAGTTTCCAAAACCAGCTGGAGAGTCAGCGGTCCGTGTGTGCCCCGCCGCGCCCTCTTAGGGCCTGAGGGACACTCCAGGCTGTCCAGTAGTGTGTCCCTGGGGCCAGCCTGCCTGTGCTCTGCCATCGACACAGGCTGCACTCTGCGCCTCAGTTTTCCCATCTGTAATTTGGGAGCCTGATAGTACTTACCTGATCGTGTTGTGTGCATTTTAATCTGGCCAGAAGACCAAGAAGGTGCCTGGCCTGTGGGAAGGTGACTTGGGAATCCATGGCAGCTTGACTTGCATCGAGTCACCCCAGATTGAGGACTCAGGGACAGCCAAGTGTGGAGCTTAGGCCTTGAGGCCCACCTTCCCATCTGCCGTGGGAAGAGGGCACTGAACAGGCTGGTCCACTGGCCCCTCCCCACAGCGGGAGTGGTGGGGCCCACCCACAGCCAGGCTGCAGGTGAATCCTAACAAATGCCACCAAGGTCCAAAGTAGGGTTATTGGCCTCCAGGTCTCTCAGGGCTGATGAGGGGTGCACAGCCAGCCAGCTCCCGGTCGTGCTGCTGCCCCTCGGGGTGACAGGTGACAGGGGCCCGCATTTGTCAAGCCCCGAGCACCAGGCCCTCCGAGGCCTGCTCTTACCCAGTCCCTGCAGTCACCCAGCGCATCGGCCCATTTCACAGATAGAAAGGCTGAGGCTCTCCAGGTTTACATCCAGAGAGCACATCTAACTGGGGCCGAGGTGACCCCAGAACACAGCTAAACTGCACCCAAATGCCATGGCTGTGGGGTGAGCTCCGACTCCTGGGGCCCCGCAGGCGGGGGAGCAGGCCCGCAGGCTTTCCCAGCCAGAGGTCATTGGGGAAGCAGTGGGGCACATCCTCCGGCAGAGAGCAGACCCACCGGCCTCGTGGTCAGTGCTGGGGCCCACGCACCACCAGGTCATCCTGAGCTTGGTCTCACTGCTGGCGAGTCAGGGCCAGCTCACAGGCTCTTCACATCGGTTTCCGAGGCTGTGACCTGTGTCCTGCCCGTTCTCCTCCCTCAGAGCTGCGGGCGGATCCGGACCACCATGGTCAGAACCGCTGGGTTAGTGGCCTGCGGCCTGTCCCTCTAGGTCCTCATTCGGTTGGAGTCTCAGAGGGGACAGCCTCCTGTGGTTTGGACTCACAGCCTGGGAGGCCAGCAGGGCACAGTGGGCTGTGGGTTAGACGTGACCTCGCGGCACTGCTGAGGGTTCAGACCGCAGTTAGTACTGAGAGCTTGACCATCAGGCCATGAAGACCGCTGGCCTGGGAAGGGAACTGTTGGGATTTCGGGCTCACCAGTGTGGAACCGGAGTCTGCAAGCCCCGGGGAATCAAATCCCAAGGGCCTTAGCCCCATGCATTGTCACCGTGTTCCAGCTGCTCCAGAAAGCAGAGCCGTGACACCCTGCCAACTTCCATCACGTGTCCACCTGGCCAGGCCCCCCCAGACCCCCCCCCCCCCCCCGGCGCCCCCAAAATCTGCAAGGGATGCCCCCAGGCAGGGCAAAGGTCAGCTCAGATCCCCAGGACACCTGCCGGGTCCCTCCCGCCTGCCCTCCTGCAAGCCACCCCTCCCGCCTCTACCTGGCATCTCTGACCCCAGGGGTTGTTCGTAGCCTCTTTATTCCTTTCTCTGAAAAAAAAAAAAGAATCAGGACACAATAGGAAGCGTTTTCTTGAACTTATTAAAAAATCCAGACTTGTAAATTAATTTGTTCGTGTTGTACAAAGGCAGTACAGATGGACTCATTAGCATGCACACAACAAATAATTATAGATGAATTTTTAGCTGGCCTGCCTAATGCGCTTGCTGGGTTAATTATGTCAATGTATAATTACATCAGCCCGGGGAGACATAATGGCACACCCCGCTGAGCAGGCCTTGCCTAATGACAGGGCGTGGGGAGTGCTGACGAGGAGAGACGCCCGGCCCCCACGTGCACCTGCTTACCTCGGCGCTAACGCCCATCACCCGAGCCGCTCCCCCACCACCACCTCCCTAACAGTGGGAGAAGAGAGGGCACGAAGACAGGCCTCCTTGTTCCAGCCAGACCTGAACACCCTGTCTCTTCCGTCAGCATGTGACTTACTGAGTCAGAATGTGTCCTGGAGGTGGGGCTGAGCAGAGGGTCCCATGGGGGAGCAGTAACAGATATCCCTACCCAGC
This sequence comes from Elephantulus edwardii, assembly GCF_000299155.1. Taxonomy (NCBI): domain Eukaryota; kingdom Metazoa; phylum Chordata; class Mammalia; order Macroscelidea; family Macroscelididae; genus Elephantulus; species Elephantulus edwardii. Next base: position 6,980,769 of record NW_006399898.1, read on the forward strand.
ACTCTGGAGTCCAGTCCACCGAGTTGATTCACAGATAAATTTAAGTAATAACTTTTGTGGGTGCTGGAAAGGGATGCTGGGAGAAGTCCTGTAAGAGGACCAACGAACCAAGGAAGGCTTCTTGGAAGAAGAGGCGTAGAAGTTTCCATATGGGAGATGGCTAAGCAGCAACCAGCTGGGCTATTCCTTAGAAAGGGACATGATGCTTACAAAGGTGGAGGGTCCATGAAAGAGGAGAGGAAGACCCTCAGGCAGGCGGGTTGACACGGTGACTGCGTCAGTGGGCTCAGGTGTGGCAGAGAAGGCGAGGATGGCACAGGACAGGACAGGACAGGGTTCACAGAGCTGCTGTGAGTCGGCCTTAGCTCTGTGGCCCTTAGCAGCTGCAGCTGGAAGGAGGAAGGAGGAGAGGGGTGCTCCGGCAGAGCTGGAAACTGGTGCGGGCAGGACCTGGTGGGAGGAGAGCAGGGCCGAGGGCAGCCAGGCAAGGGGAGCCCGTGCTCTGAGAGTGCACCCCCTCAGTGTCCCAGTGATGACCAGTGCAGCGTCCATATGATGGTGTCAGAGCATGGTGGCCAGTGGCCCTGTTCACTCCTGCTCCCTGACCTTGGAGGTCTGCTGACCATGTTCTCCCAACCACCTCAGGTGGCACTGTGAAAGCCATTTGCCACCACGTGGATAGCATCCCCAGCCGCCCCTGCAATCAGAGGAGAGCCGTGCCCACAGGGCTGTGTGGCTTTTTCTGAGAGAGTGCGCCAGGCCTTTCTTACGAGGTGCTCGGGGTGGACTCCAGCTACCAGCCTTTCCCTCAGCTGAGAGTGCTAATCGTTAACAAACCGGGGAAGTGCCATGATGCTCTTGAACTATTATTCCCAAATGGAGAGAACGCCCTCCCCCCACAGAGAGGACTGACCTGTCACAAAGCAGTCTTCATGATGCTAACCTTACGTCATCAGAGATGTGGGCTGTGCCTCTCAGGAAAACCCCAAGTCCCTGTGGAAGGTCCCCAGGCCCCATGGCCTCAGCTGACGCACCTCCTCCGAGCCCTCACCGCTCTGCCCTCCTCTCTCCCCTTGCAGACCCCGCACCTGTGTGTGAGGCAGCTCGCAGCCTAGACGACAGACTGCAGACCCCCAGCTGGGACCCCCACACTTCGTGGAAGAGGCACCCCGAGCTCTTGGGCCCCAAAGGTACTGCGGCATCTGTGCAGTCAGGCAGCACATCCAGACGGACGGGTTGCCGATCACTAGCAGCGCTCGTCTGGCCCCTCCTTGGTGGGGCCTTGACCGGCCCTTGCAGATGCAGGATGCTTGTGGTTCTGCCACTGAAAGACAGGAGTCTGCAGGCTTCGGGGCTTGACAGATGAGGAGAGTGGGGAGGGGACAAGGGACGCTCCACACAGTCACTCAGAGACCCAGGCTGCATAGGGCTGCCATCTGCAACACGTGACGTCTGCAGCCACAGCAAATGCTGTCAGCCAGCACCAGGCAGAACGCACACGTGCAGGGCCCTGGCCCCAGGCTCCCTGGAGTCCAAGCTGGAAGGGCACATGTCACTTCTGTCCCACAGCCCGTGTGGCCACACCTGGTTCCAAGGGAGTCTGGGAAATGTAGCCTTCCTGGGTGCCCAGTAGAGAGGCAGGTGGAAGTGCGTGGGCAGGACTTTCCTGGGCACAGGTGATGGCGAGAGATGACCTGGACATGTGTCTCACGTTTGGACATGTTGCCAGGAGAGGCCAGTCCTTGGAAAAAGACGTGCTGGGGAAGAGAGAAGGTCAGAGAGAGAGAGAGGACATCACTCATAAGGACAGCCCGGCATGGTGACTGTAACCGAGGTCCGGAGCGTGTGAGAGCTCATGAGAGTGGCACAGGGCAGGGCTCACCTGGATTGCTCCCAGGGTCGCTGCGTCTTGGTCAACTCGATGGCACCAGACGAGAATCCTACACCAGCAGTGTGCAGAATTCCTGAGCTGATCCTGGAATCCATGTGTGGTGCATACGGTCAACCCTCCACAGCCAGCTGAAAGACTGATAGTTCAGTTCACCCAGAAATGCCCTGGAAGTAAGGCCTGCTGATCTGTCCACTTCAAAAGTCGTCCTCACAGTCCTGTGAGCACACAGCCCAGCTATCCCACGCAGGGTCACCACCACCCTGCAGCAGCCAGTGTCAGCCAGAACCCAGTGTCCTGCTGTCCATCCTGCTGCCTGGCACCCACAGTGTCTAGTATGTACGTGCCTCTGCTCTGGGTGCTGTCAGCCCACTACGACTCCCAGCACAACAGATCGGGACCTTCCCCAGGAGGATCCTGCCCCTTTCACCATCTCGGACATGCTCGAGTCCCTGGTCACACTCACTGTGTCAGCCGTTTCCTTGAGGGTCGCCCTCTCTCCTCTGACCCTCCACCTTTCCCAGCGCGATGTCCTTCTCCAAGGACTGACCCCTCCTGACAGCATGTTCAGAGTATGTGAAGCAGAGTCTCACCACCTCTGCCTCTGAGCAGCACCCAGGTTGTGCTTCCCCCAAGATCGACTTGTTTGTTCTTTTGACAGTCCATGGAATAGTCAGTACTATTTACCAGCACCACAACCCAAGGCAGCAGTTCTTCATTCTTCTTGATTAATTGTACAACTTCTACTGTATAGACAGCAATTGAAAACCCCATGGCTTTGATATGGCACGCCTTAGTCTTCAAACTGACATCCTTGCTCTTCAGAGCTTTGGAGAGGTCCTTGGCAGATTTTCCCAACGCGACATGTCATTTGATCTCTTTATTGCTGTTATCATGTCTTTTCGTCTATCCAAGTATAATGACATCCTTGGCAACCTTTCTTTATCTGTCATGATCAAAAGGGAGGCAAATTTGCTTGGTATTTCTTCAATGGAAGGAACTGAAGAACAAATACAAACCTCTAGTTACAATACATAAAGGATGCTGAAGGCAGAATGTTGAATGATCCAGGAAGCATCAGAAAAAGATGAAAGGAGTACACGGTCACTGTACCAAAACTAATTGGCTGGCAAAGAATAATTTCATGAAACAGCATAGGATCAAGAGGCAATGATGATGAAGGAGGAAGTTCAAGCTGCTCTAAAGGAATTGGCAGAAAACAAGTCTCCAGGATTGGTGTAATACCAATTGACATATTTCAACAAACAGATGCTGCCCTGGACATACTCAGCAGGTGATGCTAAGAAAGCTGGAGGACAATTACTTGGCCAATTGACTGGAAAGATCAGATTTATTCTCATTCCCCAAAAAAGGTGATCCAACAGAGTGTGGAAATTATTGAATAATATCACTAATATCAAACACAAGCAACATCCTACTGAAGATTATCCAAAAACTATTAGAACAGCCATCAACAGAGAACTGCCAGATGTGCAGTATGGGTTTAGAAGAGACCATGGCTTGAGGGACAGTGTGGCCAATGTTAGATGGATCTTAACTGAAAACGGAGAGTACCAGAAGGATGTCTATCTGTGACTGTGCAAAAGGCAATTAATTGACTGTGTGGATCACAACAAATTGTGGCCAACCTTCAGAACACTGGGAGTCCCAGAACACTTGATTGTGCTAATGAGAAACCTACACATGGACCAAGAGGCAGTCGTCAGAACAGAGCAAGGAAACACTGCATGATTCAAAATCAGAAAAGGTGTGCATCAGGGACGCATCTTATCTCCATACCTTTTCAATCTATAGTCAGAACAGATCATCCAGGTGGCTGGGCTCTCTGAGAAGGAGTGTGGTATCGGGATTGGAGGAAGACTCATCAATAACCTGTACTATGAAGATGATAGAACCCTGCTTGGTAAAACTGAAGAGAACCTGAAGTACTTGCTGCAGAAGATCAAGGACTGCAACCTTCAATATGGATTGAAGCTCAACATCAAGAAGACAAACATTCTCACATTGGGCCAACAGGCAGCATCATAATAGGCAGAGAAGAGATGGTTAACAGCTTCAGCATTCTTGGCTCCACAGGCAACACTCTTGGTACCAGCAGCAAGGAAATCAAAAGACAAATTGCATGGTGGGGGGGGAAATCTGCTGTCAGGGACTTCCCCAGAGTATTAAAGAGCAACGATGTCAGTCTAAAGACTAAGGTGCATCTGATCCAAGCCATGATCGTCAGCAATTGCTATGCATCAGAGAGCTGGACAGTGGATAAGAATGATAGGTGAAGAATCAGTGCCTTTGAGTTGTGGTGCTGGAGAAGAGTATTGAACATACTGTGGACTGCCAAGAGAACAAGCAGGTCTGTCCTGCAGAGGGTGAAACCAGGCTGCTCCTTGGAGGCAAGGATTTTGAAGTTCCATCTCACATACTTTGGGCACATGGCTAGGAAGAACCAGTCCTTCGAGGACATCATGCTTGGAAAGGTCAGCACAGGAGAGGAAGACCCCAGGAGAGATGGACTGACACAGTAACTGGGGTTATAGGAGTAGGTGTATCAGAGACAGTGAGATTGCCTCAGAATAGGACAGAGTTCTGAACTATAGTACATAAGGTCACGATGAGTCACAAGCGGTCCCACAGCACATGACAACATTTGGTGTTGCCTTTTGGTCCAGTGGTAACGATTTCTGTTTTTTTCATGTTGCGATGTAATCCATACTGAAGGCTGTACTTACTGATCTTCTTTTGCAAGCAAGGCTGTGTCATCTGAATAACACAGGTTGTTATTGAGTCTTCCTCCGATCCTGTTGCAATATTCTTCTCCATAAAAATGAATGAAGCTCTCATTCATACTATGATGTGGATTCACACTGTGCTAATCAGGATGCTGGGTGGGCAAGTACAGGCACAGAACTCCACATAGTATACAATTCGATTTCTGTAGCTCGTTCAGAATGGGGACGTCCCCAGAAACAGAGCAGACTGGCGGCTCGAGGGCCAGGAGAGAGGAGACAGCCAAAGACTGCTCGTGGCTGCCTGGTTTCTTCTAGGGAGGACAGAGGTGTTCCGCAGAAAAGTCAAGTTAGTGACCGCGGGATTCTGCCATCAAATTATACATCATTTTTACTCTTTTAGTTTGATTGTTTTATTGTGATTGGAGTCAAACTTTGCAAAGCAAATTACTTTCCATCCAATATACATTTACTTCACGATGCTGATTGCAGTCCCCATGGTGTAACTCCTGTGGTCCCCATCTCCACTTCTCCTCCTTGTCCAGCCCGTTCTGCAGTTGGCGCTTTCTCCCTGGACAAATGCTGCTCTTATGATCATATAGGGTTGATTGTTCTAAGTTAGGGGCAACTGTTCACCTTGTCTTTGGTTTGGCTGAAAGTTGAGAATGATGTACTTTAAGATGGTTGCAGTGGTAAGTTAAAAACGTAGTCAGCAGATGGAGACAGCATGAGTGGGCCCGGGAGGCACCAGAGGCGCCTGGGTATGAAGGGACAAGCCCGACGAGGGGAGACTGACCCCACAGCTTGACCCTGGCCCAAGCATGGGAAGCCCCCTCCTCTCTGGCTTTCTCAGCAAGGGCACTTCCTTCTCTCCCTCCCGGGCACTTCCTTCTCTCCCTCCCGCAGAGCAGAGAGAGGGGACGACTCCAGCCGGGCCCACACTGACTGAGGGCAACCGCCTCCCCAGCCTGCCTGGCAAAGCCCTCCTGACAGACACCTTGCTGCAGAGAAATGAAGCTGAGAGGCAGAAGTGAGTATGGAGGGGACGAGTGGGCCCAGGGCCCAAGGCCCAAGGCCCAGGAAGGGTTGGGGCCTTGCCTCCAGCTTTGACCAGCTGGCCGGCTGTGTGGCCATCCTTGGAAGATCATGGTGCCTTTCAGGCTTAGTTCCCTCATCTGAAAAATGGACTAATGGTGATATGAACTCCTCACCCAGTAAGAGAACGCAGTAAGAGGTTCCCAGCGCACAGCTCAGCGCTGCGCACGGTATGTGCTCAGTCAGCCCTGGTTCCTCCAGAAGCACAGTGGTATCGGGGGAGCCTTCATGCCTGCCAGTCACTTCTCACGTACTTGTTGCATTCCAGGCACTGTTCTGTGCTCAGGGGACACCACAGAAAACACACGAAGATCCCCGCCTTCCTGCCGTGTGCTTCCTGGTGAAGGAGACACACACGTGGATGAGATAAACAAAAGGCCTAGTGTGGTAGATGACGGCAGAGAAGGAACTTCGATGAGGGGAGAGAGGCTTGGTTTTAAATAGGATGCTGGGGAGATCTCCCGAAGACAGCCCAGGGAGACTAAAGGAAGAGAGAGGGTGGGCCTGCCAGGATGTGGGTGTCCGGGCACAAGGGCGGCCTGAGGTCAACAGTGAGGGAGCAGGAGGGAGGCTGAGGATGCGGATCTGCAGACAAGGAGGGGCCTCCTTCCAGAGTCACAGAGCTTCACTTAAACCACCGCTGGACGTGCTAGAAGGAGCCTGGTGGTGCAGTGGTTAATGACGGCAGTTCAGTCCCACCAGCCACTCCACAGGAGACCAGCAGGGAGCACAGTCAGCCTGATGCCAGTGGGTTCGCCCCTCCTGGGACCCCTCTTTCTTTACTGAGTGAAATCCCGATGGGCTGATGGAGCCCCCAAACTCTTTGTCAGAGAAGAGGGAATGGGTACCGCTCTCGCAGAGAAGGGAGCAGATCAGGCACCCTCTGTGAAGCTGGCCCTGCAGAGCCCTCTTTGACCAGAGAGATGTCGGAGGCCCACAGAGATGACCTGCCCGGAGAGTCTGAAGACGGACAGAAACCCAGCTGTGGGGCCATCATGGGCCGTGCAGTCAGCGTAAGAGGGCCGTGGAAGAGCAAACAGCTCGCCCCAAACACAGCACCAAACTCACCGAGGCTCCGCAAACCCACTCCTGGGTGTCGAGCCCAAGGGAACAGAAAACAGGGCCGCATGCAAGGACAGAGCCCGTGCTGCCCAAGGTGAAGAGCGCTCGATTGCCCATCACACTGCTGGACACACAAGGGGGGCCACAGCAGGCCAGGGAGAAGTGGTCAGCCTTGGACCTGCTCCAACGTGGGGGAGACCCAGCAAGCATGATGCCGAGCGGAAGAATCCAGACACAGAAGACCATGTTCTGGAAGATTCCATCGGTCTGAGATCTCAAAATAAGCAAGTCTGTGGACTCGGAGGAAGAGTAGGGTGGCAGGGGTAGGAGATGAAGGAAATGGGGAGGGGCCCAGGGTTCCCTCAGGAGGAGAGCGAGCTGGTGGCCATTATTGAGCTGTCTGTGTGAAAACTGAAACGGTTGGCTTTGTATCAGTTATGTGACCTCAGTTAAAATAATCAACTACACGCATGCAAAGATCTGTATTAAAAAGACAAGAGTTGCCGATTCTAGGACACAGGCTAGGGGACAGGGAGACAAGGCTACCCCTCGGGCCTCAGCAGCCTGCCTCTCCACAGGGGCCTTCAAGAAGTACAGATCACTCTGGCGGCCAGACTGGGGGAGGCCGAGGAGAAGATCAAGGTTCTGCATTCAGGTATGTGGCTCCTGTGCGCCCTCAGACGAGGGCCAGCAGGAGAGGTGCCCAGGGACAGTCAGCCTGGGCACTCAGCTTTGGTCCACCAGCCACAGAGATGGCCATGGCTCACAGCCAGCCAGGGGTAGCCGTGTGTCCCCATGTAGACAGGCCTTTGCTTTTCCAACAGAAGCCTGGAATTCTGGGGAGAGCCTCGTTTTTTATACCCTAATTGTATCTGTTGACAGCTCCTTGCCCTCAGCCCATCGGCCCCCAACTCCAGCTTGGGAGCTTAGAGTGGGCGGTGGGCAGTACTCATGGCTGCCGGGCACCACTCACGTCCATGGGTGACCGAGTGTTGCAGAGGGAGTGTTCTAGCCCCAAGCCCTCAGCAGACAACACCCCTACTCCTGGGCCCCTCCGCTTCACAGACTCATAGAGAATGTTCCCCCTGCCCTCCTTGCCCCTCCAAGGAAGACAGTCTCCCTCTCTGTCCCAGTTCTGAAAGTTTTCACTGTCCCTCGTCCCTCTCTGAAGAGAGCCCTCACCCATGTCTTTCCTGTTCCCCAGCGTTAAAGGCCACACAGACGGAGCTGCTGGAGCTGAGACGGAAGTACGACGAGGAGGCTGCGGCCAAGTAAGTGAGCACCTTACTGAGGCATGCCTGGCCCTGGCCCTCCCGACAGGATACTTCTCTCTGCACCTCACAGACCTGCCTCTGCTTTCTGGCCCTTCAGCACATGCCTCCTCCCACAGAGCCTCTAGCACATGCCTCCTCCCTCTGACCTAGACATGCCTCCTCCCTCTGACCCTCCAGCACAACGTATGCTTCCTCCCATGCCTCCTCCCTCTGACCCAGATATGCCTCCTTCCTCTGACCCAGACATGTCTCCTCCCTCTGACCCTCCAGCACATGCCTCCTCCCACAGAGCCTCCAACACATGCCTCCTCCCTCTGACTCTCCAACACATGCCTCCTCCCTCTGACCCAGACATGCCTCCTCCCACAGAGCCTCCAACACATGCCTCCTCCCTCTGACTCCAGCACATGCCTCCTCCCCCTGACCCTCTAGCACATGCCTCCTCCCTTTGACACTTCAGCATGTACCTCCTCCCTCTGAGCCTCCTGGAGCATGCCTCCTCCCTCTGGCCCTCCTAGAATTGCTTCCTCTCCTCCCTCTGATCCTCTGCCTGACGTGCCCAAGTCATTAAGCCCTGTGCACCCACCCACCCTCTGTCCACACCTCCTGGAGTGTTCTTCCAAGTCTGGTTCCTCTCCTGGGGGAAGTGGCGAGGCTCTTGGCTCAGGTCAGGGCTGGGTTATTGGGGTGCACAACCCCAGCTCGCCCTCAGGGCCTTGTCTTTGTGTCTCAGGGCAGATGAAGTCACGCTCATCATGACCAACCTGGAAAAGGCCAATCAGGTGAGGACATGATGCCCGCTCTGCCCACAGGCCTGCTGGCCAGTTGTGGAGAGGGTGCAGTTCTGTGACCAGGGAGCTGTGGGAAGAACCATGGTGATGCTGGAGTTAAGCTGGATGTTTCACACCCACCAGCTACCATCTCCTCCCATAGATCACCACCGGGGAAAGACCTGTGGGCACTTCTGCTATGTCCCATGGGGGCTGTGCACCATGGGCACATGAAGGGCTGGAGTGGGAGCTCTCAGAGCAGAGGGCGGGGGCCACCAGGGGTGAGACAGGCAATGTGTCATTAGTGACCCCAGCAGCATGGACAGGGCAGGGGGACTGAGCAGAGGGGCTGATGGGGGAAGGGGGGTATGAGTGAGGATCAGCGTTTCAGGGAGCATTGGAGGGAGCCTGAAGAGCCCTACTGACCTGCCTCTTGAGGGGACCTTGCCCACTAGGCAGTCCCAGGAGTATTTTTGGTAGCAGGTGAGGAGAGGCAGGGCTGGGATGCCCGCCCACAAGTGCCCACCCTGGGGGAGCTGGGGGGTGGTTCTCCCCAGCCAGGCCCACTGAAGGAGTCATGATCCAATGGGGGGTGGGGGCATAGGGGAGGGGAGCCAAAGCTCCTTCTCCCCCACCCCTTCCTGCCCATTGCCCCTCCCTCCTTCTGGTCATCTGCACCCTCCTCCCTCAGTCCGAGTCACACAGCCACGTGCCTTCCCTGGGTCCCCATCCTGTCCCAGCCCTTCTCCTTGCATTTCTAATCTCCCAAGCCCTCGTCTCCCAGTTTCTAGTCCCTGTTCCCACACCCTGCTCTGCTCTGGCTGCAGCTGTACTGACCTGTGCTGGACAGAGATGGACAGGAGGCAGGTCTGGCCACCAGGACAAGTCATGGCCACCATCCCTTTGCTCACCATCCATAGCTCACCCCAATCCCTGTACCACCAGGGCATGAGTTGGTGGGTCACTGTGGCTGGGCTCCTGGTCCTAACTGTGGCAAGAGGACACACCCACTTGCTCCAGGGTCAGGTGGCCAAAGCTAGGTCCAATATACAATAAGCAGGGTCCCAGATCCTTGGTACCTCCCTCTTCATCTGAGATGATGGAACGCAGGGTAACCATCTGCTCCCCTCTCTCCTCCAGCGAGCCGAGGCTGCCCAGCGGGAGGTGGAAAGTCTTCGGGAACAGCTCGCCTCAGTCAACAGCTCCATGCACCTGGCTTGCTGCTCCCCACAAGGACCTGGTGGGGTAAGGGTGGGCTTAGGGGAGCCAGCAAGAATGCTTGGGGGAGGTGACTCGGGGGGTATGAGCATGTGTTGACATTTGCAGGAGTAGACGATGTCCCTCTGGGAGGTTGTGCACACGGGTGGGGGTCTTGATGGCCAGAGCCAGCCTGTAAGTTAAACAAGCCTAGTGGCTACCTTCACCAGGTGAGGGTAAGCATGCAGCCACACTGGCTTCCTGTGGAGATATCCATCGCCCCTAGTTGTCAGGAAACTTATTCAAGACAGAGAGAATCCTTCCTGTCACCTGATGCCCTGCAGAGAGGAGCAAGTTATATCTGTTCTGAGACTGCCACCGGATGTCGCTATTGAATGCTGCCCTGTGCAGTTCTGGGACCTGGCACCAGGTGTCGCTGTCTAACGCTTACCTGTGCAGTTCTGCGGCCTGGCACGAGGTGGCGCTGTTGAACACCACATTCACATACCTGGTAGTTGGGCAGGACGGTTCATTGGATGCCCATCAGAACCTGTACCTCGTTGGACTGTGGGGTGGCCACATCCAAAGATCTGAAGCCTAACTCTTTTATTCAGCCATCTGTTTGCCAGACATGCCAGCGCAGCTGATCAGACCATAACTCCTAGCGACCCTGTGAACAGCTACCTGGACCTTGCCCTCTCCTCAGCATCCTGCCCGTCTCTGATACACGTGAACCTACTATGACAGTCACTGCGTCAGTCCATCTTGTTGAGGGTCTTCCCTTTCTCTGGCCCTCCACCTTTCCCACCATGATGTCTTTTTCCAAGGATTGGTCCTTCCTGACAACATACCCAGAGGATGTGAGGTGAAGTCCACCATCCTTGCCTCTAAGGAAAATTCTGCTCACACTTCCTCTAAGACGAATGTGTTTGTTCCTTTGGCACTCCATGGGCTAGCCAGTGCTTTTCTCCAGCACCACAGCTCAAGGGCATCAGTTCTTGCTCTACTTAATCATTGTCCAACCTTCAGATGTATAGAAAAGACTATGGCTTGGAACAGACACTGCTTGTTTCCTAGTCTGTGTTTGTAAATACTTGTTTGCTTATAGTTTGCTCCTGTGAGTACAGGACTTGTCTGGCCGTTTGCTATACTGGGTAACTTGTGTCTTGCTGCGGTGCTGAAAACAGTGCCTCCAATATTTCAAATAGCAGCAGGGCCATTTAGGGTGGGTAGGTTTCAGCGGAACTGCTAGACTGAGGTAGACTCAGGACTGGCCTTCCACTGCTGGAATGAAAGGCCTGCAAAACCCTTAAGAAGCTAGCGTGTGCTCAGTAACTGTTTGCTACCAGTGGTGGTGGTAGTGTCATAACAGCAGTAGTAGCAGTAGTAATAGTAGCGGCAGTAACAGCAGTAGTGGTAGTAATGGCTGTGGTAACAGTTGTAACAGTGGTAGCAATAGCCATGGTGGTAAGTGTAGTAAAACCTCGTGTGTGTGTGTGTCTGTGTGTGTCCCCATCCGTGCTCCTGGGTGTTGAATGGCACCTGCGGGAAGGGATGTGGGAGACAGCCGGAGCGGAAAGCTCGCGAGGATGCATCCAAGAGGAATCTGCCGATGGCTCTTAATTAACCCCCATGGAACCCAGCAAATGCCTATGCTAATCAGCCAAGGGAACTTGGCTGGCTTGGGGGGTGAGCTTTTCTGAACACAACAGTGGCGCTCGATGCTAATTAATTTAATGTATTAATGGCATCCGCTTCCTGTTTTAATTGGCATTTATCTCCTTGGAAGAATAGCTGGGGCTGGGGCTGCGAGGGGGCTGTTTTTGTTTGTGTGATTTTTTTTTCTCTGATGCTTCTTAGATTCATTTGTAACTGAACCTGAGAGCAGCCTGACTTCAGGTCCCTTCAGGTCCCTTTGGGGAGCAGCCGCTCCCACTCTGTCCAGGACAAGGAGCCCTTTCTGAAAGGCTGTTAACACTGTGGGACTAGGGGCTCAGGGGCGGGAGGAAGAAGCCGCTGGAACCATGGCTGGAGGCTCCAAGTTTTCCGTCTAACCCTGAGGGTCTCTTGCTGCCTGGAGAGAGGACAGCCCCCTGGAGAAGGAACAGACCTAACCTGGAAAGATTTACACGTGCCGTTCTCTCTGCTAGGAGCACTGTGCCACCACCACTTCTGACTTCATCCCTGTTTTATTCTTAATAAACATTTTTATTCAGCATGTGTGAGGGCTCATGTACAGATCATAGTATCTTCACAGAATGGCCTGTCACCACAGCACAGACACACCCTTCTCCAAGGAGAACCGCCACCCTGGCCTGTGACAGCTCCCAGTGGTGATGATGCTGCCTTCAATCTGACCTTAATGAGACTGCACCGTGTCTGCTTCTCTGTGGCTACTTCTCATCCTGTGTTATAGCTGGGCAAGTCATCCATGCTGACCATTCCTTTTCTTGACTGTATAGTATTCCATTGCATGCCCATGCCACGTTTCTGTCCATTGTCTTGTTATAGGCTTTTGTGTGTTTTCAGGTTTGGGCTGTTACAGAGGGTACAGGAACATTTGCATACCTGTCATAGTACATGGTGTTTTTCTTGTTGTTATTATGTGCCATCAAGTCACTAGTGACCCTATGTACAGCAGCTATGAACCCTCCCTGTCTTGAGCCAATCTCACTAAATCCGACATACTAACCCCCACTGCCCCAGTTACTGTGTCAGTCCATCTCCTCTGGGGTCTTCATCTCCTGTGCTGTCCCTCCACCCTTACAAGCATGATGTCCTTCTCCAAGGATCAGTCTCTTCTGGCCATGTACCCCAAGTATGTTAGATGGAGCTTCAAAATCCTAGCCCCCAAGAAGAAACTTGATTTCACCCTCTCCAAGACAGATCTGTTTGCTTTCTTGGCTATCCATGGTATGTTCAAAACTCTTCTCCAGCACCACAACTCAAAGGCATCAAGTCTTCTTTTGTCATCCTAGTCGTTGTCCAGCTTTCTGAAGCATAACAAGTAATTGTGACAACCGTGGCCTGGATTAGGCACACCTTAGTCTCTTGACTGACATTGTTGCATGTCAGCACTCTGGAGAGGTCCCTAACAGCAGATTTTCCCAGTGCAATTCATCTTTTGATTTCCTGACTGCTGGTGTTAATTAAGAGTGTTGATTGTGTAAGAGAACTCTGGGGGCCTAGTGGCAAGAAGCTGCACTGCAATCCCGAAGGCATGCAGTTCAAGGCCACCAGCTACTCCAGAGGAGAAGGATGGGCATTCTTTCCCCACATGATTAACTGCCTCTGAAAACCTGCTGCGGGGTCAGCTATGGGTCCGTTCCGACTCATGAGTGTTGATGGTAGAGCCGAGCAAGCTGTGATTGTTAACAGCCTCAATCTCCTCTCCATCCATCATGGTGCTGCCAGGTGGTCTAGTGGTGAGAATCTTTGTCTTTTTGATGTTGAGCTTCCTCCAGATTGAAGACTGCAGATCTCGACCTTCTGCAGCAAGAGCTTCAGGTTTTCTTCAGTTGCAGCAAGCAGGGTGCATAATGCCCGCTTTGTCCGTGGGCACGTTCAGGCATTCTTCATTTTATTGCACTTAGAAGATACTACATTTTTTATAAAAAGAGGGTTTATAGCAGCCTTGCACTGAGCAAGTCTTTTGCTGCCATTTCTTCCAGCTTGGTGTCTCTGGGTCACATTTCAGTCCGTCTGACACAGTTTCAAGGTTGGTCACGCTGCTGCCCCTCAGGACATGAGGCGTCCCCTCCCCTGCTGTTCTTCACTGCCTCAGGGGCCCGTGCAGGCTCAGCTGTCAGTGGGGCCCGACTTGACGGCCATGAGTCTTGGGGTTTGTGCTGTTGCACGCTTAGTAGACGCAGTGAAGACATCACTTTGGTGTTCACTGGAGAATGAGGAGGTTCGCGACCTTTGTTTCACTGTGGTGCGTGCTCTAATGCAGTGGTGGGAATTGAACCTGTGCTGTCTCAAGGTCAGCCTACACTGAGGCTCATAATCACTGAGAGCTTGCGTCTGGCTTTAGCGAGGCCTCTGGCCACTTTTCCCTAGCTTGTACTTGGGGTCATTGCTGTTCAGACACCTTCCTCCAGAGGATGAAGCTGGTAGGACCAGCTTGAATGTGATCAGTGGTGAGAGCTGGCACCGTGGACCCCCTGGGGGGGACCTGAGTCACTGTGTGGAGCTGAGCCCTGGGGCTGGCACTGTGGACCCCCTGGGGGGGCCTGAGTCACTGCGTGGAGCTGAGCCCTGGGGATGCACCGTGAACGGGTCCCTGTTTTGCTTGGTTTGGATGGGGACCATCAGCTCAGCACACCTCTCTATCCATAGGACAAAGTGAACTTCACACTGTGCTCGGGGCCCCGGCTGGAGGCCGCGCTGGCCTCCAAGGACAGGGAGATCCTGCGGCTGCTGAAGGACGTGCAGGTCCTCCAGAACTCGCTGCAGGAGCTGGAGGAGGCCTCGGCCAACCAAATTGCAGAGCTGGAGCGGCAGCTCACGGCCAAGTCCGAGGCCATAGAGGTAGGCCGTCGGGGAGCAGGGGGAGTAAGGCAGGGCCCCCGCCCTCGTGAGCAAGCTCCATCACCCTTCCTTCCTCTTCTAGAAGCTGGAAGAGAAGCTCCAGGCACAGTCTGACTATGAAGAGATTAAGACTGAGCTGAGGTACTGTGTGGGATGGAGCTCCATGGGTATCCCAACCCTCTGCCCTTTGGGGGGCCGCCTGGGAAGACAGGAAGGAGCCTGTGGCAGAGCTAATAGCCTTCCTCCCTCCCAGCAGACCCCACTTTGCAGCCTCCCTGCCTGTGAACTGATGTTTGCGCATCAGAGTGTCCATGCTGGGCCCTGCTCCCTCCAGACCTGCCTGTAGGCGCCAAACCGCCAGGTGCTCACCTAAACGGTGACGCCTCAGTGACATATGCTAAAACCAGTGCGTATGGAGGTCCGTTAACCAGCACCGCTCAGTCAGGCTTTAACCCTGTGTCTCTGTCCCCTCTGGCTGCCATAACAAATACCACCTAGGCGTTTCCAGAACAAGACCTTCTGAGAAGTCGTGCTTCAGGACGTCCCCACCCCTCTGCTGGCTCTAGGAAGGACCCTCCTTGTCGCACACTCTCTGTGGCCCTGAGGTTCCTTGATGCTCCGTGGTTTCTAGGAACATCATACTCTGTCCCTGTGACTCTCTCCTCGGGCCTCTGCTTCTCTTTTATAAGACGCCCCCAGAAGAGTGGACCCACTGTGCTCTGAGAGAAGCCTGCAAACAAAGGCACTGTTTCTGGAGCAGGAAGGAAAGTGTGCAACAATGAATGAGTGGAAATTAAAACATTTTTTAAAAGATTCAATGAAAAGTCAATATGCTTTTTAGACTCAATCACAATTAAAAAGTTCATTTTTTTAATTTTTTTTTTTTTTAATGCGCTGTTTCCCCACACCAGGCCGCGTCCACCGGTCAGGGCCTCTGCATGTCCGGGCAGGGTGCAGGGGACACCCTGCTCACAAGCCTGTCCCTGCCATGGGAGTCCCTGATGCACTTGTAGGTGGACACTTGTTCTCAGGCAGGGAAGTCAAGCAGATTGAAGGTCTCCCCCACGGCCCCGGGGCCCACTGACCTGAGACACTTTCTCGGCAGCATTCTGAAGGCGATGAAGCTGGCCTCCAGCAACTGCAGCCTCCCGCAGGTAAGCCTCCCCGCACTGTCCGCAGGGTGAGCTGCCCAGCGCAGCGGTGCCCTCCCAGCTGGACCTCCTGTTCCCTCAGGGCCTGGCCAAGCCCGACGACTCCCTGCTCATGGCCAAGGAAGCCTTCTTCCCTGGCCAGAAGTTCCTCCTGGAGAAGCCGGCCCTCCTGACCAGCCCTGGTAGGTGGGCGCCAGGGCCCTGCCCCCTCCGTGCCCAGCCTCGCTGCCCCTGACTCCAGCCTGTCCGTTAGAGGTCTGACTGTTAGGTGATTGTGTTCCATCGATGCGGCACTGATACACGGACCCTCCAACACGTTCTCAGAGGCAGTAAATCACACCAAGTTCCCAAAATCGTCTTCTCACCTACACAGAGGCCTTGCAGATGCGCCCAGTGGGCCCTGAGCTCCTTGTCCAGAACAGAGCAGGTTGGGGGGCTCCACCTCAGTCCAGAAAGTAGACAAGGCAGTTCTGAACGCAGGTCTCACACCAGGCACAGGACTGCCACGTGTCAAGTGCCTGCTGTCCCTGCTGATAAGGAAAAGCCTTGCTCATGCTGCTGGGGGGGGTCCTGGGGGGAACGGCCTCAAGGGGGAGCAGGGGCAGAAATACCCCACAGTGTGCTCTTCCTTGACCGCTGGTCACTACAGCACCTCTTCCCTCTCGCCCCGTCCCTCCGTCTCTCCACCACCTCTGAACCCCTCTCTGTGTCCCCATCACTCTCTGCCTCTCAGGTTTCTCTCTCCATCTCTGTCTCTGTCACATCATCTGTCTCTGCCTCGTTGCTGACTCTCGTCCACTCTGCTCATGGTCTCTCTGTGCACCTCTCCCTCCATCATTGTCCTTCTGTCCCTCTGTGTCTCTTTGTTTCTCTCACTCTCTTACTGTCCCTCTCTCCTCGTCTCTGTCCCTCCCTCTCTCATTGTCTGTCACTCTCTGCTCATCTGTGTGTCTGCCTCTCTGTCTCGCTGTGGCCCTCTGGCCCCTCACTGCCTGTCTCCCTCTGTGTGCTATAGAGGAGGACCCGTCCGAGGATGACTCCATCAAGGATTCTCTGGGCACGGAGCAGTCATACCCCTCCCCGCCTCAGCTCCCACCACCCCCAGGGCCGGAAGACCCCCTGTCCCCCAGCCCTGGACAGCCCCTGCTGGGCCCCAGCCTGGGCTCCGACGGCCAGCGGACTTTCTCCCTGTCGCCCTTCCCCAGCCTGGGAGCCAGCGAGCGGCTGACGGGGGACATGCTGCTGTCCAAGCACCTGGTGCCCCCGGCCACCTTCAAGGGCGAGGCAGGTGGCCTGCTGCTGTTCCCCCCAGCCTTCTACAGCGCCAAGCCCCCTGCCGGCCCGGCCACGCCCGGCCCTGAGCCCCCCACGGGTCCCGAGCCGGCGGAGGGTGGAGGGGGCGGCCCACCCGGGCCCGTGGGGGCGGAGGAGGAGCAGCTGGACACGGCCGAGATCGCCTTCCAGGTGAAGGAACAGCTCCTCAAGCACAACATCGGGCAGCGGGTGTTCGGCCACTACGTGCTGGGGCTGTCGCAGGGCTCGGTCAGCGAGATCCTGGCCAGGCCCAAGCCCTGGCGCAAGCTCACAGTCAAGGGCAAGGAGCCCTTCATCAAGATGAAGCAGTTCTTGGCGGACGAGCAGAACGTATTGGCTCTGAGGACCATCCAGGTGCGGCAGCGAGGTAGGGCGGCCACGTCCAGGGGCAGGGGCCTGCGCTGCCCGTCCAGCTCTGTGCAGGGCCAGGGAGTTGGCAGCGCTGAGCCTCTGTGTCCGCTCCCTCCTGGGACCTCTTCCCTCCCCACCCCAATCTCCATGGGCAGCTCAGACCCCCAGTGACGGAGGAAGACTGAGGTCCAGCGCTGCACTCGCCATGCTCCTGGCCCTCAGCTTGCCCGTCTGTGGGATACTGAGCACCGCCGACTAGGGTTTTGGGGGATCCATGACTATGGGATCCATGGCTGAGGGAGTTCTGCCCTCATCACACCTGCGCTTGAATCCCAGCCCTGTCTCTCATCCACTGGTGACCTTTGACCAACACTTGACACCACTGCCACCCCCTGTGCCTCAGTTTCCCCTTGTGTAACCTCTTGGGAGCTTTGGATCCTGGGAGTACAGCCCTCACTTCACACACTGGTGCTGTCGTCAGGGTTACTGTCCAGCTAGAATCGCTTGTCCAGAGCGGGTTGTTCAGGCCATGTGGGGGACACTCACGGAGGAGAGCAGATCTCCAGTAAGCTGCCTTCTTGCCTCCCCCAGGCAGCATCACCCCAAGAATCCGCACGCCCGAGACGGGTTCTGACGACGCCATCAAGAGCATCCTGGAGCAGGCCAAGAAGGAGATTGAGTCACAGAAGGGAGGTGAGTGTGGATGGGGGGCAGACGTGGGTCCAGCCAGCCCTGCAGGACCTCTCTGAGTGGGGCATGGGGCCCTCCACCTCCAGAGTGGATTCTCCTGCTTGGACCTCACTGCTGACGTCCCCGCCTGGCCCCAGTCCCTGGCTGGCCCCGCTAACCCAGTCCCCAACCTGCCCCACTGCATGGACCTCACTGGTGAAATCCGGGCTGAAAAAGTGCTGGGCTCAGCTTCCCCGGCATGAAGCAGCCCCCACTCCACATGAAGGAAGGAAGTGCGAGAAGTTCAGTTCCTCAGCTGCGTGTCTGACAGCACTGACAGCTGTCATATCAGACGGTGCATTTCCACACAGTCTCCTCACATCATTCTGCCGGCTGCAGCTGGTGGAGTCTGCAGACACGCAGTGACAGTGACACAGAAACCTGGTCTCTCCCCTTGAGCTGCCATCACCTTGTCCCCGGCAGACACTTCCCTGTGGTCCCTCCCACCCCCATGGCCTGTCCAGCTCCTCGTAGGAGGCCCTCACAAGTCATCACCGCTTTGAGCACGCTGCTGTGTGTCAGCGTCAGCTCCCGGCCGTGGAAGGCGCGGGGCGGGCCAGCTCCTGGCCGTGGAAAGCTCGGAGTGACCCAGCTCCCGGCCGTGGAAGGTGCGGGGTGGCCCAGCTCCCGGCCGTGGAAGGCGCGGGGCGGGCCAGCTCCCGGCCGTGGAAGGCGCGGGGCAGCCCAGAGGTGGCCGCAGCTGTGATCTTTCCTGAAGCAAACTGCTGTGGAAGGCGCGGGGCGGGCCAGCTCCTGGCCGTGGAAAGCTCGGAGTGACCCAGCTCCCGGCCGTGGAAGGTGCGGGGCGGCCCAGCTCCCGGCCGTGGAAGGCGCGGGGCGGCCCAGCTCCTGGCCGTGGAAGGCGCGGGGCAGCCCAGAGGTGGCCGCAGCTGTGATCTTTCCTGAAGCAAACTGCTGTGTTTCTTCTGTAGGACAGCTACTGGGTTCGAACCCCGACCCTTCGGTTAGCAACCCAACACCTAATCCACTCCACCACCAAAGCTCCTTACTACCATTTCAATGGCTTAAAATAGTCAACTTACTCTCTTAGAACTTTGGCATCAAAACTCCAACCCTAGTCTTGCTGGACTGAAGTGGAAGCATCAGAAGGGCTAGTTTCTTCGGAGCACCCAGGCGGGGTAGCGTCCTCCTGCTGGTCCCAGCCTGTGGACGTAACTCTCACTCCTTGGCCCGTGGTTCTTTGTGAAGCTGCTAGCTTCACATCTCTGTCCTCTGCTCCTGTAGTCACATCTTCTTGTCTCGGTCTGACCCTGCTGCCCCCGTCATAGGAGTTTCCTTGTGATTCTAGTTAGAGCCCACTTAAGAAAATCCCACCTTACTCACGTGTGTGAAGTCCCCACTGCCTCATCTCCTCATCTTGAAGACGAGATCCTTGGTTCTTCTCTTCGGGGTGTGAGGATCACATGGTCACACCACCCCACCGTCATTACACGCTGGATTGCTTTTCTCTGCTGACCTCACTGTCCATCCCACTGGCCGTGTGTCCAGACTGGATTGCAGTGTCTGCTGCCCCCTGGTGGCTGCTAAGAGCTGCTGTCCCCACGTCCAAGTTGTCTCTGCTGGGGTTCGTTGCCCAGCGGTCACTGGAGTCTCCCAGGCCCTCCTCCCGGTCCTTGGACCTCTAACCAGTGCCAGGTGGGGCAGACTTAACGGGCTGGGAGCCTTGCTGCCCTGCACTCTGGAACCCAGCTGTGCAGGCCATGAAGTCCCACTGTGTGCGGTTTCTTTTCTTCCTTGGAGAACTAACTCCTGTAGAGAGATCCTGATAGGGCGGCTAAGCTGAAGGCCAACACCACCAGCTGCTCCACGGGGCAGAGTTGAGGCAGTCACTGACGTAACGCCCTGCAGGGCCCTGAGTCACACTCAGCCCCGTAACCATGGGTCTGGTTTGATTCCGCTCACTGAGCGGGAAGACGGGGAAAGCGCCATCCAGTGCAGACGTGGCAGCGACAGGGCGCCAGGGACACTCGCTGTGAGCCGGAGGTGGCCCGGAGACAGGGCATTGGTGACACAGGAGGCAGGCCCGGAGTGCAGACCCTGGCAGCTCCTTCACGGAGAACACAGCATGAACAGTGGAAGCACTGTGCATGTCGGTCCCACCCGGGCGCTTCTCCTGAGGGGCAGGCCAGGCTGTCCCGCGGGTGGAGGCTCCGGCTGGACCGGAAGGGACATGGCCACGTCACGGGCCTGCCCGGGGACGAGAGCCTGGGAGGGGTTTCCCGCCTCTCCTTGGTTTTTACCTTTCCTAGCTCTCCACATAAACATGTGTGACCTTATTACTGAGGTAATTAGTTAGTTCAGCATTTTTAACTGGATCGCTACCTAGTTGCTTGTCAGCCATGTCTAGGGGTGCCAGCAGCACCTCTGTTTGGTCTCAGGATCTGAATCGCCTTTGGAGCACCCACTCCCAGCTCCTGCCGAGGCCCCGCCGGCCACCCCTCCACTCTCTGTCGCCTCCTCTCCTCCCGAGGCCCCGGGGCCACCCCTCCACTCTCTGTCACCTCCTCTCCTCCCGAGGCCCCGGGGCCACCCCTCCACTCTCTGTCACCTCCTCTCCTGCCGAGACTTCTGGGGTCACCCTTCCACTCTCTGTCACCTCCTCTCCTGCCGAGGCCCCGGGGCCACCCCTCCACTCTCTGTCTCTGCTCTGTCTCCTTGTGGAGACGCTGCGTGGTCGTATGATCCTCCTTCCTCTGAGCATAGTTCTTTTCAAGGCTCGGCACGTGGGTGCACATCTCGGTGCCGCTCTCTATATCTGGATAGCTTACCATCACTAGGTGGTTCTAATTGGAAAAGCAACAGCGGTTCTTTAAACAAGGCTGAAGGTCCACGAGGGTGGGTGCTTACGGAGATAACAGATTATCCCTGTCCAGCTGGGTCCCTGTCCAGGTTTGGGGAGACCCCAGCTTGGGGAGGCCACTCTGCAGGCAGAGGGGCGCTTTCCTTCCCTGGAGTATTGCTTGTCTGTGTTGAATGTGCTCAGTTCATTATCGGCCCTCAGAGCCCACATCACTCGGCCCTTGGTGCATCATATCCTCTGTGTTGCTCCCTGCAGCCCCTCATTCAGGTAACGTGATAAAGCTCTGGGATCCACTGCCTGACCCAGGACCCAGAGTGACCTTGACTCACAGCAGCCCTTCCTTCCCCAGCCTCCGCAGAGACAGCTCCCAATCCCAGTTTAGAGCCATCTTTGCTTTGCTTTTGCCTTTTTAGAAGAGCCTCTTCACGAGGTGTTTCTGAGCTCCCAGAAGTCTGTGCTGTGTGCCTGATGGGCCTGGCACTCGCTCGGTGTCAGGACTTGAACACGCAGGGCGGCCTTTACCTCTGCTCAGCAGAGCTTCGCGCTGGGCCCCTGTTCACGGTGCATCCTGCTGAGAGGCTCTCCTTTTAGACAACGAAACAGCACATCTTCTGTCCTACAGACAAAGACATTCTCCTTGGCCAGGAGTATCAGGAACCATGATGTTTATAAAAAACACAACTTTCTTCCTCCATCATCTATGTGAGAACGTCTCCACATGTGACAAAATCTCTGTCAGTCTGCTTTCTAGTAACTGCATGAGTAGTCCCCTGTGGAGGAACCCTGGTGGCATAGTGCCTGACGTATCAGACTGCTGAGAGGTCGGCAGTGTAAACCCACCACTGCCCTTTGGGAGATGCACGGGCACTCTCCTCCCATAAAGAATCCCAAAGGGCAGGGTGAGCACCTGTGACTCGGGGACCAGGGTTGGCTCTTAGCAGACGTAAACCAGAGGCACAGCTCCTGACACCGGGTCAGCTGTGACTCCTCGTGACCCTACGGGACAAGGCACAGGGGCCCCGAGGGCGGCTCCAGCGTGTCTGCTCCCTGGAAGTCGAGTTGATCTTGAGTTAGCTGCCTGACGCCGTGAACCCCGCCGTTCAGTTCAGTCCCCGGGTCTGGGGCACAGAGGTGGCCCCCCGTGTTTTGCTGATAGAGATGACTGTGTGGTGAAGCCCCTCACTCTGCAAGCCCTGGGCTGACACGGGGCCCCACCTCCTGTCACCCTCCCTCAGGTGAGCCCAAGAACTCTGCAGTCCCACTGAGCGTCACCCAGGGCTCCGCCTCGGCCAGCACCTCAGAAGATGCCATCAAGAACATTCTGGAACAAGCACGCCGCGAGATGCAGGCGCAGCAGCAGGCGCTCCTGGAGATCGAGGCTGGGCCCCGGGGCCACTCTTTGCCCCCCTCGCCCCCGGAGCGGCCCTCGCTGGCCGCCGTGAGCCAGAACGGGGCCCCAGCCTGCGTGAAGCAGGAGGAGGCCGCCGGCGGTGGCGGCGGCGGCGGCACACAGACGTCACTCACGGTCCTGTCCCCGGCGGCCTTCGTGCAGAGCATCATCCGCAAGGTCAAGTCCGAGATCGGGGATGCCGGCTACTTTGACCACCACTGGGCCTCGGACCGCGGCCTGCTCAGCCGGCCCTACGCCTCCGTCTCGCCATCACTGTCCTCCTCCTCCAGCTACTCCAGCCAGCCCAACGGACGGGCCTGGCCCCGGGGGGACGAGGCCCCCGCGGCCGCTGAGGACGAGGCAGCCGCAGGCGAGGACGAGCCCCCCAGGGCGGGGGAACTGAAAGCTGAGGGGGGCGTCTCTGAGACGGGCAGTGGGGGGCGGCTGGCCTACTACCCAGCATACGTACCTCGCACCCTGAAGCCCACCGTGCCCCCCCTGACCCCCGAGCAGTACGAGCTCTACATGTACCGGGAGGTGGACACGCTGGAGCTGACGCGCCAGGTCAAGGAGAAGCTGGCCAAGAACGGGATCTGCCAGAGGATCTTCGGGGAGAAGGTGAGGGCAGTGGGGAGCACTGGGAGGCGCGGGACCCAGCAGAGGCCAGGAGGGAGGCTGGGCAGGGAAACCTCCTGAATACAGCCTCTAGTCTCAGGCAGATTAAGGGCAGTGGGGGAGCACTGGGAGGTGCAGGGCCCAGGGGAGGCCAGGTGGGGGTCCACCTGAACACGGCCTCCAGTCTCCGGCAGATTGAGGACAGCAGGGGAGTACAAGGAGGCCCAGGGCCCAGGAGACACAGGAGGAGAGGCTGGGCAGGGAGTCCACCTGAACACGGCCTTCAGTCTCTGGCAGATTGAGGACAGGGTGCAGACAGGACCAGTCAGGTCTGTGTACACTTTCCTGCTTCCTGCTGTCTGTCCTGGCAGTGCAGGGTCTCAGCTGCATGGCTTCCATCCTGCTCTGTAAAGTGCCACGTACCTGCACACCCACCAGGGGGGGCCCAGTCACCTGGAACTGAAGGGCGCAGGGCCCCAGAGCATCCCCATTGCTAGGCGCCATGCAGCTCACTTACTTGGTGGCTTGTACTATAACTTCTGCCCTTTCAGAGGGACAAACAGAGGCTCACGTGAGTGAAAAGACAGAACGAAATTCAGAGGGAGCCCTCGGAAGGCTACCTGAAGGAAGGGGCATTTGGGAGGCTTAGAGGACAGGCAGGGTTTGTTTCACAGAGATGTCAGGGTGGGCACCCCAACAAGTACATGGGTCACCAAGAACAAATTAAGGCATCCCGGGCCTCTCAGTGCCTGTGGGCAGTGTCCCAGAGCCCTGCTGACCGGCTGTTTCCCCGGCCCCACAGGTGCTGGGCCTGTCGCAGGGCAGCGTGAGTGACATGCTGTCCCGGCCGAAGCCCTGGAGCAAGCTGACGCAGAAGGGCCGGGAGCCCTTCATCCGCATGCAGCTGTGGCTGTCGGACCAGCTGGGCCAGGCCGCCGGGCAGCCAGCCAGCACTTCCCAGCCGGCCAGCACCTCCCAGGGTGAGTGTTCTGCCCCACTGCCATCCAGATACCTGCTGTGTGTCCTGAGGGCTCCCACTGGGCCCGGAAGTCCTGTCCACCAGCGTCCAGAGCTTCCCTCTGGTGTTTGCTTCCGTTAAAGCTTCCAGGTGGTGCTAACGCGCCCAGATCCCACAGAGCAAGTGCTCCGCCCGTGTCCACACCCCTGTGCCTCATCCCTGTCTCTCATCCAGCAGGTAGGTGCTGTCTCCAAAGGGGCCAGCGTCAGCCTGTTAACCTCAGGCCCCTGGTGCCCATTACCTGTCCACTCTCCCAGCAGGGTGTGAACAGTGTCCAGGTGGGAAGGGAGGCTCAGTGCTGCCCAGATCAGAGTTGGTCAGAGAGGGGCACCGGAGTGAGCGTGTGGGGCCCTGAGGACACCCTCGGGTGTCCACATCCACCTAGGCCCACCGTGCAGTGTGAGGA
Organism: Elephantulus edwardii; assembly: GCF_000299155.1. Taxonomy (NCBI): domain Eukaryota; kingdom Metazoa; phylum Chordata; class Mammalia; order Macroscelidea; family Macroscelididae; genus Elephantulus; species Elephantulus edwardii. The sequence continues at coordinate 7,005,124 of NW_006399898.1, forward strand.
CCTGGCTGTTTAGACTGGAGAGAAGACCAGGCTCCATATAGGAGGAGCCTCTGTTTGACCATCTGTAAAATGGGGATATAGCAAAATTCAATCTCAGAAAAAAACACACCATCACTCTATCTCAGGTTGTATTTCTAATTTGTTCTGCTAAATTTAGTGGCAGACCATTGTCCCGGATACTTGACCTGCCGTACGCCTCCACGATTCCCAGCGTCAGCACCTCCCTCTTTGTTCAGTTCCCTCGCTCCTCCATGCCCCTTGGGTTCCAGGGTTCACTGGAGGGTCTCCCAAAGACACGGCCCTGACAGGGGAATGACTCACCTGATCATAGGTATGCAGGCTGGTTTTGCAGAAACGGGTGAGCGATGGGCCAGGAGCCTGTGGACTCAGGTGTGGCGCAGCTGAATGGTGACCCTGGGGGATGCAGGCTGGTAGTGGTAAGCGATGGGCCAGGCTGGAGGCGGCTGGATGCTGAGTCCCCGGCAAGTTTCACAAGAGAAGGAGCCTGGCGCTGAGCTCCCAGGAACATACAAGAAGCCTCAGTGAGGGAGGGTGGGTAGCCCATCCGAGACCTCGCTCCTTAACACGCTTAGTTCAGCGCAAAACAAACACTCAATGACTGGTTAGGAAAGACTTCTAAATGATAAACCTTAGACATCAGATAGGTTCACATCAATAAGCTCAACTGAGCCTTTGGCAAGAGGAGTAGGGACCAGAACCCTCGGGTGCCTAGCGTCTAAGTCACTTTTCTGGAGGTTGGCCCCATATCACATTTAGCTGTAGTTTTATAGCTACCAGCTTGCACACTCGTAGGTAAACAGGAAGCAGTGCCCTCCAGCCTGGGAGAGGCGGCTCTGAGCAGGGGCGGCAGCGGGAGAAGGGGGCTGTTTCTTTAAAACCAGAGTGTCAGTGTGATGCCGGTGGAGCACAGTGTGAATCTTGTCAGTGTGGAGGTTTGAGGACCTGGTGGGCTGACACTGGCTTGTTGATGGGGTCTGTTTCACCGTCCAGGTGTGGAAGGCTGAGCCCAGGCAGTGTAACAGTAAGCAGAGAGGTCTGGAGAGATCGGGAGGGGATAGCCCGGGACAAGCAGGGGAATGAGGCGAGGCCGCAGGGGACACTGACCAGGAAGCCTGGCTCTGGGGAGCACCTTGTCCATGGCCAGGGCTCCCTGAGGAGAGTGGATGTGGTCCCCATAGAGACTCACTCAGTTTGACCTGTGGGGTGGGACTTGCTGTCCCAGGCCCCTCCCTCCCTCACCCCCCCTCACAACCTCTAGATGGCTGTAGCCCCTCCCATGGGGGGGTCACAAGGAGCTGACTCCTCATGCACCCACTAACACCCCCACCCTCCGCACCCCCCACCCCTACCCCGGTTAATTAACCAGGCTCTTTAGACTAGGGTTCCACCAGGGTTCCAGGCCCTTCAGAGTCCTGCTCCCACCTCTCCCCCTCCTCTCTCTGACCCCGCCCTCTGATGCCTCTCCCCACCTGACCCTCCATTGCTCCCTGGTCTCCACTCCTCCCTCCCCCTTTCCTTCCCTCCTCCCTTCCCGCTCTCTCTACCCCATCATTGTCTACTTCTCTCTCTGCTTTCTTTTTTTTTTATGTAGATACTGTAATTAATTATTGTAAAACATACACAAGCAAATTCAAAACCAATAATTTGCCAACTTTCACTCAAAAAAAAAATATAGTAGTGCAGTATTATGTTAAAGATGTTTTAGTGTTGCTGTAACTATTTCCTGAATGTTTCTTATGCAGGGAAAGGTATACTGTATACTAAAACCAATATGGGGCTGGCTGACATTAAACACCTAGCTAACCATATCTCAGTTTCAACTTACGTACAAATTTAACATAAAGCCAGATTTACAAACAAGGCTTATTTCATAATCCAGGGGCTTCCTGTATATAATACGGTGTCAGAAAAGATCCAAATCACGTAATATCCTATTTCACAGTATATACCGTAAATGTTAAATAACACATGAGACCAAATGGTCAATTATTCCTCTAAAGCAAAAATAGAAGAGTAAGGGGATAGTGAAGTTGGATTACTGTTAATGAGCATCCAGGAAGACATTAATAAGTATTTTGTGGAAAAAAGGGAGCTCTGATGGTCTAGTGGCAAGAAACTGCACTGCAATCCCAGAAGCACACGGTTCAACAGATGCTCTGCTGGAGAAGGACAGTCTCCTCCTATACCAGTCAGATCCCATTTGACAGTACACACAGGAAAACAGTAAAATAAAAAATAAAAAAGTGTGGAAAATGTAACCAATGCAATAACTGATAAATGAGAACCTAATTTTCTGTGTATACATAAGTATTACTAAAAGTGGAAAAGAAAGAAAATTTGAGCAGCTAATAAAGCAAAATATACCAGTAAGTTTTAGCACACAGACTTGAGACGACTCGAAGATGACTGCCTGGAAAACAGGATATGGTCAAAGTTTGATAAAAAAGATAATTACTTTGAGACGCCTTCCTATTGGTCAGGGAATCTGGTACTTCTCCCGCCTTCTTGTCCAGCTCTTTTATACATACACACTCTCTTACATTTTTCCAGTAAGTCTTTATTATTAGTTAAGTCACAATTTAAGATTCCGGCAGAGAGGTAAGGTGGGCCAGTTCAGATCTTCCCAGGGAATGTGCCTTCTGCCCTGCAGTCATCCCAGGCTGACACCCAGGACAGGGGGCAGAGGGACTTGTATACGCGCCGATACCATTCACACAAGGAGACATCACCACCTTTGGCAGTCATTGCCTTCTCGCAGCGGTGGAAATCCAGGTAGTTTTGCCAGCAGTTCTTGGTTTGGTTCTGGTTGGGAAAGCGGCTATCAAAAGGGGCAGTTCGGTAGTTCTTGATTTTGGTCTTAATGTCTTCCGCCATGGTGGTGATTTCTAGACTTCCCTCAAAGCAGCAGCAGCTCAATGTGACCCTCAGAAGAGATCCTCTCTCTGCTTTCTATGACTCTCTCGCTCGCTCACATACACACAGCACAATCTCTCTCATGATCTCTCCCTCTCTCTCACAGTGTCTATCTTCTCTCTTAGGGTCTCTCTCACACACAATCTCTCACCAAAGACAAGCCTGTCAGGGCTTAGGGAGGTCTGTAAACTGTCACCCTGCCTTCTCTGACCCCTCCCCCTCAGCCCCTCCAGCATTCACATCTCACCTCCCACCTGCGAAACACCTCCCTCCCAGCAAAGTGGTCCCTCCCGGGGCAATCGTCCCTCCCTATACATTGGTCCCTCCTGCACAGTCTTCCCCCCGGTACAGTTGTCACTCCAGCATAGTTGATGCTTCTGGTACCGTTGAGCCCTGGAGCTTTCTGATAGTTTGTTAGCAGTGGTTGATACAGTGAATCGTCAGCTCTTTCTGATAGTTTGTTAGCAGTGGTTGATACAGTGAATCGTCAGCTC
>NW_006399898.1:7008651-7013785 GCF_000299155.1 Elephantulus edwardii
TCTTTCTGATAGTTTGTTAGCAGTGGTTGATACAGTGAATCGTCAGCTCTTTCTGATAGTTTGTTAGCAGTGGTTGATACAGTGAATCGTCAGCTGAGGCGTCAGTGCAGGCTGGGGCAGGAAGGACCAGAAGCAGCTGTGCCCCAGCAGACCTTCAGTCTCTTTCCAGGGGAGCAGAGCCTTTCCTACAAGGTGCTGTGATGCTGAGACTACACTGCTAGCAGCTGTGCTTTGACCCAGCACCTCTCCGAGATCATCGGGGTCCTGGTCAGCCTTCTTTCACCCCAGACCTCTGCAAAGCATGCAGAACTCTGTCTCCCTTTGTCCAGGGCCTGTGGATAAGAGAACAGGGTTGACATAAGCAAACCTGAGTTTAAGGCCTGGTTTTGCCCCTTGCTAGTATGTAGCAGTAGATGCAGTGCCTGTCATTGCTGAGCCTCTGTTTCCTTATCTGATTTGGGATGGTATGAGGGTGGTAGGAAGGTCATCTGAAATCATGGGCATAAAGCATCACCGGGCACATGGTAACCATCGGTTGCCAAGTCTTTCCATGCATGGTGGCCGCCGTGAGGGTGGAGCGGTTCTTCAGAGGTCCAGAGCCAGCCTTCCACACGTGGTTCCTGTCTCTGATCCTGTGTGACTAGGAGGTCCTGGGAGCCCCCAGAGCTCAGGTCCTGCCACCCTGCAGGGGGCTGCACTGTCCGCTGTGGTGCTTTCAGACACACCTGCACACCTGTTCTGTGTGTGTCCCTATCGAACCACCTTCTTTCTCTGTGTCCACAGCCAGTCCCCTCGAGCCGAGGTCCTCGCCCTCCCCACCCCCTAGCCCCACGGAGCCCGAGAAGAGCTCCCAGGAGCCCTTGAGCCAATCGCTGGAGAGCTGCAAGGAGAACCAGCAGCCAGAGGGCCGCTCAGGAAAGGTGTATGGCCAGGCTGTGGGCGGCATCCAAGAGATCGTGGCCATGTCCCCAGAGCTGGACACGTACTCCATCACCAAGAGGGTCAAGGAAGTCCTCACAGACAACAACCTAGGTATGGACCGGGCCGTCAGCGTGCCACCTCCCACCGCGCTGTCTCCTGGTCACCTTGAGAAGGAGTCTGGAGAGGACTCAGAGTCCCGGCGCCCAGCCTCTGGGACCCTCAGTGAGGTGTGAATCTGGCCTGGACACAGGTTGGACACAGGTCTGAGAGAATTCTTAACATGAGGCTCCCGGCTGGAGAGTCCTGGTCACAGTGCAGTGTAACCCTTAATGGAGCAGAGATTCCTGCCCTCTCTGGAGACTTAGATGCAGGCTGGCTCTCCTCAGAACAGATGCCATGCCAACCCCAACTTCTCATTAGAACTCTTACTATTGTAAATACTATTACAAACAAGACACGCGTTCATTGTTTAAAAGCAGAAGTAAACAAATCCTCTCACCATCTCTCACTTTCACTCCACAGTTTTTAACTAGCTTTGATGCTTTCTAAACACATGCAAAAAATATACATACATTCACAGCGGTTTTTTTCTCCTTAATAAGTGGAAAGGAACCTGGTAGAGCAGTGGCTAAGCTCTCAGTTGCTTACCCAAAAGGTCAGCAGTTCAAACCCCCTATCTGCTCAGAGGTGCAATAGTCTGCTATTGTGAAGACACCTTGGAAAACCAGGGGAGCCTTTCTATACCGTCCTGTAGGGTCACCATGGGTCAGGTCCACTCAGGGCCTGCGTGTCCTGCAGGGTCACCGTGGGTCAGGGTCCACTCAGGGCCTGTGTGTCCTGCAGGGTCACCGTGGGTCAGGGTCCACTCAGGGCCAGGTGTGTCCTGCAGGGTCACCGTGTGTCAGGGTCCACTCTGCGGCCATACGTGTCATTTCGGGCTGGTCTGTAAGTGACCATGCACCCAAAGGCTGCTGCACCTTCCCTTTTGAAAATTAGCTGGCTTGTGCAGACACCCTCCTAGTGGGATGGGTCCACCCTTCTTGCGCTGTTACTGTAGGCCGTGCACACGTCACAGCTCTGCCGGCCGTTGGGCACACAGGCTGCTTTCAGTCCCCTGTCCTTCTGATGTGCGTCCCGTCTCCCCTTGTGCCCTTGGCTGGCCACATTCAACTGTGGGAGAAATTCCAGTGATTGAATCAAAGGCCACGCACATCCTAAACTGTCGTAGAATCTGCTTACCCGCTAATATGGAGAGACAGATTCAGACCCAAGGACCCTTCACAACCATTTCTGGGTTCCCCTAGGAGTGGGCTGTGAGCCCTGGTCCTAACACACCTGATTGGTAACCAAAAGGCTGGCAGTTCAGATCCACCAGCCTCTTGGGAAGGAGGAAGCAGTCTCCTTCCACAGATACTTAGAGCCTCAGCAAGCCAGTGGAGGGCTCTGTGGGGCAGAGCCACCTGGCTGCAGTGAGAATAGGGCAGGCCCCCAAGGGCCAGGGCCCCCTAAATAGAAAATGTGCTTTTTCTGGTAGTGGGCTGACCGGCCCCCAAAGACCCCCTTCAGCTGCACAAAGGTTGGAGGTCCACCAACCTGTCCTGGGCGGCCTCTGCCCCCAGCCCTGCTCACCAGCCCTCCTCACCTGTCCCCAGGGCAGCGGCTCTTCGGGGAGAGTATCTTGGGCCTGACCCAGGGCTCCGTGTCTGACCTGCTGTCCCGGCCTAAACCCTGGCACAAGCTGAGCCTGAAGGGGCGGGAGCCCTTCGTCCGCATGCAGCTGTGGCTCAGTGACCCCCACAACGTGGAGAAGCTGCGGGACATGAAGAAGCTGGAAAAGAAAGGTGAGGCCTGGCAGGGGCGGGGCTCCAGGCTTCCCCGCGCAGTCAGTAAACCAGTAAACCCAGTGGTCAGCCTGACATTAGTCCACAAGAAACCGCCATCCCACAGAACGCTGACACTGAAAACAAGGTTTTCTGTTGTTGGGTGCCGTCGAGTGTGATTCGTGGGGACCCTATAAAAACTGTTCCGACCCCGGCCTGTCTTGTGCCACCCTCAGTCCCTGACCCACTCAGGCCCATTGCCGGTGTCTACCAGCTCTCCATAAGCTCGGAGCTTTGGTGGCCTAGTGGGAAGGATTTGTGCAGACAAACCAAAGCTACCCCGTATGAAGCTCTGGTGGCCTAGTAGTAAGAAACTGTGCTGCAATCCCAATGACACATGGTTTGAATCCCCCAGATGCTCCTCTGGAGAAGGAGAGACAGTCTCCTCCTGTGCCAGTCGGATCTGATTTGACGGTACACAACACAAAAAGGGGACAAAACCAGCCACCCAAACCCCCAAAGCTACCTCGTTTGACCCCCACCAAGTGCGCTCCAGTTCAGTTGACTGCCCATGAAAACCCGCTGGAGGGTCAGCTGTGAGTTGGTTCCAGTTCAGTGAGTCACCATGACAACTGTCAGTCCCGGGAACATCTCAGCACCGTCTCCCTCAGCCTCCTTTCACCCACACGCAGCTGCTCCAAAGGCGTCTGCCGCTCCCAGCTCCCCCAGACCGCCTCTCCTCGTCCCTCTTCTCTGCCTGAGCTCTGTTGCATGGCTCACTCCTTGCCCCTCAGCACAAGCCCACAGGAACCGAGAGGCGGCAGCTCTCCCTTTCATGTGCTTGAGCCAGGGGGTTGCAGGGCCTTCTGTTGTCCAGAGCCCCAGCACTGGTGAAACAGGACGTATGAAGCACGCTGTGTGCCCAGCCCACGGCAGGGGGGTCAGCGTTCCCCAGAAAAGCCTCAGGGTCTGGCTGGAAGAGCAGACACGGGGCCTGAGGAGTTGGCAGCTGTGCCAGGGCAGTTGATGGCGAGGGCCAGGGTATGGTCAAGACTTGAGGAGCAGCATGCAGCAGGGCCAGGGCTGTGTCCTAAGACAACTCTGTAGCTGACAACTTGGCCTGCTGCTTCCCAGCTGTGTGACCTTGAGAGAGTTACTGCCCCTTGCTGTGCCTCAGTCTCCTTTCTCTTGAAAGTGTCAGTAGTACCTACCTGAGGATACCACCGTGGGTGTTAGATGAGATGCTGGGACTTTGTTTATTCAATTCCAGAGCACCTTTATTTCACGTTTCGGTGACATCTTAAGGTAGCGGCTTCATTTAAACTGGTATTTTTCCATTTCCTCCCAAAGGCTGTTCTGGAATTCAGTGGCACTTCTGATGATCTAAAATGCCAGAGCAGCACCCATTTTTCCAGTATTTCTTGTGTAAGGGAGCTCTGGTGGCCTAACTGGTCAGGAGCTGAGCTGCTAACCCAAAGGCAGGTAGTTCAAATCCACCAGCTGTTCTGCAGGGGCACGACGGGCAGTTTTCTCCCATGTGATTTCCAGGCCAAGGACCTGCTGACGGGGCCAGCTGCAGCAGTCCTGGCTGGACCACGGAGTTCATCCTTCTCAGTGTGCGTGAGGGAGGCGCCCTGCCCGGCCCTCTCCACATGCTCAGGTGCTGAGCACCAGGCCTCTGAGGCAGCCCCAGCTGCCTGGACCAGCGTGGACAGGGCAGGTCTCTCAGCAGTGGGCTCAGGAAGGCCGGGAACAAACTAAGAAACAAGAAAAGGCAGAAAGGGGCAACTGAGATGGGCGTTTGGGCCCAGATTTGGCGCTCTGGAAGGGTCTGACACTTCCCTGGGGCTCCTTCCTCCCTCTGGGACGGGGCGTCCCCAGGCCTCTGGCCAGGCAGCCCCTCTCAGGCCATCCCCCCTCCCCTGTTCCAGCCTATCTGAAGCGCAGGTACGGCCTCATCAGCACCGGTTCCGACAGTGAGTCTCCAGCCACGCGCTCCGAGTGCCCTAGCCCCTGCCTGCAGCCCCAGGACCTGAGCCTCCTACAGATCAAGAAGCCCCGCGTGGTGCTGGCCCCCGAGGAGAAGGAGGCGCTGAGGAAGGCCTACCAGCTAGAGCCCTACCCCTCCCAGCAGACCATTGAGCTCCTGGCCTACCAGCTCAATCTCAAGACCAATACTGTCATCAACTGGTTCCACAACTACAGGTAAAACCTGGGGGCCGGCCCTCTGCCCCATCCTGGGGCCAGGAGGGTCCCATCTGCAGGGACCCCCATTCCCCATCCCAGGGCCTGCAGGGACCCCCATCCTCCATCCCAGGGCCTGCAGGGAACCTCATCCCCCATCCTCCATCCCAGGGCCTGCAGGGAACCTCATCCCCCATCCTCCATCCCAG
>NW_006399898.1:7013885-7035153 GCF_000299155.1 Elephantulus edwardii
AGGGCCTGCAGGGAACCTCATCCCCCATCCTCCATCCCAGGGCCTGCAGGGACCCCCCCATTCTCCATCCCAGGGCCTGCAGGGATGCCTCCCCATCCCCGGGCCTGCAGGGACCCCCATCCCCCATCCCAGGGCCTGCAGGGACCCCTCCCCATCCCAGGGCCTGCAGGAACCCCTCCCCATCCCAGGGCCTGCAGGGACCCCCATTCCCCATACCAGGGCCTGCAGGGACCCCCATTCCCCATACCAGGGCCTGCAGGGACCCCTCCCTGTCCTAAAGCTGGCAGGGACCCCTTCCTTGTCCCAGGACCTGCAAGGACCCTTTCTTCATCCCAAGGCCTGCAGGGACCCATCCCCATCCCAGAGTCCAGAGGGGGTCAGCATGGCCTGGGGAGGTAAGGACACTGAACTACACAAATGTGAACAGACATTAGCCGCACATGGCCTGGGAAGGAGTCATATTGCAGGAAAGACGTCAGGTGGCACTGTGGTTTATGCATTAGGCTACACACACTGGCTGACAGTCGGATCCCACCAGCCCGCGAGTCCCCAGGAGGAGGAGGAGGAGGCAGGCCGTCTGCTTGGTAAAGGTTTATTCCTGGGGAACCCCGTGGACAGTTCTCCATCCGACTCAGCGCTGTGGATTTAGGATTTTGGGGGTTTAGGGTCAGAGCATTGGCATCCTGGCCATGCAACCCAGCACTGGCCATGCCCCTTTCCAGCGTGGAGCCCTGGGCAAGTCCCTCACTTCCCAGGCCTCGGGCTTCTCACTCTAAAACGGGCATCTTAACATCAGAACTTTGTTCTGACAAGGTGATGGCCTAGCATTAAGTGGTGGGTGCTGATGTCCTTTAGTCCAACTGGCCCAGTGTCAGCCCCTGGGGAGCCGTCACACCACAGAACTCCTGGGGGAAGCCACCTCCAAGGCCACAGGGACTTCCCTGGCTGCCTCTCCAGGCCCAGCCTTCTTGGGGACCAGGTGAATCCCACTACCATGCTGCCCCTCCCTAAGGTTCTCCCACCCCCTCATCTGGATGGCAGAGGGGCCCTTGGTCTTCAGGGCCAGGCCGGTCAGGCATGCACTGGGTCAGGAGTCCCCAAAGGCTTCCAGGGCCAGCTGGGGAGCTGGGGAGAAAGGTGGCCTGGAAACCCCATCTGAGACACAAGGTGGCCTGTTAGCGCAGTGGAACCTGCCCGCTGCTTCCTGGGGGAGGATGAAGGGGTTAGGACCGCAGCTGCAGAACCCAGCCGGGCTGCGGTCATGCAGGGTCACTGTGAGTCACAGTCAGTCCCTCAGTGATGGGTCTGAGGCGCACTCCCAGCAACCCCCAGGCTTCCTGGGCAGGAAGTGTCTCCAGTGCCTGGGTGGTAAACCACCATCCCTTAGGAAACACAGCCGGCTTTACCCCCAGAAGAGGAAGCAGATGGGGAGAGTGGAGCCCTGAGGTCCCCTTCCCTCAGCCCAAGCATTAGCATGCTGCAGACAGAGTTCAAATCCCATCTTGACTGAGTGGCCTGGGGCGAGTTGCCTCCCCACAAGCTCCAGTGTCAACACGCTATTATGTCACTTAATGGCCTGGATCAGGCCAGAGCCTTCCCAAGAACAGGTCAGGGGGTCCTGGGAGCCTCCCTCCTCCCACATCCTTCCCAGGGAAATAGGGCAACTTCTCCTCTCGGGTTGCATACAGAAACTGAAAACTCCCTTATCATCCAGCGTCTCCACTCAGCGCCCACTTTCCAGTGTTGACCGGCATACAGTGCCAGGGCTGGAGTGAGAGGGCGCAGCGTCAGTCCTGCCCTCCAGGAGCTCTCGGTTATGACCCCGACCGTTCCACCCCAGCACAGGAGACCCAGAGAACAGGGACGGCTTCCTGGGGAAGACTTAGCGCAGGTGGTTGTGAGGTACCATCGAGTCGACCCTGTCAACAGCGGAGCTCAGCCCCGCCCTGCCCCGTGTCATCCTCAGTGTCTGCTGTGTACCAGCCGTGACTGCTGTCACCGCGTCGGCCCGTCTTGTTGGAGTCCTCTTCCCCATAGAGGAGGGGGCTGTTAAGCCGACTTTTGAAGGATGAACAGAGTTGAGGAATGCCTCTCTTGTAAGAAATAATCCCCAAAGAAATAATTTTCTAAAAAAGAGCAAGAGATCATTACAGAAGGATCCTTTCCTTCACTCGGTAAATGCTGAGTTCCTGCCCTGTGCCAGGGACCGTGATTGCTGGTGGCATCGGGAGCTGTTGGGTAAGACTTACAGCAACACATGAACAGCAGACCTGAGCCCTCTCCTATCCAGAGCCGTCCACATCCTCTCTGACACACCTGGGCCAGGACTACAGTCTGTGTGTTAATCCATCTCACTGAGGGCGTCTCTCTCGCTGACCCTCCATCGTTCAAGCATGATACCCCTTTCCAAAGAATAGCCTCTCCTAGCAACATACCCGAAGTTTGCAAAATGAAGCTTCAGTTTGTCCAGGACATATCTGTTCCTTTTTTTTGGAAGTCGACGGGACATTTACTGTTCTCCAACACAGCAGCTTAAAGACATTGCCTCTTCTCCTGTCATCCTAATTCACTGTCCAGCTCTCAGGAGCATCACAGCTCATCGGAAAGACTATGGCTTTGATCAGGTGCACCTTAGTCTTTGGACTGACATTCCTGCTCTCCTGGACTTGGAGAGGTCCCTCTCTTGCCCAGTTCTGTGCATCTCCAGATCTGACTGCTGATATGAAGAGTGTTGATTGCCCTAACCTATCTCTTCTTCATCTCTGATGAACCATTGGCCCAGTGGTTAGGATTGTTTTCTTGATGTTGAGATGTAATCCACAGTGGAGGCTGTAATCTTCCACCCTCTGTGGCAACCGCTTCAAGTCCTCCTGACGTTTTCAGCAAAAAAGTTTTTGTCCTCTGCATAACGCAGGTTATTGATGAGTTTCCCTCTGATCCTGATGCAGCACTCTTTCCTAAGGTCCAGCTTCTCGTATAATTTTTTCAGCACACAAATTGAATAGGTGTAGAGAAAGGATACAGCCCTGAGTGTAGCCTTTACCTGTTGCTACTCCTCTTAACAGTTCTAAACTACATAATGTTCCCTTGCTAGGTTCAGACCATAACTTCTTGGTCTAGGTATAGTTTTCGTATAAGCAAATTAAATGTTCTGAAATTCCTGTTCATCTCAGTAGTAGCTGTAGTTTGTTATGATTCAATATTCAAATACCTTTGCATAGTCAGTGAAACACAGGTAGACATTCTTCTGGTACTCTCTGCTTTCAGGCAAGATCCATCTGGCATCAGCAGTGATATCTGGTGCCACAGAATCTTCTAAATGCCACTCGAACTTCTGGCAGTTCTCTGTCTAGATACATTCTAGCCATTTTAATATGATCAAGCAGTATTTTGCTTGCATGTGAGATTAATGATATTGTTCGATAATTTCCACACTCTGTTGGGTCACCTTTCTTGGGAATTTGAACAAATATGGACCTCTTGTGGTTAGTTGGCCAAACAGCTGTCCTCCAAACTTCCTGGCATAGACTAGTGAGCATGTCCAGGGCTGCATCTGTTACTTGGAATGTGTCATTTGATATCGCGTCGATTCCTGGGGCCTTACTGTTTGCCAGTGCCCTCAGAACAGCTTGAACTTCTTCCCTCATCGCCACTGGTTCTTTATCTTCTGGTACTTCCTGAACTATTTGAGTACTAACCAGTTCTCTTTTTTTTTTTTTTTTGTATAGTGACTTCGTGTATTCCCTCCTTCTTATTTTTCTTTAAGTTTGAAAAAAGTTCTGAAACGTTTTGTCTAATTCTTTTTCTTTTGATACACTACATACCCACCATACTCACCATCCATACCTTAGTTGTCATCGATGTAAATAAACACCTGTACGCTGTACACTTTACTCAGCTCTGGAGACCTGGTGGCTTAGGGGTTGCACTGCTGACCCACTTTTCCAAGTGTGATGTCTCCTTCCACGGAATAGCCTCTCAAGTAACGTGTCCAAAGTATGTCAGACGAAGCTTGGCCATCCTTGATTCCAAGGAGAACTCCGGCTGAACTTTTTCCAGACATACTTTTCTGTTCCTTTAGCAAGTCATGGCTTCTAGTACTGTCCTCCAACACCACATCTCAGTGGTGTCAATTCTTCTTCTGTCATCCTTGTTTATTGCCCACCTGTCAGGTCAATAGCAAGTGACTGAAAAGATCACAACCTGAAGAACAGAGACACCTTAGTCATGGACTGCGATCACTGCTTCTCAGCACTTTGGAGAGGTCCCCGACAGCAGATTTTGCCAAGGCACAATGTCTTCCAGTTTCTTGAGTGCGGGGACCAGGGGTGTTGATTGAGAAGTCGAGTAAGGTGAGACCCCTGACAGTTCAGTCTTCTCTCCACCTGTCTCGTTACTGCCTGTTTACCCAGTGTTGAGCACTTCTGTCTTGTTGGTGGTGAGCTGTAATCCCTGTTGAATGCCATAGTCTTTGATTTTCTGCACCACGCGTTTCAAGGCCTCCTCACTTGGATCATTCAGGGTTTTTCTGTCCGTTGCAATACTGAGAGACACTATGCAACTCGAGACTTGAATTTTTTTCAGTTCTTTCAACTTGAGAAATACTAAAGCAAGCTTTTCCTTTTCTATTCTCCAGCTCCACAATCCATGATAATACTTTGTCTTCTCCAGCTGCCCTTTGAAATCTTCTGTCCGTTTCTTTCCCTTTAGCATCTCTTCCCTTCGTTTTATCTTCTTGAAACACAGTGCAATTTTCAGAGTCTCTCCTGATAGCCATTGTGGGTTGGTTTTTCTTTTCCTTTCTCTCCTGTCTGTATTATTTTAATACCAGCAGGTGTGGTGATAGGTGCTGGAAATATAACAAAGAGCAAGACAAAGTCCTGCTTTTAGCAGCACCAAGAGACCAGCAGGAAGGGCCTCTGTTAAACAGGCATTCCTATTCCAATATTGTTGCTGAATTCAGGGCCTCTGAGCAGGTGTTCGACAGGACAGAAAGTTTTGGGAACCATGCTTCAAAGTTAGAAATCGATGGTTGAACAAAAAGACTAATTAACATGAAGACGAATGACTGTGCGTCTCCTGTGTGGCCCTCCTGTTGGTCTTTTAATAAAGATCTGGTGTTGGGAAATTCGACCAGGAGAGCTTTGTGTTCGAGGCCATCCTGGCACCCACATCCCACCACCGCCCTCCCTCTGGAGGGGCTACAGGAGATGGCAAAGCTCCCCGCAAGGTGGGAACTCAGCCCTGGGAGAGGGGCTGGGGCCTGAGAAGACGGCCTGGGCTCCTGAGGCCGGGCCCACTCCCCGCCTGGCCCCTGAGGAAAGGACGGGGAGCAGGGAGGAGCAGAGCGCACCTCCGCCCCTTGCCGACTCTCTGAAGCAGGTCTCCTCGGGGGAGGAGGCAGAGGCGGGTGTCCCCAGCTCAGGTGACTGGCACGCATGTCCAGTGCGGTGTCTGCCCCGTGATGAACACTCACCGTGACCTGTTATTACCGTTTAAACAGGGCTGTTAGGTCATGGAATAAAGGCTTCAGAAAGGCTAGGCTGGGAGCTTGGCAGGTGCTGGAGGAAGCCCTGGAATGCAGTCACCCGACTCATCTGTGGGGAGAGGGCCAAGCCGTTCCCCCTCGCTGGCCCTCAAGTGTTACCAGGAGAATGATTAGCCCATTTCTGGTCTCTGCTGCCCTGAATCTAACGACGCCTCTCTGTCCCCCTCAGACAGCGGGAGGGCTGTGGAAGTGACGGATCCTGGGTGGAATTTGGGCTCCCTCAGTTCTGGTCCCAGCTCGTGGTGACCTCTGTGCCTCAGTTTCCCTTTCTGGGCTGCAGGGCCTTGCTGTTGTGAGGCAAGTCTCAGCTTGGCCTGGAGGGGTTCGAGGACAGTGCCGTCAGACAAGCAACAGGAAACAGGTTAGCGTTAGCTGTAATCGTGCCTTATATTCAAGCTGAGAAGTCCAAGACGTCAGCGTCGTGTAGGCGATCGGTACACAAACACTATCCATGGGCTCTAAACTATCAAAAGGGAAAGAGGCTGTCAAGTTTGGGGGTTTCAAGATAAAGGAGCTCTCGTGATGGAGAGCTGAAGCTGCCGAGAGAAGGCCCGGGGTTTGAACCTGCCAGCGCTCTGCAGGAGAGGACAGGGCAGTCTGCATCCACGGAGACGTCACTGAGCTTCACTGAGCTCCGACACCCCCGAGGCCCTGAATAGTCACCATGGGGGAACTGCCGCAGTGGCAGGACGTTTGGTGAGCCTTCAGAAGCCACATGTCTGACACCCTCACAGTCCATCTCACTGGCATGAGACACGTGTCCAGCACTCCAGGGCCACGTGTGTGGCTGGTGGCTCCTTCCTGGAGCAGCAGAGGTCTTGATCATGAGTGTCTTGAGTTCAAGTCCCAGCACTGCCACTTCCAGCTGGTGGTCTGACGTTGCTTCCTCTGTGAAGGGGCTGATGCTGGCATTCATGGTGCTGGGGTTGCTGAGAGCTGTTAAGAGGACGTGTGGGGAGCGGGTAGGGTCCAGGGCCCTGACCACGCTTCACAGGCTCCCGTCCAGCCTTCAGCTCATTGCTCTCTCTGCCTGCCCAGGTCTCGGATGCGCCGAGAGATGTTGGTGGAGGGCACCCAGGACGAACCAGACCTTGACCCAAGCGGGGCACCCAGTGTTCTGCCACCAGTCCACTCCCAGCTGGACCCCACCCCTCAGAGTCCCAGCTCCGAGACTGAGGACCAGAAGCCCACAGTGAAGGACCTGGAGCTTCGGGAGGGCGTCGAAGAGAGCGCCAGGCCCCTGAGCACCCAGGACAAGGCCCCAGTGACGGTGAAGCAGGAGCAGACAGAGGATGAGGCGGACAGCAGACCCCAGAACTTAGGGGAGCCGGACAAGGACCAGGGGCTCCCCAAGGTGCAGCACCCTGAGCCTCCAGAAAACAAAGGGCTCCCCAGAGTGGCCCCAGAGACCCTCCTTCCCGGCGGGACCGCCCCGGACTTCCCCTTGGTGCATCCACCCCGGGAGAACGAGCAGTCCCACATGGACCCCCTAAGTTTTAAGTCGGCCTCCGAGTCCTCACGCTGCAGCCTGGAGGTATCTCTCAACTCGCCCTCGGCCGCCTCCTCACCAGGCCTCCTGATGTCCGTGTCCCCCGTACCCTCCTCCTCAGCCCCCATCTCTCCATCCCCACCAGGAGCCCCCCTTGCCAAAGTGCCCAGTGCTAGCCCCACGGCTGACACAGCCGGGGCCCTGCACCCCAGCGCCAAGGTGAACCCCAGCCTGCAGCGGAGGCACGAGAAAATGGCCAACCTGAACAGCATCATCTACCGGCTGGAGCGGGCTGCGAACCGGGAGGAGGCCCTGGAGTGGGAGTTCTGAAGGCCCTGGGGGCGCCGTCCCCTCCCTCGGCCTTGCGGGGAGCACCCTGCTTTCACGGAGTGGGGCGTGAGGGGCCGGGACAGGTCCTACCTCCACTCCTCCAGTGCCCGGAGCTCCACCCCAGCGAAAGCACCACGTTTTCACCTGCAAACTCCAAACTCTTTTAGAAAAAGAAAGAAATATTTATAGACCTCTTTTAGCTATTTTAATAAAGGATCCTTTGGAATTTATTCCCAGCTGAGGCTGTTTTGATATTACAGAGAGATATAAAAATCAGGATGCTGTCACAACTGTTGCGAGTTATACACTGAAGTTGTATTGTTTTTTTTTGCCACTAGATGAGATTAAAAGAAGACAATTACTCAAAGCCATCACAGGACACTCTAAGACTGACCCAGATTACTTAGATAACCTTTGAACCCCACCCCCTCGTCTGTGAGACACGGGCTCCCCTCCAGAGCCTTGCCCAGAAGCGACAGTCCAGAAGACTCTAAATGAAGTCCGAGGCCGTGGAGGACGTGTTCGACTCAGTCGTCCTGGGCACTTGGTCACCCAGAATGTCCCGTGCTCTTGTGATGGGCAGAGGTGGCCTGTGGCCCAGCAGCCTGTGCAAGACGTGGCATGGTGCACAGCAAACTGCTTCCCCACCCTGAAGAGGACAGCAGAGGGCCTGGAGCCTGGAGTGCACGTGGCCTCTGTCTCCCCAGCAGCCAGGGAGCGCCCCCGCGCCCGTCTTCCTCACCAGCTGACCCTGGAGCTGATCTGGAAGGCCTGTCTGGCTCTGCGTCCCCCCACGGGACACAGTGAGGAGGCCAGGGTCCCCACTGCACACCCACCCAGCCGCATCCCAGCCTCTGCCTTCAAGGCCCAGCATCTGAGGCCGCCCAAGTCCAGCGCCCAGGTCAGAGTTCCCACCCCGAGCCGTCGTTTCAACTGGTCGTTGAAAAGCTCCCTAGTTTTTCTCTTTGCCTTTGTCAGACTGTCCAGGGGAAAGGCTGGAGTGAGTGACACCCCCATGGGGTTCAGCATGACAGAGATTACAAAGCAACTCAAGCCAGTGGCCAGCAGGACCCCGCACGTGCGGCCAGTGCGGGGAGACATCATGTGCCCGCTCAGTGACCAGAGGGCCCAGGGGAGGCTGTTCAGGGGGGGCCTCTGGTCTCCCACCAGGCAAGGGGCAGCAACACCACCCACACGGGGAGTCGTCCTCGCCCTCCCGGCCTCTACACTGACTACTTTTCCACTGTATACATTTTTATCCAGATGAAGGTATTTTTATATTTTGACACTAGGACCCAGTGACCAATAATTTTCAGAGTACTCAAATCTGGAACAAATGGACCCTCTCCTTGGCCACCCTGTGACCTCCAAGACAGCCATGGGGAGACGCCTCTTAGCGTCACACCCACACGGCCCGGATGAACTTACTCTGGCTTGAGAACGGCGGATTCGGTGAAGCACTGAGTTGTGTGGTCTTTGAACATGAAAATCCTGTCCTGCTCAAAGCTAGTGGCCCTGTGTGAGCAACTGTCAGGTTCACATCCTGTAACGGGGGAAACTGCCACAAAACCGTTTCTATGAGAGATTGATGAACTTTGTCTAAACTTTTAAAAAAAGAAAAGGAACAAGTTCTGTGAGTCGCTAAATACAGAATTGTGCAACTCCTGGGGTCCTGCTTGCTTTGTTCCTGCCGCGGGGCTGCAGCCCAGGGGACGTGGACAGCCCCGGGCCTCCCAGGAGGCTGTGTAGGACTAGCGTGCGTCTACTGACGCGGGGCAGGGGGGAACGTGGACAGCCCCAGGCCTCCCAGGAGTCTACTGACTGGGGGACATGCCCTGTGGAATTGGCCCTCCCAGGAGGCTGTGTAGGACTCGTGTGGGTCTTCTGACCTGGGGACATGCCCTGTGGAATCTAGCCCTGGCCTCTCTTGGCAGCATGAGGTCTGGCCCACTACAAAGGGCACGTGCATGAGTGGTGCCCTCTCCTCCTGACAGAAATACCAGGGAGGCCAGGTGTGGTAGGCCCCTCCCCAGCTCTGTGCCTACGGCCTCAGTGTCCTCGCCTGGAAAGTGGGAATATCAGCACAGCCAGGTCCGGGTCATTATGAAGAGGGAGCAAGTGCAGGGAACGGTGAGGATGGTGCCCGGGGCCCTTGTGCATGTCCAGCTGCACGCGGCTCACCTCAGCCAGGGCCACATGAGTCCCAGGACACTGCTGCGCTCTGTCAGGTGGAAACTTGCCAGTGGCTCCGGCTTTTCATCCTGAGCTTGCACTAAATGACCAGCTCGCCCCACCTCGAATAGGATGACCAGCGGCTGGAGCCCTGAGGGGCAAGTTCCTCATCTGTGACATGGGGAGGAAAGTTATGGCCCCTTCCTCATAAGCCAGTTAAAGAAAACCGAGGCCTGGTTCCTCTGCACAGCTCCTGATAGGGCCGGAGGCCAGAAGCCCCACAGACGTGGGGTGCATAGGAGGCAGAGCAGAAAAGACACAGAAGCCTCCTAGGATCCAGGGACAGGGGGTCCACACTGGGCCATCTGGAGTCAACAGTGTGAGAATTATAGGGGGGGGGCAGAGATGAGGGCCCAGGCAGGAGGGGCCAGCCTTCTGATTAAGCTGGGTGTGGACAGAGGGGTGGGGTTAGTGTACAGAGAGCTGAGATAAGGATGGATAACCGCATTACTGTTCACCTAGCCCTTAAGTATTTCTTGAGAATCTACTCTGGAATACAGGGACCATGACAGTCCAAGAAGGCTTCCTGGAAAGGGGAGCATTTCAGCCAAAACCTGAGCAATGGCAAGAGCTAAGGAGAAGCAGAGGAGGGGGACAGGGATGAAGAAGGCAGGAGATGACTCAAAGGGAGCTGGACATTCTAGACGAGCCAAGGGCACCAGGGAGCCATGCAAGCCTGATGGAGGGCCTGGGGAGGGCTCGGGGTGCCCCCTCTGTGACAGGCAAAGCCCCCTCCCACTCCAGACTTCTGTTTCTCCTGGTCTAGATCCTTCTGTCAACCCTCAGCCGGCCTTGGGGTGAAAAGCCAGCCTGGACCTGTTCTTTAAACTGAGCCAGGCTTTTCTAAAAGCTTACCTCTGCGCCACCCGTCCAGGCAGAACAGGGGAAGGCAGGGAGACGGGGGAGCAGGGGGGCGGTGGGTACCATATGGGCAGGTGGGCCAGGGCAGGCAGAGGTCCAGGGGGGCAGATGGTCTTGGGGCACAGGGGACTGGAGAGCAGTCGGGCCAGGGCAGGTAGGGAGAGAGGGGGACAAGAACCAGGAGGGGCCAGGCAGGGCAGGGTCATTGGAGGAAGCAGGGAACCAGGAGGGGCAGGGTAATCAGACGGGGCAGGGGGATGGGGAGGCCAGGGGATTCATGGGAGCTGGGGGGGCAGGGAGACCAGGTGTCATTGCTGAGGACCCTGGGCCATTGGCCTGCTGGCTTGTGGCAGACCTGAGCCAGAGTGGGCAGCAGTCAGGGTGGGAACAGGAGGCAAATCCCTGGAACCCCCCAGGGATCCCCAGCCTCCCTAAGCTCGAGGCTGCTGAAGCCGCCCATCAAGCCCCCCATGGTGGGGGGCCTGGCCTGCGGTCCCCCGGGGGCAGCCAAGGGGTCCTGACAACCACTGGCCGGGCTCTGCAGAGGGAGCAGTCAGCTTGGCCTGTGGGTGTGCCAGAAACAGAGAAGGCACGGCCAGACAAGCGGGGAGCCCCGAGACTGTCGGGTGGAGGGAAGCGGGCTCCTTGAAGGTCTGCAGGGCAGATGGGCAGGAAGCTGCAGACCTCGCTCCACTTAGGCCTCCCTCAGGCCCCCGCCCTCACCTCACACCCCTCAGGACGGCTACCCCACCCTTCATGTCGGTCCTCCAGCCGGCCCGTTGGCTTCCCAGGCTTCTGCTGCAGATGGAAAGGGGGGGGGCCTGGTCACGGGGAGGCAGGCGCCCACCCTCAGAGCCAGCCTCAGGGTTCCCAGGTGGGCACACCCCGTCAGGCTGGCTCCCCCACAAGCCACCCAGGACCCCAGGCGCAGGTACAGTGAGCAGAATCTGGTCTTTTGGGGTATTAGTCTGTTCATTTTCCACAAACATCAGACGTCACTGGTTCTTGGCTGGGCTCTGAGCGGCCAGTCACAGAGTCTGGTCCTTGTGTCCAGTGGGTGAGGAGAGTGAGCAGGGAGGGCACACAGCCTGGGCCCCGTGTGGGCATGGGGCTGCTGATCTGAGGGCCCTCTCCTAGCAAAGACCAGCGCCTGGCAGCGTTTTCTGTCAGGAAGTCACAGAAAAGCCCTGCTCCGAGCTTTAGGAACACGGGCATTTATTACCTCAAGTCGCCCATAGGTAGACAGGCTCCAAGCTGGCAAAGTCAACAGTTCAAAGACATTTTCCAGCATGTGCCAAGGTCAGTGTGAGAGCATTTCCTCAGGAGCCTACTTCATGATCACGGGGTGGCTGCCACAGCACCAGCCATCACAAACATAACCCTTCTCAGAGGACAAGATGACCCATCCCCTTATGCATCATTGGCCAAAATTGGGTCACACACCCTCACTTCAGCGCCTAACATGTAGCCAGCCCCTGAGAGAGGAACAGGGACAGCAGAGCTGACTAACTTGACTGGTCATCCTGGGTGGGGGGTGGTGGGCAGCCAGCGTGGCATCTCTGACCTGGGTTCTCACCCCTACCTCAAGCGGCTTCTCGGAATGCACCTCCCATCCACGTCCAGTTCTCCCCACGGTGGAGGCCAGGTTCCCCGCCTCCCTTCAACTCTGGACCTGGACACTTCTGGTCAAGGGGAGACGCTGACGTGTTCACAGTGGCTGTCCACACTTACCTTGGCGCCAGCCTGGCCCCCTCCACCTTTCAGTCCACCTGGAGGGCAGGCAGGCCTGTCACTCTGTCAGCTTTTTACTGTGACAGCAAACTGGTTTCCACTCAGCCATTTCTGCGTTTCGTTCCGACTCTGACTGCAGTCCCCAGGAGGTACCAGCACTCTTCTCGTTACGTCCCTGTATGCCCTTTTCTCTTTGTCCTCTTACCCCTCCCTGTCCTCTGAGCTTTCTCCCTGGACACCTGTGGCCCTGTTGATCTTACATGGTTGACGGTCCTAAGGGCGTGTCCCTGCCAGTCTTACTGACCCCTGAATGGTCCTGGTTTTCGTGGAAGCTGAGAAGCGATCAGGTACAGGCTGAGGGGTGACCCGGAGCTTAGTCTCAGGAATTCCAGTCTCTGACTAGTTAGCTTGGGTCTTTTTTTACTAAGAGTCTTGTTCCACATTCTAGAAGGTTCTATCGAGATCCCTTCTGGGCAGCCAGCAGTGGCCCTGTGCACCACCTAGGTCATGGCGGCTGGCTTCACAGGCTCTAGTCTCACTCAATTCAGATCTTTGATTTTCTTCACTCCTCTTTGCTCCAGACAAGAGACCACTCATTGAACCTTCAGTGTCCACTCACAAACTTAGAAGACCCCAGTCCTACTGACCAAATGGGTCATGGGTAGGCAGAGTCTCTGACACTGTGGTGCTTGGTCATTAGGACGTCCTTAGAGTCCATTCTCAGTGGCAGTCACGGATCTGTCTGCAGCATCAGTCCACGCGTGGACCCATCTGTTCATCTGTCCGCCCAGCAGCCCTGTTCAGTCTGTCCCCTCGTAGTGGCCCTTCCTCTCAGGGCTGCCTCTCCCCTGCCCAGTCCCCAATTCTGCAGCAGCTGTGGTCACCAGTATCCCGGGCAGCGCCCCTACGCAGGCTGCAGGGAGAGCCATTTCCCAGCTCCCGCGTGCCACTGCTGCCCAGGTGACGGGGTGACTCAGCACACACACCCCCTCACGAGGGGCTCATTTGTTCTCCAGTTCTGTCCGCAAACCACTGGTGGCTCATCCT
Source organism: Elephantulus edwardii (assembly GCF_000299155.1). Taxonomy (NCBI): domain Eukaryota; kingdom Metazoa; phylum Chordata; class Mammalia; order Macroscelidea; family Macroscelididae; genus Elephantulus; species Elephantulus edwardii. The sequence continues at coordinate 7,027,124 of NW_006399898.1, forward strand.
AAGCCACATTTTCCTAAATGTGCATGATTTTTCCAGGCTGACAAGGAACACTTGTGACCCAGTCACACTGGGTGGCCCTGAGCCAGCCTCCTGCCTTCCCCGAGTCCCCCACAAGCCCAGTGAGCCAGGTCTGATCCACGAGGCAGTCACTGTCCACCATGGCTTGAGGCTCGCTCACTGACCTGTGTCCCCACGAGGGATCCAATGGCCAGCCTGGGCGTCTTGCTCTCCCTGCCAAGCCCAGCCTCAGAACTCCAGTACTTCCACCCTGCAGTTCTATGCTTTTAATGCAGGGATTCAGTTTGCATCCCTGTCCTGACATTTCCCAGTCATGGGACCTTGGCAGGTTTCTCAACTTTCCTGAGCCTCAGTTTCACCATGTGTGAAATGGGCTACTGTCTGCCCAGAGATGTCGTTGTAGGAATCAGTCTAGTGGGGCACCCACAGGGGCACTTCCTCAAATGTACGGACGGGGACAGGAGAAAACAAACACAACAGCCACCGTTTGACAAACTTGTGTTTATCTCAGCCCTCGCCTCCACCTCCTCCACTCAACCCCAGAGGCATCTTGTACTTCGGGGTGCAGGGCTCTGTACCGTTAAGTCTGTAAACCTGCACCAAAACTGGGCCACCTGCCTCACATCTCAGCCCTCCAAGGCCCAGAGCCTGCGGCCAAAAGCCTGACCACTGAGATGAGAGCAGGGGACTCTGGGAAGGAGGGACCCGTACCGACCCCAGAGGCAGCCCAGGGAGAGAGAAGGGGGAGTGGAAGATGCCCTCGAGGGCACCTCTGCCTCTCCAAACTGGGTTCTCAGCAGCCTGACTCCTGCCCCCTCCCCATGGACAGTCCCCACTGTGTCCCCCTCCGTCCCCCCCTCCCCGGCCAGGCTCAGCCCTGGGGCCACCCATCCCTCCCCAGCAGACAACAGGAAACAAAAGCAGTAAAAGAGCAAACTCTATAGCTACAGAAAACCACCCTAAGTGTTTAAAAATAAAATTAAAACTATAGCCCCGCCCACTGAGCCAGCAGTGGGCAAGTGAGGCCTTGGGGGCAGGCGAGGACCCCAAGCCCCAGGGTCTCCAAACGCAGGGGCCTCGTCTGTCACCGGGGCAGCCTCAGGGGCAGTAAAGGTCAGCATGATGGGGTCCTCAGGTCCCTGGTGCAGGACGCTGAAGATTGTAAACATGACCCAGAGGGAGTGCCGGGGGCCGGCGTGGGTCCTGAACCCCAGACTCCCTGGGCTAGAAGTGGGCACTGCGGTGAGGAGGGGGAGACTTTTGACTGAGGGGGGACAGGCTCGTGTGTTCAGAGACAGGAACATGGCTGATCTGTAAGCTGAGACAGGGCTGTGCAGAAGGAACTGTGTGGAGCTCGAAGGTTCTGGAAACCAAACAGACTTGCTGGCTTCAGTTCTGACACCTTCGGAGCAGCACCTGGGCCTCCCCTGACGGTCGGTCTGCTCACGACCACCCCACCCTGCATGGACCTGTCCCCAAGTGTGGGGGCCGGGTCCCAGCTCGGTCAGGGTCACCCAGGTCAGCCAGGTCCAGGAAGACGAGACTGAAGACTAGCAGGCCAGGTGCGTGCGGTCCCATGGGGACAGGGCACGGCCTCCTGGGCCTGGAGCCAGGGGCCCCAATCACTCGGGCCTGGGCCTCCAGGTGACCTTCCAGTGTCCATGGGTGGGCAGTTCGGCCCAGAGTCCTCGTGGGGATCAGGGACTGGACCTGGGCCAAGGCAACCTTGGGGCCTGCACAAGAGCTGGGCCTTTAGTACCAGCTTCTCCATCCCCCACCCTGATTGTGGTTGTGGCCACAGGGCCAGCTGCGTGGTCAGGCGTCGGGTAACCTCCAGGCAGCCTGGCCGCTCCCACACTCCCTCAGGGCCGGGCCTGGCCCCGTGACCACTGGGCCCGCAACGCCCTGACCTCCTCCCCATAGTGCGCATGCAGCTGGGCGAAGGGAGCCCTGTCCAGTGCACCACTGAAGGCGGGGGCCCGGCGGCGGGGCGGCAGCGGCGGGGGGTCAGGGCCAGGCTGGTGGCCGGCACCGGAGGCCGCGGGCGGCTCGGCGTTCCAGACGGCACAGCCGTTCTCCTTGGGCAGCAGGGCGCGTGGCCGGCAGGGCGGTGGGCAGGCCCCCCCGGCACGCATGGCCGCCAGCTGCTGCTCCAGCTCCCGCACCACCAGCCGCAGGTAGTGGAAGGAGGCCCGGGACAGGGCCTTCACCCAGCCCTCCATGGCCGCCTGGCTGTCGGCGGCCAGCACGTAGGTGCGTGCCCGCGAGCCCACGAAGCGCACGGCGAAGGCGAACTCCTCGGTGGCCTCCACCAGCTCCACCGTGCAGCCCTCCAGGATGATGACGCCCACGGGCTCGCGGCTGGCCGGCTCCTCGAAGTAGAAGAGCATGTTGCCACGCAGCACGAACCAGCGGCGCTGGTAGGCGGCGTGCCGGCCGCCCCTCTTGCACAGGAAGCCCGCGTTGTCCACAGGGGCGTCGCAGGTGGCATAGAAGGCCAGGCTGCGCTCATTCAGCTTCATGGCTTCGACCCTGTGGGGAGCCAAGGCCAAGACCATCATCAACCCCGGGCCACCCCACCACCGTCACACCCCACAGACCAGGAAACTGAGGCTCGGACCTCGGTAGCCCCGGGTAACACCGAGGAGGCCAAACCAGAGTGTGCCAAGCATTTTATCACAGAGCTCAATGCGGGACTGTCGTAACTGGGAAAGAGACTCGTCTCCCATCTGAACAAGGCCAGCCGCACTCGCCCGACGCCTCACTGCAGGTTAGATGCAGCTGAGACTGGACCTGGGCCTCACTTCAGGATCAGCTCCTGCCATCATCCCCTGGGGTCGGGCCAGCTGACCGCCTCCCTCACCTTTCCTTCCAGCTCCCAGCTCTGCTCACTGTGGCTCTGAATCAATGTGCCATCCACAAAACAGGCAGGAAGAGAAGCTACCTCAGAGGCCTGCTGGGACTGTATTTACCCACCTGATATTGACTGAGCACTGGCCATCTGCCAGCCACTGCTCCAGCCGGGGAGGGAGCAGCGAGCAAAGTCCCCGCCCGCACCGGCTTGCTAGTGAGCAGAGGGGTGGAGGCTGGAGCCGAGCAGGGAAGACAGAGGAGGAGGATGTGGCTGGAGGCAGGCAAAGCTTTCAGAAGGAAGGTGCGTCTGTCACGTATGTAATGGATCCATGAACCTGACCGCCTTCCCCCCAGGAGCACAAGAAGGGTACAAAACTGGCCAGCTGGGACTGACCGGAAGGTAACACAGGCCTCCTGGGGGCCTGCCTCCCTGGGGATCTCCTGGGCCACTCTGAGGACACTCCCTTTTCACACCATCTCCCTGGACAGGTCTGCAGCCACATTTTTCAAAAGGCCAAGTACTTCTTCCTGGCATGCAGTGGGCACTCAATTAATGCTCCTTTCCCCTGCCTAGGTGTGGCCTCACTCAGGCCAGGAGGAATGAGGTCAGGGCAGCGGCCTTCCCAGGAGCAGGTGGCATGAGTGCAGCTCGGCCTGCCCCACGGAGGAGCGACTGCTCCCAGCCAGGTCCTGGGTTTCCTCATCCCCTCATCTCACCCAGTCAAGGGAGGCTTCCTGAAAGAAGTGACAGCTTGATACAGCAGCTCGGCCCAGTCTGTCCACACCGGCAGGGGGCCTGAGGCCGGAGCCCCCAAAAGTCCACAGTTTAGTCCTCTCCCTTCCTGAGCTGTGTGGCCTCGGACACAGCTTGGCCCTCTCTGAGCCTCAGTCTTTCTTCCTGCCAAATGGGACTCATGCCATTTCCTGGGACCCCTGGCCCATGAACTCTAGACCATGGCTCACGGGAACCTCCCACCTCACTCCCTCCTACCTCCAGCTTCTAGTGTGCTCCTGCGTTCAGATCCCAGCCGGGCAGCATATGGGCTGTGGAACCCTGGGCAAGCGCTGGGCCCGTCTGGGCCACCAGGTCCACACCTGTGAAATGAGAGCAGGGTCAGGGTTCCTGCGACAAGGAGACAGGACCAGGTGGAATGTGAACAGAGCAGGTACACAGCTGCGGTCCAGCCAGGGGCCTCTGTCTCCCACACCCCACACGTGGGCGTCCTCACACCCACTCACGTCCCGGCTGCTGTCAGGTTCTGTCATGTCACCTCCGACTCAGTGACCCTGAGAACAGAGCCGAACCCGCCCTATCCTGTGCCGTCCTCACCATGTCTCCTTGTTGTCAGGTACCATCCAGTCAGAGCTGACTCACAGCTGACCCTCCCCTCTGTCCACTACCAGCTCCCCACCCTATGCCTGCCTATCACTGTCCCCCTGGACAACTGCACTAGGCTCCTCCTCGGTGATTCCGTCCTTGTCCCCTCCCTGCACACAACTCCCCAGTCCCTCAGAGCAAGGTCCGGCAGCCTTCTGACCCACAGGGTCCTATCTGCCTCTCCAGCCTTCCGCAGGGTACAGGCCTTTGCTGATGAGATTGCACTGAGAACACTTCCTCCAGGAAGACCTCTCTGACGGATCAGGGGCCAAACTCCTCCCCCAGGCCCTAAGCCGTCCCACCATCCTGTTCCTGGGGGGGCCTCGGACACCCTCACACCCCCACCTCTCAAGCCTTGACTGATCCAAAGCAGGGTTGGTTCCTTTATATACTAAGTGTCCAGTCAACATTTTATAAACAGAGCCCCATAGGCACCTGACACGATCAGAAACAGGCTAGGAGATGCAGGAAGGGTCAGGGAAGAGAGACGTCCACACAGGGATGTGGCCAGGACAGCATTCCTGCCGTGGTGTGGCACACGCAAGGGCAATGGGGTGGTCCAGCACAGAGGGGTCAGGAGTACAGACGGACAGCGGCCTGGACCAGCCTGCTGGGCCTCACTGCTACCTTCCCTGTCTTCCCTGCAGTCTGCTCCCCACACCTCAGTGGAGAGACTGGTCCAAACACACCCCTCTGCTTGCTCTAAGACTTCCCATAGCTCCCCATTTCCCTTAGTGCAAAATCGAGTCCTCACCATGGCCCCCCAGACTTTCCCCCTCGCTCACCTGTCCACATTCCCCCTACAAAGCCTTTCCTCTACCCCTCCCATATCTTCACACACCTCAGTTTCAGCTCAAGAACACTGCCTCCAGGAAGCAGTCCCAGACTGCCCCCGTCCCCACCAGTCAACATAATTACCTGGGTCATGTTTGCCTTCCTGAGGGCCAGCTCTTTGTCTGAATTCCCACTGGCATGCAGTAGGTCTTCAAACACCTGTTGAATGTATCAAGCAGTGAGTGTCTTGAACTTCTCAAGAGCCTTGTAAGGAGTAGGTCTATTCCCTCCACTTAACAGATATGAGAGGCACAGAGAGATTAAGTCATTTGCCCAATGACACAGTACTGGACCAGCCCCACATTCTGGGACACAGCTAAAGGAAGGACATCCCTCAAGGTCAGTGCTCCCCTCAATTGCCCAAATGAGGCAGCCTGGCCAAGGTCACAGTGTCATAGCACAAGGACCAGCTCTGAGGCCCCAGCCTCCTCCAGCCCATGGAGAGAAGATGAAGGGCAGGAAGCGGCCCGGTTCCCGCCTCACCCAGAGGCTGCCTTATCTCCTCGTGCTGCTTCCCAAGCCCAGAGTTTGCCTGTTGTGGGCACTGCTGCTGATTCAACAGCCTGTGGCCAGGCAGGAAGCTGGAAGGGACTGGTCACTCCACGGCCAAGGCCAAGTTCCCGCCTCTACCACAACCAGAGGAAGCCAGTCACCTTCACCTTCCTAAGCCAGTTTCCTCATCTGTCAAATGGGCTGTGGCAGAGGCATGTATCTGAGATCAAGGTAAACAGATTTATCAGTGTTTCCTAGCTAATCTCTAGTCAAGTTTGCTGCCTGTTCACCACTTCAGAGCAAGGGTGAAAAGCACGTGAAACTTCCCTGCAGCCTAATAAGTGAGCACAGGAAAACCAGATCTGTACCAGGATCTACACACTCTGTAGGAAGGGGCTGGTGTGGGGGGAGATGCCAGTGAGAAGCGGAATCTCCCACGTGAAAATGTGCATGCTTTGCTACCGACTGGCAAGTAAGCACAAGTCAGCTGTCTGTGGAAATCGGGCCCTGGGCTGCGGAGCCGACGCAGGAAGGGAGGACTGGGCTGTCAACCTTAGGATGCTCGAGGCTCATGTGCAAAATGGGGAGCTCTGGGGTTCAGATCCATCAGCCTCCGTGCAGCCCCTCCTTCACAGGCCTGGAAACCCTACCTGTGCCAGCACTGACCAGACACCAGTGGATAAGGGCATGTCAACGCCCTCTCCGGGAGAGGGTGACTTCATCCCTGCTGAAGGGTCATTCTTCAGTGTGTGGCAGGAAGTGTGAGCCCTCAGAGAAGGAGCTGGTCCACGTCCAGGGACAGCGGGGAAACTGAGGCACCAGAGGCACGCAGTTCAGCACCCACCAAGGAGGCCTGAAGAAGCCAGGACAGCTGGTCCTGGGGGCTGAGTCCAGCAGCCCCTACAGGAGACTGTCCATGTTCCCACAGCGGGTGTGAAGAGGAGGGTGTGGCAGGAACGGGCAGAAATGCATGTGCCCTGAACCCGGAGCAGCCACCTGTCCGCTGCCCTGACTACAGGGCCCCAGGGCAGCCCCAGTGCCCACAGCAGAGGCTAAGCGTCCACAGTGTCTGCCCCTACCCCACTGTGCTGTGCCAATCTGAAGGACATGGGGCTCTGGGAGCTCCTCAAAGCCCACCAGGGTCCCAATGGGTGGTCAACAGTAGGGTGCATGCCAAGGGAGGGCTGTGGTCTGTGTCTCCCCGGCACTGGAATCCCTTGTGGGGCTCAACAGCCACGTTCACCCTGGCAGCCGGGGACGCTGCTCCTGGAGTAGAGGATCCCTGGAGAGGCCTCCCCCCCTGTCCACCCGTCCCCCTCACCTGCCCACCTGATCACCCCACTTGTCGCCTCTCTTCTCTACCTCGTTCCTCCCCCTGTCCACCCGTCCTCCCGCCTGTCTGCCCGTCCACCCGATCCCCCTGCCTGTCCACCAGGTCCCCCCGCCTGTCCCCCTCATCCACCAATCCTATTACCTGTTCGCCTGTCCACCCCGCCTGTGTGTCCCCCACGGCCACTCGCTCTCCGCCCGTTCCCCCTGCCCCGGCCACCCGATCGCCCTGCCTGTCCGCACGTCCCTCCACCTGTCCACCCGGTCCCCCGCCGGACCAGCCTTACCTCGCGGCACAGACCTCGGGCGGCGGGGCCGGGGGGCCGGCGGGCCGTGGCCCGGGACCCGCTGGCGGCGGGCACTGCGGCGGCGCTTTGTCTCCCCGCGGCCAGGCCCGCGCAGCCGCTGTGGACGCAGACGGAGGGAGGCGGGCGCAGCCGAGCGCGGGGCCGGCCCCTTTAACCTTTCCCACCTCGCCCGTTCAGGGCCCGCCCCCAGCCCGACCTGCTCTCTGATTGGCCAGTGTCTGGACGACACTCCCCCGGATTCGCTACGCTCGGGTGGGATCGCTCCAGTGGGAATTCTTAAAGGCACCGGAACTGGTTCTCTCTCTGCCCCTTGAATGCTCATTGGAAAGTGGACTTGAGCCTCAGAGGTCCCGAGCGCACCCAGAGGCCTCGAAAGCGAGTCCAGTGTCCCCGCCGCTCACAGGTGCCCTCGGCCTCAGTCCAGGTTCCCCCTTCTGCTGGGGTTCGGCAGATCCCATGAAATGAACTTTGACAAATGATAGCCTAGGGCATGGAATTTACAGGTTAAAAAAAAGGTCAAGGTATTTATGGGCGTCCTGGCAGCCTCACCTGGCACCCAGGTGCAGATCACTCAGCGGGGAGACCGCTGCGCCTTCTGTTGTATGAAGAGCAGAGCTGACCAGTGTGGCCGCCCCCGCTGGACCCTCTGGGGGCCTTTCTCCCGCAGAGGCCCGGTGGGCGCTACCTCTCTGCACCACCAGGGTCCCGGGAGTAGTGCAGTTAGTGCCCTTCACCTTCACCAGAGGGTGGTCAGCGCCCAGCTGGTTCCTCTCGTCGCCTCCCTATTACCCTCCTTCCACCCCACTCGACCCCCCATC
>NW_006399898.1:7035348-7078236 GCF_000299155.1 Elephantulus edwardii
CTCCTCTCCTGACCGCCCCTCCTCTCCTGACCGTCCCTCCTCTCCTGACCGTCCCCTTAGCCCCTGCCCTCCTCTCCTGACCGTCCCTTTAGCCCCTGCCCTCCTCTCCTGACAGCCCTCTCACCCCCCCACCCTCCTCTCCTGACCGCCTTTGGTGAGTGGGGCCCGTGGTCCTTCAAGGTCACCTAAAGATTCTTAAGTTTAAACTCCTGTGAACCAGGGGTCCTCGCCCGCATCCTCAGAGCTCTGGGCTTGGCCCTGGCCCACTGCCCAGCCAGCCTCCTGCCTCCCTGAGAGCGCCTGAGTTTGCCACTTGGGGCTGGACCCCTGGGGGATGAAAAACACCTTACCCTTCACCCTGCAACTGACATCACTTTCAACTTTCAGCCAAACAGCGGGTAAGAGAATCCGACACCAGGAAAAGAGGCAGTCCTTAGAATCAACAACCAGAGAGCAAAAGGGCAGCGCCCAGGGGAAAGTTCAAAGGACCAGAGAAGGTAGGCAGGACTAATAGAAACAGGAGACGGAGGGAGGGAGATGGTCAAATGCTGTTACAAGGGGAAGGCTTGCAATTGTGTCAGAAACTTGTAGGGACTGTTGAATGGGAGCTCCTGTGTAAATGTTCGCTCAAAATGCAACAAAAAGGTGTTGTTGTTTTGTTTTGTTTTGTTTTGTTTTGTTTAAAAAAAAAAAAGCAGCTCAGTGTGGGCCATGGCATCCTCATGTGTCCCTGTCCCAGGTTTTCGTGAGGACGGCAAGAAGCTGTTGTGGCCACTGTGTCAGGTCACCTGGCTTCCTCCCTGCCCGCTGACGCTGCATGGCTTCCTCTTTCTTCCTGCCAGGCGCTCTCTCCTTTCTAGCCATCCTGGCTTCTAAGCAAAGTGATGCCACACTGAGTTGTCCTTGATTGCCGTGGAGTCGAGCGCGACTCATAGCGACCCTGTGAACAGGAGGCCTGAAGCCCTTCTAAAATTATCGTCGTTTCTCCATGATGCCACTCCTGCTTCCAATCTAAAAGATGAGGTGTTGCCATTTCGACCCTAACAAAATCTAGTGTAAGTTATACAGCATTGTCTACATACACAGAAGAGAGGAGAGGCCACGTGGTGGCCTCGTGCTGGGGACTTGATTGGTGGTTCAAGTACCAGGGAGAAAGGTGGGCAATCAATTCCTGTGCTGATTACTACCTATGACAACATGCTGGAGGGCCAGCTATCAGTCAGTTCCAATTCGATGGGACCCAACAGTCCGTGCTCCGTCTTTGGATTCAGCACCTCTGGACATTAATGGAACTGAGGGCGTTGTCCATCATATGGTCTTCTGTGGCCGGAGTCTCTCAGGCATGGCTGGAGGGACTACTGGGTTAGAGCATGCTCAGTCCTCCTTACAGCTGGTCAGGGGTTCGCTGTGTGCCTTTGTACTTCTCACTCCCCAGCGAAGGCCTTCTGAGTGCGGTCAGCAGCCAGTGCCTGGGCTGGGGGCCCGTGAGGACTGATGAGGGGCGGGGAACTGGGGAACCAGAACTGGGTCGTACCTGCCCTTACCAAACCTGCTGACTTTCCCTCTACACCATGCCTGGAGCGTCACTTCCCCATCTGTGCCACCACTTCCCCTCGCGCCACCGCCCCTCAGGCCCCACAGCAGCCAGCTGATCCTCCAGGGAAGGGCTCCTTGCTGCCAACCGGGGCCAGTCCGCCCGAGCTGGACTCTTCCTTTCTGTCCAGCTCAGCTGCACCTGGGTCGCTGCAGACCCCGCACCTGCCTGTCTCCTGTGGAGGGGTCTTCCTCCCACACCCCTACCAGCCTGTACCCCTCCTCACCCTTTACACCTCCACCCCGCCACCTCCTGACCTCCGAGCCACCTGTTTCCAACTACATTTATTGAGCACCACTGTATTACAAGCACTGGGGAAAACAGACAAATGAAAAATTCATTTCCTTTGCGTTGATCCCACCTCACACAGCCCTGGGCGTGAGCATGGGACAAGCTCCGAAAGGCGTGGGAGTCTTCCAGGAGCAGCCAAGCTCTCTGACCACGTGCACCCCTCAGGGACTCTGGAGACACAAGTTGAAAAGACTAAGGTCCCCACCTCCCTGTGTGTTTGCTTGTTTTCGCTTTTTTTTTTTCAGTTTCTTCTCTTTTTTACGCTCTGCAAAGCAAAATCACACCTGCTGCCTTCAGTCATGTTGTTGTTACGGTGCTGTTGAGTACAACTTCTAGCAACCCTGTGAACAACAAACAGAGCTGATCCCTGTCCTGTCCAGTGCCAGCTGGACGATCTTTGAAATTCTTGAACCCATCACTCCAGTCACTGTGTCGGTCCACCTGGCTGCACCTCCTTCCCTTTGGCCACTCCTCAGATTTTCCAAGTATGGTGTCCCTCCCCGAGAAACAGCCTCTCCTAGCAGCCTGCCTGAAGTATGTGAGACAAACTTTATCATTCTTGCCTCCAAGGAGCACTCTGTCTGCGTTTTCTCCCAGACATATCCGTTTGTTCTTTAGCAGTCCGTTTGGTATTCTTCTCCAACACCCCAGATCAATGGCATCAGTTCTTCTTCTGTCATCCTTACTCATTATTGTTCAGCTCTCAGAAGCACACAAGTGACTGAAAAGACCATGGCCTCAACAGGCACACCTTAGTCCTCAAAGTGACATCATTGCTCCTCGATCATTTGGAGCAGTCCCTGACTGCAGACTTTCCCAGTGCAATACATCTCTCAATCGCCTACCTGCTGGTACCAAGCGTATTGATTGTGGTTCCAAGCGTATCGATTGTGGCTCCAAGAGGAAGTCATTGACCCTTTCAGTCTTTCCCCATTCATCATGATGTTGCCTGTTGGTCCAGAGGTGACAATTTTTCTTTTCTTGACATTGAGATGCAATCTATATTGAAGGTTGAAATGTTTGAGCTTCTTCAGCAAGTGCTTCACGTCCTTCTCACTTTCAGCAAGCAAGGTTATGTCATCTGCAGAATGTAGGTTATTAATGAGTTTTCCTCTGATTTGATGCCAGTTCTTCTTCAAGAGGATACAATCCTGATAGACACCTTTCTGGATTTGAAACTCTGCAGTGTTCCCTTGCTCTGTTCACACAGCAGCCTCTTGGTCTAGGTAGAGGTTTCACATGATCACAGTTAAGTTCTGGGATTCCTGTTCTTCTCAATGTTACTCGTGACTTGTTATGATCCACACAGTCTTTGCATTCAGCCATTTGGGCACTTAAATATGAATGTTTTGGTTTTACTTTATTGAATGACCTCGCATAACTGGGATGGTGGATAAGTTGCTCAGTAGCGTCTCCTCGGGTGGACCCTAGGCATGCCCCGGCAGGCACAAGTTGGGCCCCTTGCCCCGGCTGGCAGCTCCATGCCCTGCCATCTTGCATCCAGATCTTGGCCGCACTGTCCCTTTACAGGGAATCCCATCTCTTGGCTTTGTGGCCAGCATGGGGTGGGGAGGACAGAGACAGGAATGTGTCTGAGGTAGAGCTTCCTCCCACAGTGGCCACCCCACCTCAGCAGTGGGCTGGCCCAGGCACCCCAACACGGAACTGAAACTGGCCTCCACCACAAACATGGGGAGCCCAGACCACAGTCTGGGGAGGGACTCCAGGGAGAAGAGGAGAGGGGTGATGGGGAGAGACACCCCACCCCCATCTGTCCCCCTCCTCTGATCTTTTGAGGGTAACCGTGGACCCCATCAGATGTAGCAAGTGAGTCGATTTTCCTGAAAGTCCTTAGCACCTTATTCCTTATTCCCGAGTAGAGGATTCTAGAACCGGGCTCCCCTCCAGCTTCCCCCTGAGGCTCTCCTTACTGCAGACTCCCCCAGACTCCTGGAGAGTTTGCCCAAGGAGCAGTATAAACATCCTCTTCTCTCTGCTCGTCCTTATTCCTAAAATCACAGACTGGTCTGGTTCCCCGTCCATGGGAGCCCTAGCACGTGACCGCCCAGCGATCAGAAAGAATGAGTCGTGTGTTCACAGTCACACAGACGTGGGCAGAGCTGGGTGGGCACCCCTCATCAGCCATGAAGCCATACAGCTGACCACCAGGCTCCACTGCCTCCCTCCAGGCCAGCCCCTCGGAGGATCTCCCATCCAAACCTGGGCGAGTCCCCAGGCATGACCCCACAGAACCCACGCCCTTCATCCTCTCAAGTGGACCATGCCCACTCCAGAGTCAGCAACATCTGCCTGGAAAATTCCTGCCACTGAGCGGATTCCAGCACGGGGGGCTCGAGCATGTGAGACGGTGACTGCAGGCCCGTGACTCCCAGGGTGCGTGAGCCGTGGTCAGCAGCTCCTAGCAACGACAGTGGCCACATGTCAGCTGGGATTCAGTTCCGATTGGATGGCACATGCAGTGCTTACCCTGTAGGAGCTCTCGTGGTGCAGGGGATGAAGCATTGAGCCACCAAGCCAAAACACAAAGCCACTAGCTGTTCTCTGGGAAAAGACATGGCAGTCGGCTTCCAACAAGCTTACAGATTTGGGGACCCTGGGTGGCAGCTCTGCTCTGCCCTGCAGGTCACAGGGAGCCCCTTGGAGCCCCTGGGGGAGCTCTGCTCTGCTCTGCCCTGCAGGTCACAGGGAGCCAGTCTCAATTCGATTCGATACCAGTGGGAAATTTAGTGGATAAAGTAACAGTCCAGAGAGGCTAGTGTGTTTGCTTAAAGTCACACAGAACCAAATTTCTTTGAATCCTGACAGTTTGGAGCCCAAGTATACACCCCAGACCCCCTGGATAATAATATCAGGCCCTTCAAACAACCCTGGTACATAGTAAGTGCTCATTAAATGTCAGTGTTATTGCCTTCTGCTGAAATTATTTTATCAAAAGATCTTTGAGTAGTAGAAAAATTATTAAAATAAGTCAATCTTTATCTGGGACACAAAGCCCTTGGGGAAATCTTTTCTTTTAAAATATTTTCATTTTCATGAACCTTTTCATTTTAAATGTTTAATTATTTAAAATTAAAACCTATAAGGTATTGAAATGCCATTTTAAGAAAATGAAAAGGTTTGATGTCAAGTCCAGTTTGAATCTGAGTAGCTGCTGGTGTTAGGCAAGCAACGTAACCTCTCTGAGCCCCAGGTTTCCTAGGAGGAAGATTGAGATAAGAGAGGCCAGCAGAATGGCCCTCGCCACTGGGTATTTGCTTCCTATGTCCGTGAACGCAGCTGCTTGTCCTGTTCCTTCAGAGTGACCTTTCAGGGCTGAGTAGGACTGTCCCTTCAGGTTGCAAGACTAAATCTTTATGAAAGCACACCGGTCCGTCTTCTTCCCATGAAGGAGCTGGTGTGTTCAACTCCTAAGAGTCTGTTCATCGATCTCTGACCATTAAGAACCAATCACTGAGCTGTGATGTTAGAGTGGAGACTAAGGTGGACCTGCCGCCAGCCGCGATGTTTGCTCTGCTTCCATCGGAATGCTGGACCACGAGTAAGGATGGCGGAAGAACTGATGGTGTTGGAGAGAGTCCCGCGCACCCCAGGAGCTGCTAAAAGGTCAAAGACAAGTTATCATCCAGGGCGCTCCTCAGAGGCCAGGCTGGTGAAACTCCGTCTCACACACATTGCCCATGTTGTCAGGAGAGGCCGCCTGCTGAAAGGTGGAGAGTCAAGGAAAGAGAAGAAGACCTCCAACAAGACGGGTTGACAGGGTGACTAAGCTGGAGCCTGTAGGAACGAGGACGGCGCAGGGTGGGGCAGGGTCCAGGCCTGTTGTTCACAGTCATCGTGAGACCTAGTCAACTCTACAGCTGTTAACAACAACATCCAGTGTGGGAACAGACATGCAGCCATGCTGTTATGTCCCCCAGTGCACAAAGATGGGGTTCAGAAGATCTCGGACAGATGAGCAGCCGTTCCCCATCACCAGCGTCGCTGGCCAGCCCCTACGTCTCCCTGCCTCCAGCCCCAGGACCATCGTCAGCTCTAGTCCGGAGAACCCTGGGTCATTAGTGCTGCTGGTTGCTCCATGGCGCTTGTAGAACTCACAGGGTGGATTTGGCAAGAGTTTCTCCGTTGCCGGGTGGCCAAAAGCCATGCACAGACAGGCTTCTACCGCAGAGCGCCGTGCTGGGCTCCCCTTCCTGAGAAGCCCAGGAGCTCTGCTTTCAGGCTCAGCTGCACCCAGGCGCGTGGCACCGTCATGAGGGCGCAGTTCCCACTGTGTCTTTTGTTTTTTTAAAAATGTTGTTTTGTTGTTCATTCCTGTGTTTTATTATCTCTTGTCTTCCAGTTTGTTGAAGCTGCAGGTCAGTGGACACTTGCAACAGAAACATCTGCCCAGGTGGCCGGCCACAAAGATGCACCAGGTTTGAGGAAGAGGACTCACCCTGCCCTTGTTATCCCCTTACGGGATTTCAGAACAGCCAGCTGTACCTCCTTTCTCTTACGCTGACGCCACCTGGGAGTGGGGTCAGGCTGGCACCTGTGCCCAGCTGCCGTGGACAAGGCGAAGAGTGGACTCATTTGGGACGTTGTCGTCAGACAAGTCCGCCCACAGTCCCTCTTTCCAGCCAAGCTCAGTCTCTGCTGATTGGGAGTGATTTCTTCCTTATCCTGGACCTTGACCTTTACACTGTCGATTGTGGGGAAGGTTGGACTTTGTGGGTGACAGTCTTCCCAGGGAGGGGTGTTATGAAAACCTACAATCTGCATGTGGGGTGACCCCACCAGGTTGGACAACTGGAAAGGAAGCCCGCTGTCTCGTTGGCCCTTTTCCTCTAACTAGGTTGGTTCTCAAGCAAGATAACCCTGGAAGCCCCAATTTTATGGCCTCTCTGTTTCCAAACCAGTGGAGCAAGAGGTTTTCCTATCCGACTGCTGACTGTCACTCCCAAGGCTGGGACTGAGGGCCCTGGCCTGAGGTGTCACCTGCGGTGTCAGGGCCTAATGTGGGGGCGTGTCGCGGAGGAGGGTCAGTCCCCACTTAGATGCATTGCTAGGTGCCATCCTGCCGACTGCTCAGGCCATCTGTGGACCATGGCTCCACCCCCTGCCCTGACTGGACACGCTCAAGCCTCTGTCCTGGGCTCAGTCCATCTCACTGGAACTCTCTCTTTTGCTGACCCTTCACCTTAACCAGCATGAGGCCTTTTTCCAAGGACTGTCCCCTCCTGAAAACATGCCCTGAGCATGTGAGACTGTGCCTGTCTCTGAGGAGCGCCCTGATTGCACTTTCCCCGTGACAGGCCTGTGTTTCACTTGGCAGTCCACGGGACAGTCAGGACCTAAGGGCATTCTTCTGCTGTCATCCTTGGGAAATCGGAATGGCTTGCATCCGTGGCTCACCCTAGTCTTTACGATAGCACCTTTGCTCTTTGCCACTTTGGAGAAGTTCGTGACAGTACAATGCAGCGCGTCTTTTGACTTCTTTCTCCCATTACCATGGGTGATGATTGCAGATCTAAGTCAACTTGAAGTCACTGATAACTTGTCTTTTCCCCGCTGACCGTGGTGCTGCCTGTCCATCCAGAGAGGAGTTCTCTGCATCCCTGGTGTTGAGACGTAATCCTGACCGAGCCCTGTAAAGCAGGTCCTGCCCCCATCACTGGCAGGAGGCCTGGTGCTCACTGGTCAGCACTGGGCCCACTCTCTGCTCCTGCTGTCACGTGTCAGGCCAGCCCCCTCTCACAGCGATCCTGCCTGGAAGGGTGACAGCCTAGGAAAAAGGTGGCTGGATGAGTCACAGCTGACTTGATGGTACCTCACGACACCATGGCCAGCCCATGTCCACCTCCTGGGAGCCCAGGCCAGCCGGAGGTGGCTCCCACCCCCTCCCACAGCTCCTGCTGCCTGAGGGCAGTGCAGGCTCGGGACTCAGCCCTCACCCCAGTGTCCTGCTCCTCGTGTTGAATGAGCAGAAGCAAGTGGCTAATCTAGGCAGGCTGCGGCGAGGATGGACGTCCAAGTCCACCTGGAGGTGCTTGGAGGAAAGGCCGGATGATTGTGAGGGGTGGAGCCGGATGCGCTGGGGCCCCCGTGCACTGCTACCAACTGGAGGACAATAGGCTTGGATTTTCAGGTGCTCGCTTCAAATACCACCCGCTCAGGGGAAAGTGGAGTCTGATTTTAGAGGAAAGCCTTTGACCTGCTGGCTCAGTCGCCCTCACGCCCTGAGGGCTGCAGCCTCATTGCCTTATTCTGCCCTGGGGCTTCTCCTGTCCAGGCACCCCGTTGTTCTTTCCCTTCTCAGGAGGCCTGGCCCCTTGTGTTGGCCATTCAGACCTCCCAGCACTACCGTGGAAGAGACATGTAGCATGTGCCGCTAAGGATGGAGAGCCGGGGACTCTGCTGTCCTGTGCTGCCCTGCAAGGTCACTACAAGGTCAGTGTGGCTGTGGCTTGAGGGTTCTTTCTGCTGCTTAATGTGCTGCAATGTTGTGGATTCAATTTGACCCCACATTGAAGTCCAGACCACCCTGAACAAGATCTCGTTTGGGAATAGGCTAAAGAGGTTGTCGGAGAGTTAAACGGGAGCTATAGGAGAGCAGGTCCTAACCCCCAGGTCATATTTGTAAAAAGAAATGAATGAGTACAGAGGAAGACAGCAGTTACCTGGGGGGGCGGGAACCAGGAGAGGCAGGACGAGGGGGGGATCCTGGGGGGGACCCTCCGTGCCCCTGTCCCTGCTCCTGCACCTCCAGGGGGAGCTGGTCAGCTGACTGTCCTCCAGAGCTGGGAGGGAATGAACATGTGTCTGGAACCTCACAGTCTGTGGACTTTGTCCTGCAGCCTCACGGGAGAAGGAAGATGCTCACTCCCCAGAGATGATTGCCTTGCCCAGCACAAAGTTCCCTTTGGACTGCTGGCCCCCTGGGCCCTCCTCCGGGTCCTGCAAACTGAGGTCCTGCTCTTTGGCTCACCTGAATCTGTGCTCAGGCCTCTGAGACTGTGGGTGCAGCTTCTGCCAAGTCAGGGCACAGCAGAGGCGACCTCCCAGCAGCCCTGAGTCCAGACCAGCCATGAAGTGGTGGCAGGGGAGCAGAGGGACAGAGGACACACATGTCTAAGCACTCCCAGAGCCTTGGGCCTTCACACTTTGATGCTCTTCCATGCTGATGGACCCGACAAGAAACGGCAACAGGACAAGGTTCTGATCTCTTGTCTGTGGGGTCGCCTGGAGTCCTAGTGGGCCAGACAGGTGTTGACAACACCACATTAAAAGTTGTGCTGCTAACCCAAAGGCCATGCTGCTCAGACCATTCAAATACCCCCTGCATCTCAGGGGAAAGATGGCAGAAGAAATCCCATGAGACTCACAACCTCAGTTCCAGCTTGACAGCAGTGATTTGCCAAGTATCCTGGATCTCCCACAAGCGCTCATTTAACATTCACAAGTAGGTAGGTGGTTTTCTCACCCCCAGTTTGCAGATGAAAAAGCTGAGTCTCTGAGAGGTGCATCAAAGTGGCCTCTGGCCACAACCCAGGCTTTGAAATCCCCATGTCCAAATAGTCCCCTCAACACTGAAGCTGAGACGATTAAGACTCCCAGCCACCCTGTCGGACAGAACACAACTGCCCCATGGGCTTTCCAAGGCTGTGTGCTTTTATTTTTTTTAAAGTAAAATTTTTATTTAAGTAACAAGTTGGTTATCTTCACTGCATTGTATGAAACAGCACAAAACCATACTGCAAAGGTCCATCAGTACAGGGCTGAGTTTGAGCGGAAAGTTTAAACAAACCATTTTGAAATCTTCATTCATCAATCACCAGACTAATACGCAACATCATGGTAGATGGAGAAAAGATTGATGTTGTCCACAGCTTCATCTTGTTGGGATCCACAGCCAACACCCTTGGTACTAGCAGTCAGGGAATCAGCAGATGTGATACACTGGGGAATCGTGCTGTCAAGGACCTCTCCAAAGTGCTCAGGAGAAATCACGTCAGGTGCACTGAGCCAAGCTGTGCTGTTTTCAGCTGCTTCCTTTGCATCTGAAAGTTGCTTGATGAATAAGAGGATGGAATAATCTATGCCTTTGAATTGGGAAAGGGTATGTCCCACAGACTGCCAAAAGAGTGAACGAAGCTGACTTGAAGGAAGTGTACCCAGCAGAGTGCTTTTCAGACGCGAGGACGGTGAAACTTTGTCTCTTCCTTGGGGCGTATTTTGAAGAGAATCCAGTTCTCGGGTAAGATACCATGTGGAGAAAGATAGAGCGTCAGTGAAATGGAATTACACCTGACAGTGAGCTTGAGCGTGACTGCGGGCATGAGGCTAGTGCAAGGTTTAGGTTCACAGGGTCCCTGAGTCATGGTCAAATTCACAGCACCTAACAGCAGCAACAGTAAGTGTCAGGAGATGAGAGCCAACTTGGAAGGCACTCTTACTATGACCGGAGAGGCAGCCTTCGTGGTATGGATAGAATAAAGCTTGCATGACCTGCAGTTGCCAATGTGGCATGACTCAGAAGAAGAATCCGCTGCAGACGTCCATTCATAATCAGGGTATATGACGTATGAAGCTAGGAGAATGTGAAGGTGACAGAAACAAAGCAGAACACATGAGCATTGCTAACCTAGCTGTTTGTGAGCTGCAGTGGACTGAGGTGGGCCGTCGTGGAATGGGAAAGTACACGCTCTACTATTCTGGAAGTGTCGAAATGAAGAGGAACAGCCCTACATTTGTAATCCCAAAGACCATCTCACTATCTAACCTTTAAGTGCAAAGGTGCTGATGGTAGGTTACTATCCATACGTGTGTAATATGACTATTATGCAAATACTGTCACCAACCAGAGAGCTCTGGTGTCCTGGTGCGAAGGAGCTGCGCTGCCAACCTCAAGGCACGTGATTCAAAACTGGGGAGTGAGTTATGGACCACTTCTGACTCTACAGCACAACAACATTCAGCCACCTCTCATGCTAAAAGTCAGTCAGCCGAAGATTTTTTTACCAACTTCTGCAGTCTGAAATTGATCAGACATGCAATGAAACAAACAGGCATTGAAAATTATTGGTGATTGGAAAGTGAAAAATCTGCAGTCAGGGACTTTGCCAAATGATTGAGGAACACTAAGGTGCATTGGAGAGCTGGACAGTGAATAAGGATGACAGAAGAATTGATGCCTTTGAACTGTGATGTTGGAGAAGAGCACAGAACATCCCATGGACGGCCAGGAGAACAGATAGGTCTTGGAGAGGGTGCAGCTGCTCCTTGGAGGCAAAGATGATAAAGCTTCACCCCACATACTTTGGGCATGTTGCTAGGAGAGATATTCCTTGGAGAGGAACACCATGCTTTCAAAGATGGAGGGTCAGTGAAAGAGGAAGTCCCTCAACAGGTGGACTGACATGATGACTGCTGCAATGGGCTCTAGGGTCAGAAGTGTGGGGATGGCACAGGGCAGGGCAGGCTTCAGGTCTTTTGTTTACAGGGTCGCTATAGGTCGTGCTGGACTCGATGGCACCTAACACCAAAGACCTCACACCTGGAGGCGGGGAACCTTCCAGGAAGGGCAATCCGGAGGCATCTGGGGAGACCAACCCAGCTGGGAGCCAAGGTGGCCAAGCTGGTACCTTCCAGGCGCTCTACCACCACAGGCCACCGGGGGGCGCTAGGCCTCGCTTCCCGTCGCTCACCGGCGGCCGGGCATGCGTCAACTTCGCGCGCCGCGTCTGCCACGTGCAGCGGCGGCCAGGAATTGCGTCATCTCCGCGCGCCACGTGGTCTCCACGCCCCGGCGGCTGGGAATTGCGTCATCTCCGCGCGCCCCGTTGTCCCCACGCCCCGGCGGCCGGGAATTGCGTCATCTCCGCGCGCCCCGTTGTCCCCACGCCCCGGCGGCCGGGAATTGCGTCATCTCCGCGCGCCGCGTTGTTCTCGGCCCGCGGTGGACGGCCAGGGTGTCCTCTGTGTGCACGTCTGTGGGACTGTCGCTCCTTTAACTACCGGGACTAGAAGCAAATGATGATCTGCGTAACCCATCAGGTTCCTCATGGTGACGATGGATTCTCTCTGGCACCCGCAGCAGCTGAGCTGTTCAGCTGGTGGTTCTGGTCCAGGAGCTCCTCCGAGCATCCCTGTGTGATGCTAAATGGAGGTGGGGTGCTTTGTCTTCGGGCCACCTCCTTCCCAGGACTGAAAGGAGGCTTGTGGCCGTTGGCAGGACGTGGGTTTCTATTTAAGGCAACTTGAGTGTCCTCGCAACATGGCCTCCCCAGGATGGACAGACAGTCAGCAAGCGGGGAAGAAAGACTTGTGGAAGGATGACTGGCTTAGGCCTTAGTGACAGAGCATCCTTTCTGCGTTCTTCTGTTCATCCAGCTCATAGTCATGGTCAGGGAGTTTTATGTAGCGTCTTTTAATAATGTATTTGATTACCCATTCAGCAGTTCCTGCACATGCATTTCACTCTTAGTTGGTAACACTCCCCCAGCTTTGCCAAGGTGTTCCCACCATTCACAGGAGCCCCCTCCCCCTGAGCTGCCCTCTAGCCTTTTGAGTTTGGCCATTTCTATTTTTTTATTTGACACTTTAGGTAAAGAAAACACATGCAGGCGCATGAAAAAGAACCACATTCTTATACTACTTAAAATTAACATAGCAATGGTCAAACGAATTGTGAAATGGCTTCTAGGATTTAAGACAAAAAGAACCTATACAGAAAAAGTTCAAGTTTCCAGCTTCACTGAATCGAGTACCACACGTGCTTCTTTATATTCTGCTTCTTTCAAGTCTTTCTCGTAACTCTTGAAGATCGACACATGACGCATCCAACCTGTGCTGGCAGTCTGGAATCAATCCCGGCGAGGTGTCTACTTGCTTTTTATTTATTTTTTTTCTACTTGCTTTTTTAATGGCATAATTTTCACCATCTTCAGCCTTCATTTCCCCCAATCTTCTTGTTTAGCTTCTTTTTCATACACCCCTTTTTCGTTGACCACATGACCGTGCTGGTTTTGATACTGATCTGCCTCACATGAGGAATGGCCATGGTCTTTCAAGCACCGCGGGAAGGAAGGGCAGAGAGCAGAGGAGGCCCTGAGTGACGAGACAGTGGTGTGTGGCCGTTTCTTTTGAGAGAAAGTGTGCCGAAGGATTCGTGGACTTACTTTAAATTCTGACCAGCACCTAATAGATAACATGTCCTTGAGTGATGTCCCCTTCAAAACACATGCTTGCAATGCTTTGTAGAGATACGGCATGCTCCCCATGATCTGATGAACCTAACAGCTGTAAAAGGATTAAGAGTGGGATGCAGCACCCTTTCTTCCTATCATATCCCTCATCAGATGGAAAGGAGTTTCTCTAGGTTGTGGCCTGGAGGACCGTCAGTCTCACTGGGCATTGAAGGGGAGGAAAGCAAGCCAAGACATGGCACCTCGGTACCACCAGGAGTGGCGTGTGTATTTCAGGACTTTGTGTGAGGAAGCTCCTTGAGACTGTTGTTAGGTGGTGTTGAGGATGACTCGTAGAGACCCTATGGACAACAACTGTTCTTACGGTATTGTTATGGTATATCTGTTACCCTGCCCTATTCTGCCATTCTCATCATCTCTGACACACTTGAACCCATTACTGCAGTCAAAATATCAGTCCGTCAGTGAAAGGTCTTCCTTGCTTTCACAGACGCTTGACCATTCCAAGTATAATGTCCCTTTCCAAGGAATAGCCTCTCCTAACAACATACCCAAAGTATGTGAGATGAAGCTTTATCACCTTTGCCTCCAAGGAGCATTCTTGATGAACTTTAATCCAAGACAGATCGGTTTGTCCTTTTGATGATCTCAGTCCTCCAACACCACAACTCACAGGCATCAATTCTTCCATCAGTCTTATTCATTGTCCAGCTCTCCACAGCAGAGCAAGTAATAGAAAAGACCATGGCCTGAATGAGATGCACCTTAGTCCTCAAACTGACATCATTGCTCCTCAGTAACTGAGAAATCTCTGACTGTAGACTTTCCCAGTGCAATACATCTCCTGACTGTTGGTACCGAAGTTGTTGATTGTGGATCCAAGAAAGGTGAAATCTGATAGTTGCAATTTTCACCCCATCCATCAAGATCTTGCCTGTTGATCCAGCTGCTGCCAAGATGTGCTGTCAGATCCACTCTGACTCAGTGAGCTGCTATGCAAACACAAAACCACTGTTAGGAAGTTGAGTCAGACCCGTGGAGACCCCACAGGATAAACTAGAACTGCTCTGGGGTTTCCAGAGCTGTAAAGCTTTGTTGTTGTGGTCCATCGAGTCAGCACTGACTCATATGTGACTGTCCAGTGGGTTTTCAGAGGCAGTAAATAACATGGAAGGAGATTGCCCATTCTTCCCCCAGAGAGCAGCTGGTGGACTTGAACCGTATGCCTTTAGGGTTGCAGCGCAGCTCCTTACCACTAGACCACCAGAGCTCTCTAAAGCTTTACTACTGCTAGCTCTTTTTCCCGAAGGCTGCTGGGTTTGAACGACCAACCTTTGGGAACGCAGCCAAGTCTTTTAGCCATGAGTGCTCCTCTGTGTTCAACAGCACGAACTACTATTGCTAACTCCCAACTAGTCCTAGACTTGTGAACTGTTGGTATTGTTGTGGTATATCTATTACTCTTATTAATACCTTGTTAGTTTATATTGATTATTCTTAGTCCTGTAACGTCTTCTTAATTCTACACCTCCTCACTGTTATTATATTTATTACTAATACTGCTAATATCCTATAGTTATATTAGTTAGTAATGACTCCCTATTAATTGGGTCTGCTGACAGAGGTTATAGAATTATTGTTGCTGAGTCTTTCTGTGGGTCCTGTGGTGGGTAAAGGTTTGCTTTTGGCTGTGGGAGTTTCCTACTCCTGAACTGTCTAGATTCTAGAAGACCTTCATTTCCTTACTGTTCTTGCCAGCCATGTCCCTGGAAAGGAAAGGGCCCTGGGTCTGTGAGAGGTCCCAAGGATGCAGATCACGGTCCTGTTCTTCTGGGGTCCTGGAAGGTCACGAGGACTTTTATCCAGTGAAGTCATTCATGCTAGTGCTTTCCCCTCCATAAAGTGGACTAGACAGTATCTTTAGGAATGTTTAGCATACATTTTAACTGTTGTTGTGATGTGCCTTCAAGTCACCTGTGACTCATAGTGACCCTATGTACAACAGCCCTAAACCCTACTCTATCCTCTGCCAATCTCATTGTCTTCAACACACCTACCCTTATTACCCCAGTCACTGAATCAGTCAATTTCATCAAGGAATCTTCTTTTCTTCCCTCCCAGCATCTTCTCAATTTTACACCACGCAGTGTTTCCCTGCTCTGTTCACACAACAGCCAGGTGTAGGTTCTGCGTGAGCATGATCACGTGCCCTGGGATTCCCATTCTTAATGTCTGCCACAATTATGACCCACTCAGTCAAACACCTCGGCATAGTCAATAAAGCACAAATAGGCATTCTTCTGGTATTCTTTCCTTTCAGCCAGGATCCATCTGCACATTGCTGTTGTTAAGTGCCGTAGAGTCATAGGCAACTCATAGCAACCCTATGAATGAAAGTCCTCAACACTTGTGTGACTTTCATTCTTTCTCCAGGTTCATAGGGTTTCCGGAGGCAAGCTATTATGGAAGTGGATGCCACTCCTGCTTCCAAGCTTGTTTTAATCGGGGAGCTCCACCAAACACTGTCCACCATGAGTAACCATTCTCACATCTGACACATCAGTTTCACTGTGTTCAGCTTCACAGCAAACACTAGTTACCTCTGTATGGCAAGTGGACACACCAGCGCTATACGACTGGCTCAGATAGGAGGTTTAGATAGAAGGTTTAGGCACATTAGAAGGTTTAAAAAGTGAATGAGTGTAGAATTTTAGCCTTGTAGGCTATATTGATACATATTTATACTGACACATGCAAATGTACAAAGAATGTTTTTGTTGTTATAATTAACAAAAGGAGTATTTTTATAATTTCTGTGCTGAAACACTGCACAAAAGTTTTATAGGTCATTTTGCTCTGTCTCACAGGGTCGCCGGGTGCACCCGCATCCCCCTTGTCCCCCTAGTGAAGTCACTGAGGGGGCCTTAGGACCTGTGAAATGGGAGGAGCCCCCCCAACCCACAATGGAGCCACACATGACAAAGAGCACCCGTTGTGGGCACGGTGGGCCCAGTCTCTGGCAAGGTGAGTACTTGTCACGCCTTTTCCTTTTCTTAGGGAAAAACCAAAACCGAAAGTAGGAAGTGTTTGGATTAGGGAGAGCATGGAAACTGGACCCGGGAGGATGTGGGAAGAGAATTCTAGCCAGGAAGGAGACAATGGAGCTGGGGCTGCCAGCAGTCTGGAGATTTCAAGAGAAGAAATCTGGAGATTTCCAGAGAAGACACGAACTGTGATTCAACAAGAGAAGCAGTGCAGTGTCCTTTGAAGCCAGTGGAGACGCTGGGCAGGTGGTGGGAGGGAAGAGCCGGGCCGGGCGGGGCCCCGCCCGGGTGCCGCGTGGCGGAGGTGTGTGCCTGCAGGCGTGTAATCTCTGTCTGCGTGCAGTCTCCACCAGTGTAGCAAGAAAGTAGTAATACGGGTGACCAGTTTAGGCTGCCTGTGCCCCACTCACAGCTCCCAGTGTCGCACCTCCAGTCCAGAGTTCACCAGGTCTCTCTCCTGCTCAAGTGCTTTGGTGGCTTGCATTGCCCTCAAGATAGTTTCTGAGATCTTCAAGGCCTCACCTTTCCCGTCTGTCAGTCACCATGACACACCAAAGCCAGTTCCCACTACAGCGACTCAACAGGAAGGCCATTCCACAGGCTTTCAGAAGCTGTGACCTTGAGCACAGCAGACTGTCTTGTCTCTCTCACAGCAGTTGGGGTAGGGGGGTGGTGTCTGAACTACACTGAGTTTTTACTTACAGCCAGACACTTTACCACTCTCTTATTGTCCTTAAATGCACCAAGCAGATTCCTACCTCAGGGCCTTTGCATCTGCAGTTCCTGTGTCCTAGAATGCCTTTCCCTCAGACCTTACCATGTCTGGATCCTTCTGTCGTCGGTTTCAGCTCAAATGTTAGGTCTTCTGAGGGCCCTCTCTGAGCCTCCCCAAAGATAACCCCTTCACATGTCCCATCCTGTAGCATCTTCCCAGCCATCATCGTTGTGTGCTGTCACTTGCAACTCATATCGACCTTGTGTACACCAGCTCTGAACCCTGCTCTACCCTGAGCCAACCTTACTGTCTCTGACATGCACCCCCATCCCCCAGTCCCTTGCTAGAGCCCTGGTGGGCTAAGGGATGGACTGGTAATTCTTTGATCAGTGGTCCAAACCCCTCAGCCTGTCTCCAGGGGAAGACTAGGCAATCTGCTCCGGTTCAAGTGTGTTATTGGGAGGTGCCGTGGAGTCCAGTGCAACTCATAGCGACTCTGAACAGCATATCTGGGCCCTGTCCTATCCCATGCCCTCCTCATCCTGACACGCTAGAACCCACTGCTGCTGTTGCTGTGTCAGTCCACCTCACTGAGGGTCTTCCTCTGCGGAACCTACACTGTTCCATGTATGATGTCCCCCTCAAGGAATAGCCCCTCCTAAGAACATGTATGTGAGATGACACCTCTCAAACCCTATGGGAAGGCTTTCCTGTGGCCTATAGATCACTTAGAGCCTGCTCGAGGGCAGTGAGCTTTAACATTTATTTATTCCCTCACTCGGATGCCAAGGAGCTCTGGTGGCTTAGTGATAAGGAATTTAATGGTCATCCCAAAGGCACAGGGTTCGAATCTGCCAGCTGCTCTATGAGAGACAGGTGGGCAGTCTCCTGCTGGGCCTGCTGGAGGGTCAGCTATGAGTCTTCCTGACTCCACGGTTTACAACAACACAATGTCCAGAAAGGCAGTAGTGCCCGGTGCACATGTGTTCAGTTTATATTCACAGAAAGTCAAACCTTAGCCCTACCTGCCTGGCTTCCTCAAAGTCCTGACACCAGCCTCGTGCCCTCAGGTGGTCAGTGGGAGGGGAGGAAACCCCACCTCTGGGGGATTCCTTCCTGGGGAGTGGGGACAGGCCCTGTGCCCTGTGTGTGACAAACACGCCTGCAAAGCCTTTTGTACGGGACAGACATCATCCTCTAACCCTCACCACAACCCTGTTTCTAGTTCCATTTCACAAATAAGGAAAATTGAGGTCTGGTGAAGGTTTTCACACAGCCGGTGTGAGGGGGCGGGGTGTGGCCCCCTCAAAACTGGTTTTTTGTTGGGGAGGAGTCATGTCCTCTCACCCTTTGTGTTGGGGAGAAGCTGGAGGCGAGCTTGTGTGTTGAGAGTTGCCTTGCAGTGAACGCAGGCTGTGAAGATCTCAGCTGTTACATGGTAGAATTATCCTAGTCATTTTAAGGGAAACGGATCACCGGCCTTTTCTTCCGTGGTTCCGACCTTTAAAGGAAATGAAAGCAGCCCAGGCAGAGAATGGGAGGCTCAGAGGACATGACAGGAGGGATCCTGGAGCAAGATGCAGATCTACTGGGATCAGGGCGGGGTGCGGGAGCCAGGGGCCCAGGGTGCGGAGGTGGGGTGCGGTGGGGGAGCCAGCGGTCCACGCCGCGCAGGTAGGGAAGCAAGGGGCACCCACATTGGCAGAGGGTAGGCGGAGCGAGGGTGGAGCCGGCTTGCGGGGAGTGGGCCCGGGCAGGGTGCGATGATGAAAGCGGCGGCCCCTATTGCACGGACTACCCCGCGCACCCCACCCGATAAGGCCGGGAGGCGTCGTCTTTGGGCCCCTCCCCTCTCTGACCACGCCCCACAGGCTGAGGCGTCTTCTGCCTGCACGGCTGAGTGGGTGGAGTCAAGGCTACCGCTGCTCTCCGCACCTCTTCCTGTCTTGAGGCTGCACGAGGCGGCGGGGTGGGCGAGCTGTGGGCGGACCTCCGGCAGAGGAGGAGTAGCGATGATAGGCTGGGCCAGCTTCGGCCCCGCCCCTAGAGAGCTCGTCGGTGTCCGCCCCCTCCGCCATCTCCAGCGGGCTGCCACCGTGTGTGTGTGTGTGTGTGTGTGTGTGGGGGGGGGGCTCGGTGTGGCCCCGCCCCGGCCATACTTAGTGAGAGGGCGTGGTCCTGTGGCCCCGCCCCTCCAGTAGCGATTTGGGCTCCGGACGTGTGGGGTGTGTCTTGGCATGGTCCCGCCCCGGCGCTGCTTAGGCACGGGCGTGGCTCGGCGTGGCCCCGCCCCTCCGGTAGCATCTTGGGCTCCAGGCGTGTAGGGGGTGTGACTTGGCATGGCCCCGCCCCGGCGCTTCTCATTGAGAGGGCGTGGTCCTGTCTGTGGCCCCGCCCCTCCACTAGCGTCTGGGACTCCTGGCGTGTGTGGGTGTGGCTAGGATTTGTCCCGCCCCCCGACGCAGCCGGGCCCCGCCCCCAGTCCCGCCCTCCCCGCCCTGCGCCCGCGCGCTTCCTCTTTACATAACGGCGCGGGGCGGCATGGGCTCGGGCCACCGCCTCCGCCCGGTTGCCCGCCTGGACTTTCGCGGCTCGTGGGGGCAACGGCGGCGAAAGCAGAGTTTCCCCGGCGGCGGCCCTGGGGCGCATCGTTCTGCGACTGTCATGCGCTGGCAGCGGAAATGATGAGACGCTGGCTATTTTCCGAGCCTAGGTTTCCTGCCTGAGCCCCGCGCGCGCGAGCCGCCGGCGCGCGGAGAGGACGCGCCCGGGGCGGGGGCCCGCCCACCCCTCGGACTTCGGGGGCCAGGGCGCGACGCCATGGGCTGGCCTGGCCCGGACCCCCTGTCGTTCAGGTAAGCCGGCCTGGCCGCGCCGCCCCGCCTCGGGGCTGGGACGGCTTTAAGACAGGGGAGGCCCTGGGGCCGGCGCCGCGACGGTGCCCCCGTGCTGCCCGCAGCCCCCGGCCCTGCCTGGGCAGCCCCCGGCCCATACCTCGCCCACACGTCTTGGGATTTACCGGAGCAGCCCGGTAGTGGGGGCCTGGGAGGGGTCTGGCCAGCACCCCAGCCCTCCTGCACAGCAGTCCAGCCGCCAAGGACAACACTGCCCGCAGCCCGTGCCCATTCAGTAGGGTCGAGGGTCCCTCTTCGCCCCGATGTCCCCCTGAGGCCGTGGAGCCCTCCGAGCCGGCGCGGGCCTCGGCCCTGGGCCGTGTGGCTCAGGAGGTAGCGCGCACCCCCAGGCCCGGCTGTAGGGCAGACGTGGTCAGCAGGGTGGAAGGACCCAGCCTGGCCCCGGGAAGCCCCTGCCTGTGCCGCCGAGGGGTTTCAGAGGCCTGGAAAGCTGCAGAAATCCCCGCCTGTCCCTCCGATAGGGCGCCGTTGGGGGGCTGCATTTGAGGAACTGGGGTGAGGGCCTGCCTGCCCATCCGCTGCCTTTTTTCTCGAGTTTCCTCATTCTCCCGTTTCTCTTCCCCATTCCCGGGCCGCAATGATGTAGGTGAGGAGGTCATGACTTGCAGCTGGGGGCCTGGGAGCCCATCCCTCCAGGGCCGCGCTCAGTGGAAGGAAGTGAAATCAGACGGCGAGGGGGGGGGCGCAGCCCTGGGCTTGGGGAGACTCGTCCACCTCTGGGGACCCTAGTCCTGTCTTGCTGGGAGCTGAGCACCTCACTACCGCAGGCCCCCACGTCCAGTCCCTCTGTGCACAGATTCCCAGGGACTTGAATCCAGTCTGGCTCTCCCAGCCTTGACCCGGTTCTGGGAGCGGAAACAGAGGGGCTCACGGGGCCTGGGAGAACAGGCCGAGGCCACCAGCGCTGCCTGGGGTCAGGGGTGAGAAGCCGTGGCCCTTTGGGGAAGTTGGGAGGGTTTGCTGCGCCTTTCTTAAATCCCCCCCTTACTGGGGCAAACGGTGAACATTCCTAGGACTTGGGAGAGTTGTGTGGGCCCCTCTCCGCTGCAGGACCGGCCTGAGGGATCTGTAGCTTGGGCCCAGGGTCCTGGAGACCTGAGTTGAAACCTTTCCTTGCCTTTTTCCCAGGGAGAACATAGGGCATGGAGCCTCAGTTTCTCCTGGGTAGAATGCTGAGACTGCAGGTTGGCATGGAGATTTTTAAAGAGTTCATGTGTAAAAAGAATTGTTTACTGTCCAGTCGGAATGACCTACAGTGGAGCGGCCAGTGTATTTTCAGAGGCTGAAAATCCTACACAGCAGCTGGTCGATTTGAACCTTACACCTGTGAGTTGGCAATGCAACTCCTTACCCCTAAGCCACCAGAGCTTCAGGCTTTAAAGTGGGCTTAATTACAGGTGGTGGTGCTGATTTTCGGGTTTTTTTTAAAAGTGGTAGTGATTTTTTTTTTTAAAAAAAAAAGAAGAAAAAAAATACATCCAACAAAACCTATGTCCCAGTCAGGCGTGTGTATTCAGATAACCAGACGAGATGCTGAAAGCTTGCAGCAGCCTGTGGGCAGGACGGGACTGGCCACGGGGCTTCCAAGGCTGTCATCCTTTCACAAGCAGACTGTCCTGTCCTGCTGAGGGGAGCCTGTAGGGTTGAACCGCTGACCGTTTTGTTAGCAGCCTGGTGTTTCCCTGTGGTATGAACCACTGATGACACTCTTTAGGCTGTGCTGTGTCTGAATGGTGCCAGAACGGTGGTGGTTTATAGCAGGGCGCCTCTGGCTGCGGGATGTTCCTTCATCAGCACACCCTCGAGGCCCTGGGGGTGCTGGGAGGTGTCCTCCAGTCTGGGTACGGGCTCTGAGGTGATTGTGCTAACCAAGCCGTGCCTCAGTTTCCCCATCTGACAACTGGATGTAATAGCTGCTAGTTCTCAGGGTTGTTAGTACTATAGAACGACTTTGCTCAAATGAACAGTGGCCGTACAAGGGACTGTGATGAGCTTTTGGTGGTCACTGGCCCACCTTGTGTTCCTCCCTTGCCCCTCGATTCCCTGAATTTGAACATTTCCTGAGTTTGGACATTTCTTGGTAAAGAAACCTTTCTGGAACATCAGATTCTGTGGAGGGTGGCCCCCAGCACAGCATGAGGGGGTGACCCCTGCCGTGGCACCTTGGACGTTTATCTCCTGCATCGAAGCAGGGAGAAGGGGCAGGTTGGCCTGGAGGGCGTGAGGGCCACACCAGGGGTTTTCTCCTGTGCCCAGCCAGGAGCTGGTTGTCTTGAGGGTGTCGCCATGGCTAGTCCCCTTGGGTGGTTCATGCAGCCTCTCTGAGCCAGCGTGTTGGGCATCTGTGAGTTTTAGAATCGTTTTCTTCGGGGGTGACGGTGGGCTTTGGCGAGCTCTGGGCATGACCCCCAGTGGTGCCGCCGAGCCCACCTGTGTGCCTTCTGGTCCCACTTCCCGTGAGGACTGGCAGTGTTGGCCTGTCCAGAACAGTCTGGGAAGTGGGTGAGCTCCTCCACCGAGGTGAGGAACGGGACCAAGCTGGCTGGCTGCTGGTGGCGGGGTGGGCACAGGCTGGCCACTTGGCCTCTCACAGCTGCTTTCTCCTCATTCGGATGTCTGGAGGACTGGCATGCACAGTGTCCAGCACGCCCTTGGTACCTGGAGGCTGGAACTGCTGCTCCTCCATCCAAGAGCACCCTGAACTTGCTGGCCCTCTGTTCCCAGGTGGTGAACACCTGAGGTCTAGCAGGCCGGGGAGCTCTCCTTCCCACAGGCCTGGGAGGTTCTGGAGTTGTGGGTCAGGGACAGTTCCTGGCTACTCGCCCGCCCCCAGGAAACTGAGGCGGGCAGGCTGCCCAGGGGAAGTGACTCAGCTGGGGTCACTCGCTGAGTCAGTCCTAATTGGACCCAGGAGCCTTGCACCCCAGCCCTCAGCCTTCTGGGGAATAGGGTTCCCTGGGAATGAGGCTGACCACCCGTAGCCTTGGATCCTGTGGACTGAGTGGCCAGCATTCCTGGGGGAAGGCCCCGTGCAGAGACCTGGGGGCACTTCCCCAGAGAGCAGGTCCTGCTTGCTGTCCCCACCCAGCCCCAGCCGGAAACCGGCAGTGAGCAGATGGCTGCCAGTCTCCCTCCCACGCCACCACCCTGTCAGGGGTCGGCTGGGGGGCTGGGCTGCCGGCTTCCTCAGGAGACAGGCCTGGAGCCCCTGGGGGCCTGCACGGATGTGTCTCCCCCCCCAGGCCAGGGTAGCTGCTGTTGCCTGTCCCCCCACCCCCCATGATGCCTGTCTCCAGGGAGGACTGAGGGGGTGGGAGAAGTCTGCCCTGCAGGGCTGGGAGCTGACTCACGAGGTGCCTGCTGGGGGTACTGCTGTTGCTGTTCCCCAAGCTTCAGGTGCTTGGAAGGCTGGGATGAGGGTGAGGGTGGTGGACACAGTGAGCCTTGGTGTGTGGAGGGGACCCCAGCAAGGAATGTGTTGGGAAGAGGCACCCAGACCTGGGGGCTGCAGACACAGCCCCTCACCATTCCAGATTCCTTCCTTCTGATTGGATGTCCTCCATCCCCCCCCCCCAGCCTTGGGGGCTTGGTGAGCACTGCTCAGGCAGAGGGGGTACCTGAAGGCCACCTGGGCTGTGGCAGGTGTCAGGCTGGGGTGCAGAGAGAGGAAGTGGGAGGACATTTCCTGTCGTGGGGACTGTGCAGCCTGATTAGTGCCCCTGGGTCTGAGGTGGCTTGCCTCCTCGCCCTGGAACCTTTGTCCCCTGCTCCCCACATCGGGGCCACAAAGTGCCCTGACCACAGGTCTGCTGGCACAGGGTTCTCTGATCTGGACAGGAGTCCACCCGGAGGCCTTCTTGCAGGGGGCAGCTCCCTCACTGGTCTGCCCTGCCCACATGCTGTGAACTGGGTGCTGGACTTCTGACCCTGCGCTTTCTGACAGCAGGCGGGTGCTTCCTCTTCTGTCTGTCTGTCCTCAGCCTGTGTACTGTCTCTGCTTTCTCAGGCAGGTGCTGGGATTGGGGAGCAGGGGTCCCAAGCAGCTTCAGAGAAGGAAGTCACATTACTGCTGCCTGTTCCTCTGGGGTTATGGATTGTGAACCAGCCCATTTTGACTTGAACTTGTATTTGTTAGTAACCTATAACATCCCAGGGCTGATGTGAGCTAACCAGTCTGCCTTTATCTGATTCACGGTTGAAAGAGCATCCCCTCCACTAAGAGTTTTTGGGTTTTCCTCTTTTCTGGTTTTGGGTAATGGAAATGTTGGAGTTAGTGATAGGATTACGAGGAGGTCAGTGACTGGAGTGGTGACTCGGGAGCAGAGGCGGTCTGCTTCTGTGGACATCTGGAGCCCCCATGGCCAGCCCTCCTGTTCTCCACGGTCGCTTGGTTGTCATCAACTTGATGGTAGTGGGGTGTGATTTTTTTTTTTTTAAAGTGGTCACATGACATTGTAAATGAGTAAATATGTAAAAGCCACTGAATTGTTTACTCAGGGTTAGAAGAGTCGATTTTATGTTATGTGACTTTAACCTCAGTTAATAAAAAGTCTGCAAGCCTCACCATAGCACACACATCAAGAAAGGTGCCCGGGAGTGTGTAAGCGAGCTGGCAAGTCCTGGGGTCACAGGGAGGCCTCCAGTGCAGAGGCAGTGAGGGACCACGGGCACTTCCCAGGTCCTCATTATCCTGTGCAGCAGCTCGAGGGTCCCTGGGGGTAGCTGTACCTGAACTGGGGAACACCAGGCCAGGCCTCACTGGAGGACACACATGCGTCCCTGGGACCCACCGCCTCTCCACTGTGTCCTCAAACGGGTGAGCAGGTGGCCACCTCCCTGCATTGCTGGTGGGATTGGAGGCAGGTGCCGGGACACCACAGTGATTGTCCTTGTGTCTTACCTAGCTGTCAGGCCTTGAGGATCCTGGCAACTCGCCACTTTGACTCTTACCTCTGGGGTGCCCAGTGCAGGCTCCTTCCGGCAGAGCCTCCCAGGAGCCCTGCTGAGGAGGGCACAGAGATGCCCAAAGCCCCCTTGCTGCACACACCCCTCCGCCTGGGCCTGGTCTCCTGTGTCACTGTGGCTCCCCTGAAAACCTTTCGGCTCTGACCCTGGGCTCAGTTCTGCCAGTCATGCCTGGGACTGGTACACAGGAAGGGCTCGCTAATCCCAGGGCCAGGAGGTACGGCCTTCTTGTGACCTGGCTTTGTTTTTTTTTTTTATTATTATTTTTGTGTGCGTGTACCGTCAAATCAGATCTGACTGGTACAGGGGGAGATTGCCCCTCCTTCCCCGGCAGAGCATCTGGTGGATTCGAACCGTGCACCTCTGGGATTGTAGTTGCAGCTTCTTGCCACTAGGCCACCAGAGCTCCCCTGTGACCTGGCTTTGTGCCTGACCAGGAAGCCACCCTGGAGAGTCCCCTCCCCAGCACGGGCCACAGCTGACGACTGTGCCAGTGGTGTCCTGCCCGTGCCTTTTGTTCAGGTCCTTGTGGTGCCTGATTGCGTGGCCCCAGGGGTGGGCAGGTCTGCTGATGGAACAGCACTGGCGGACAGCATCAGCTCCTCAGGCACTCACCAGTACCCAGGGCGGAACAGCCCATTGTACAGACTGGAACCCAAAGCCTTGGAGAGGAACGCCCCTTCTCCCACATCACACAGCGCGTCGGTGGTAGAGGCAAGATTCCAGCTCACATCTGGTCTCGGGTTTCTTCAATCCCGACCCCCTTTAGTCGAAAGCTTGATGCTACAGTTTGTGGAGTGGCAGCTTTGGTGTCCACATCTGTAAAATGAGAGTACCCAGGGGTCCTGCTTTCTTGGGTCCTAAACCCAGAGAGTGCGGTGCGAGATATGCCAGCTTTACGTGAAAGGGCTCTGGGTTCTGTTCCTGGGGAGGGCGGTCGACAAGGGGCACGGAGCCCCGGTCGCCTAGTGACTGCTGATGGAGCCCAACAGCTGCCCCTCAGAGGACAGGGCGCCGTCCTGGGTTCCAGCACAGCGCCATACCGTCGTCACGGCTGCGACGTTTATGGGTGTGGCTGGCCAGGCTTTTTCCCGGCCAGGCAGCTTTGTATCCTTAGTGAACTCACAGGACAGAGTAGAACTGCCCACAAGGTTTTCTAGATTGTAAAAATTTGTTTTTTAATGAAAGTGCTTTCTTACAAAAAATTTTATTTTTATCATTTGTGTGTGTGTGTGTACCATGAAATCAGATTTGATTGGCACAGGAGGAGATTGTTCCTCCTTCTCCAGCAGAGCATCTGGTGGATTTGAACCGCACACCTCTGGGAACGAAAGTGCTTTTTATTGATCTGTTTTTGGGTTTTTTCAAACCAGGCCATTCTGTCTAATCCATCTTAGTCTGTCAGCTCCACCAAGACTGGACGCCCAGGTGCCTGCTGCCCCTGAGGCGGCCTGACCGAGAATCAAACTGGTCTCCCGTGTGGACACAGGGGAGCTGCTGCACCCCATCCTGTGAATGTTCTGGGATGTGGACACAGCGCTCTGCCCTTTCACTGTGTCGGAGAGTTAGCTCAGCAGCTGGGCACTTCATCAGGCTCTTTGTGGGCTGGTAGTTGCCACTTTTGTGTCGAGACACCCTGGTACCCAGAGGGCTTGCAGTAACACTTAGGGGAGACAGAAGAAGGACTGCGTGGACCCAGTCTAGCTCTGTGCTCCTTGCTCTTAACTGCTGTCCCCTGCTGGAAGGGAGGCTGCCCATGGGGTCTCTGTGAGCCCAGCTGGATGGCAGCTCCTCCTGGGAGGCAGGATGGGTCCCCTGGCGTGGCTGTTGTGATGAGGGCTTGTGAGCTAGTTCTTGCTCCAGAGCCCAGTGCACACAGCAGAGCATCACCCAGGCCTGCCTGCATCCTCGAGCCTCCGCTGTGCCAGACCCTGTTGTGGCAGCCACTGCGTCAGGCGACCTTGTGGAGGGTCTTCCTTACCCTGCCCCTCTGCCAAGCATGGTGGGCGCCAGGGGCAGGCCCCTCCTGACAGCATCTCCACTGCAGGGGACAGTCTTCCCACACTCACCACTGAGGATCCTCTGACTGCTTCTTCAAAGCACATGCACTCACCTTCCTGCCTGCCTATGCGCATTCACTGTATTTAGCCAGTGCACCAATTCAAAGGCCTCAGGCTCAGCAGGGAAGGGGACCAGGGTGACCAGGACCTCCAGCAGTGCAGACAGAAGCTTGGAGGGTCTCAGTGCCGTTCTGAGCATGTCCTGTGGGAGGTGGGGGTCTCAGTGCCTTTGTGCCCTCTAGGAGGTGGGTGGCGACGGGAGCCCAGTTTGGTGGGCTGGCGAGGTCTCCACCCGTCCTGAGGTTTCTGTGACTGAGTCTCTTAGGAGCCCATGAATAGATTCCTTTTAGTTCTTTTTCTCAGCACTGGTGGCACGCACAGGCTGAGTGTCTAAGCAGGGCTGTGTTCCAAGCTCCCCCAGAGGCAACAGATCACTAGGCCTTTTTTCTGAAGCACCACTGGGTGGTTTTGAACCTCCAACCTCTTGGTTGGCAGCTTAGCCACTGTACTACCCCCAGGGACACTTCATGACCTACGGCTAGATGCTGGGACACCCTTCCTAGGTTCAGAGCCTGGAGGGTACAGCTGCTGACTGAGAGGTGGCTGCTTGCTTCTGTGAAGATGGTTACCTTGGAACCCTGTAGGCAGTTCTGCTCTGTCCTGAGGAGGGGGCAGTCACTATGAGTTGGAATCGATTTGATGGAGAAAGGTTGCTACATATAGATGCCATTACTCCTCCAAGCACTTGGAGGTAATAGGATATGGTCTCCACTTGACAAGTGGAGAAACTCAGGCAAAAAGAATGAAGTAACTTGTTCAGAATTACACTGTCTGAGGCAGTGGTGCTGGGGTTTGAGCCCAGACTCACAATCCCCATTCTTAACCGTATTTCCCAGGGACAATTAATTACCCCCCCCCGTTTGGTTATTACCTTGCCCTGCACCCCAACTTTGGTTTCTCTCCTAAGGTTCCTGTTGTTTCTGGATGGGTTTCTGCCAGCCACAACCTCCCTCCTCCTCATTTTATATACTTATGCACATTTATAGGGAGCCCTGGTGGCCCTGTGGTGAGGCGTGTTGCTGCCAGCTCTGAGGCCTGTGGTATGAATCCCACAGCTGCTCTGCAGAGGAAGGGTCCACTAAGGCCAGTTCTGCCTCTGGGACACTTATAAAGAAATGGTCGTGCTTCAAAAAAAAAAAAATAGACATTTACGATACACATAAAAATTGGCAGTTTAATTTTGTGGGCACATATGTAAATAGGTATGCACTGTTCTGTGTGTGCATTTCACTTCATCCCATGTCTCGGTGATCTGTTGGGGGTGGGGGGGTGGACCCTCCGCCTCCTTCCCACCTGTTAGAGAGGATTCCCATGAGTGGCTGCGAGAGTTCACTGGCCTCCCCCTGGCCACTGGGTGCTGTCCAACTTTTCTGTGATTAGCCCTCGGAAGGCTGCTCTGAGGCGCGTCCTCAGAAATGCTGTTCTGAAGATAAGCACCGAGTTGCCCATCTTTCCCCTGTGGCTTTGAAGGGCGGGGACTTTGGGTGTGCCCACCACGGAGCTGACCCTCCAGCTGTGACCTGCAGAAGCCAGACATCCTCCACAAATCAGGTGATGGGGCTGGCGGTGCAAGGCCTTCCCAGACATCTGCCGGAGCCCCGGGTCCACGCTCTGGTTTCTGTGTACCTTGAGCTGTAACAGACCCGAAGCGGACTCTGCAGCAGGTTTTCAGAGGCACAAGGAAGCCCTTGTTTCTCGCCCAGGTTGGTGGACTCAGCGGCCTGCCTTGGGGTTGGCAGCACTGGCCACCGCGGCAGCCTGGTAGTGCAGTGGAGTAGATCGTCCCTGTCGGGGGACACTGTTTCCCAGCATCTCTCCAGCACTGGCTGCTGTCAGGTTTCGGGCTCTGCTGGTTTCCGCGTCTGCTCACTCTCACCCCGTTGTGTATTTCAGCCTGGCTGCGCCCCTTCGGTCTCCGCCATGAATGGACCCTCCCTCCAGCCCGCCTCGTCCTCCGCCGTCCCGGCTGCGCCCCCGGCCCCCGCGGCCCCCGCAGCCCGGGGCTGGAGCGAGTTCTGTGAGCTGCACGCGGTGGCCGCCGCCCGGGAGCTGGCCCGCCAGTACTGGCTCTTCGCCCGCGACCACCCGCACCTGGCGCCGCTGCGTGCCGAGCTCGTCTCGCTGCAGTTCACCGACCTCTTCCAGCGCTACTTCTGCCGCGAGGTGCGCGAGGGCCGTGCGTCCGGGCCCCCTGCGCGGGACTACCGCGAGACCGGCCGCGGGGCCCCCACCAAAGCCGAGGGCTCCCCCAGGCCCGCGCGTGCGCCTGCGCTGCCCAAGGCGCGCAGCTCGGAGGAGCTGGCCTCGCCCGGGCCCTGCGCGCTCCAGCACCTGCGCCGCAGCCTGCGTCACATCTTTCGGCGCCCGGCGGCGGGGGCCCCTGGAGGTGCTGGGGCCTGTGCTGCTGGCGAGGCTGGAGGTGCCCCGGCCAGGCCTGGCCCGGCCCGGAAGCTCCTGCCCTGGAGCCTCTCCCGGGAGCCGCCACCAGAGGCGGTCAAGGAGACGACGCTGCGCTACAGCCTGGCGGACGAGGCCTCCATGGACAGTGGGGCGCGCTGGCAGCGTGGGCGCCTGGCCCTGCGGGGCGCGTGCAGTCCAGACGACCGCATATTGGAGCTCTTCGACCCGCCCAAAGTAAGTGCCCCAGGCGGGAGCATGGGGCCGGAGTTGGGAGTCTGGGGGGTGTGGATGTGGGTTCTGCGGGAGCGTGGGACCCGGTGAAAATCTGGGGATGTGTATGTTGGGGTGCACCGTGCCAGTGGCAGTGAGCATGCCGACGGGCTAGTGTGTCCGCATGGCGGGCCGTGTTGGCCAGCAGTGTGTGGACAGTGACTGCTTCCCACCGTCTCTTGTTTTATGCACTAGATTCTAGATTGAGAGGGTTTGGGGGATAGTTAGATGATAGAGTGATACTGAGAGAGTGCTCACATACAGCCACTCCTGATGTGAACGTTTAGGAGCCTTTATGGCACTTTGGTTTAAGTGCTGGTCTGTTCACCAAAAGGTCTTGGTTTCAAGTCCACTACCTGCACCGTGGGGGTAGGATGAGCTGTGCATCTGTAAAGATTTCCCCTCTTTGGAAGTGCTCTCGGTTAGCTCTGAATAGCGCTCTGGGGTCCACACGAGCAAGGGTCCGCCTGGTGCACAGCCGTGGATAGAGCGCTTGACGAGGGACTTCTGGGTCTGTGATTGAGATGCAACCAGAGGTGCCTCAGATGGTGATCTGTGTGAAAAGTCTGTGGACAGCGCTTCCCTGCATGCACTGGCCATGCTGAGCGATGCTTGACTCCCTGGCAGAGGCCCCGCGGCCCTCCTGTCACAGTGAGGGACCAGCCGTGTGGTCCGTAACTGCCGGGCTCCCCCTGGCTTCCCCGCTGTCTGTCCCAGGAGGCCGCACAGGATGTGCTATATAGTCCAGTCTTGTTAGTGGCTTTCACTTGCCCTGGTTTTAATGATTGGCTCTTTCAGGGCATGGGGGGAGTGCTAGTCAGGAAGTTGTGGAATGCTGGGGACTGTTGTTGGTATGTTTGTGGGTATCCATTGGCTCTGGCATTTGGTACATGGTCCCTGGAAACTGGCTGACCACTCCAGGAAAGTTGTGTTTTTTTTTTCTATAATTATATTTTATTAATTTTCATAAACATTTACAGAGATTTTGGGCTTCCACTCATTCATTGAAAGTTGTGTTTTTAGGGTTCCTCCAAACTCTATACCCCACGCTTGCTCCAAGCTGTATTTCTTGTTATTTCATGCTGGTTTAGTTACAGAGTTCGTATGTTATTATTTTTCTCATTGAATCTTTCCCATTTCTTTCTTCCCCACCCCTACGCGCCCCCCGCTTGGATCTGCACACTCATTCAGCAGTAATGGTCTTATATAGTGTTTGTCCTTGTGGGACTGAGTTAGTTCACTCAGCATAATGCTCTCCAGTCCTCCCAAGTTAGTAATGATTTACAAAATCTTTGCTCCCCCATGCTGCATAGTATTCCATCATATTCAAACAGTATACCATAGTTTCTCAGTCCATTTGATTGTGGTTGAAGATTTGGGCTGTTTCCATGTTCTTGTGATGGTGAATAACACTGCTAAATTTCCAACTGGAGTCCTACAGGGCCTCCACAAGAAAAAGACTGATAACACAATTACAAAATGGGCAAAAGACATGGAAAGAGTTTTCACAGAAGAAGCTCTTTAGATGGCCAACAGACACGTGAAGAAATGATCAGAATCACTGGCAATATGAGAGATGCAAATCAAAACCACAATAAGATACCATCTCGTACCAGTAGCAGTGGCAAAGTTTAACCCGAAAGCAAGTAATAACTATTGGAGAGGAAGTGGTGAGATAGGAACTCTTCTACACCGTTGGTGGGATTGTAAAATGGTACAACCACTTTGGAAGGCAGTTTGGTGTTTTTTTCAGAAAGCTGAACATAGAAATTCTATATGACCCAGCTACTCCACTGCTTGGAATCCACCCTGAGAGAATGAGAACTGAGGTACCGACAGCGACTTGTACAGGCTGTAGTTTCTTTCTGTGTCCTTTTTCCTTTGTAATCAGCTGATGACCTTGCCCTTGAGGTTGAAAGGTAGCCAGTGTGCTCCACTCCTGATGTCCTCCACCTTGACTCAGTCACAGCCACTGATGCCCCCTATACCTCTTGTGTAGTGCTTGTTTTCTGTGGACTCTTTGTGATGCTGCTGGGTGCTTGGGGCTTGGCCTGGAGCCTGAGCAACACTGACACTGATGTAACCCCAGCCCTGAGGGTCTCATAGTCTGGATGGAGAAGGCGGATGCATTCCTTCCTTCCTTCATTGCTTTTACATGTTCACTGAGCAACTAATGTGTGCCTGGAGCATGCT
The DNA here is from genome assembly GCF_000299155.1 of Elephantulus edwardii. NCBI lineage: Eukaryota > Metazoa > Chordata > Mammalia > Macroscelidea > Macroscelididae > Elephantulus > Elephantulus edwardii. The sequence goes on from NW_006399898.1 coordinate 7,067,063, forward strand.
GGGGGCTGGGGAGAGGCAAGAACTTGGCGTGTGCTCCCCATGGAGAGTGAGGGCTTCTGGGAGGACGGCTGCTGGGCTAGCTGTGTGGTCAGAGATGCCCGACCCCTCCCTGTGGTGCAGTGTGTAGTGTGTCAGGTCCACCAGTGCCCCACAGAAAAGCATGGGGAGTCCCTTCTTTAGAGACTGGAAGGAAGCCTCTGAGTTGGAATTGAGTCCACAGGCTGAGTTTGTTTTCTGGGTGAAATGTGTCCAAGAGTGTAATTTTGTGTGAGCTACATCCTCCTGTGGCCCCCAGGAGACTCCACACCCCAGAGGGCTCTCTCCAGCCTCCGGGCCCACACGCCCTGGGCCTCACACCTCACCTTGTTGCCACGTGCAGTCCCCTCCCTGTTGTGAGTCTGTGTGGCAGGAGCCCCTCTTTTGCACTTGGTAGAGTGCGTTTCACAGATTGCAGGCTTTGGCGACCCTGTGCCGAGACAGTCTGCCAGTACCTTCCAGCAGCATGTGCTCCCTCGTGTCTATCTCTGGGGTCGTTCTAGCAATGACCCTACAGTGGACCATTCACGTGGGTGTCACAGAACCGTCACATGTGCTGGAAACAAAACAGGTGTGGGGCTCATTTCATCGAGGTGCTGTGACGGCTCGTGACGCCGATACACCCTTCACACAAGCCCTGTCTTCCCCTCAGCACTGCAGCAGACCCAGGTTCACGTCCCACCTGCCTGTCTGTAACTAGAGGCTCGCATCTGCTACAGCGCTGACCAGGCGTCCACAGAGATTTCAGGCTAAGGTGAGCTAGGAAGCAAGGCCTGGCTCTCAACTTCTGACCACCTTGTGGGTCACAGGGGCGGGGCAGAGCCAGGCACAGTTCATGCTCCTGTGTGTGAGGTCACCAGGTGTGGTGGGCTGACTGCACTGCTTGACCTCTGCCCACCAGCCACCACTGATGTGTGTTCTGTCTGCTTTGGGGCAATGCTGAGCAGAGTGTCCTGAAGTTGGTGTCTGGTCTCTATGTAGATGTCCTCTTGGGCAGATTCCCAGAAGTGGGTTTGCTGGCCGTGTGATGTGTAGTTAACTCTGTAGGACACCACCGTGGTTTCCCAAGTGGCCTCATGCATTCCTCCATTGTCAGGGTGAAAACCTCCCCATCCTTACCAGCACCGGGTATGCATGGCCCCCCATGCTCACCAGCACTGGGTATGCAGTCCCCCCCCCATGCTCACCAGCACCAGGTATGCAGTCCCCCCATCCTTGCCAGCACCAGGTATGCAGCACCCCCCATCCTTACCAGCACCGGGTATGCAGGAGAGTGGGTTGTCCTGGAGGTCCGCATTAGCTTGTGTTTCTGGAGAGCTGGCACCAAACAGACTCTCCTGTGAAGTGCCTGCTATTTTTGTTGAGTTGTCTATTTGTCTTTGGTTTCCAGTTAGCCTGTGGGTGGTTGTGTGGTTTTTGTTTGTTTGTTTTTTAATGTATTCGGATACTACTTTTGGGCATTTTTCTATATTCTGGTATGTTATTGTTAGAACCAACTCCTGCCAGACCCTCTTGCAGATTTTCAGAGGCAGTAAATGACACAGGAGGACTTTACTCATCTTTCTCCTGCTAAGCTGCTGGTGAATTTGAACCTCAGACCTTAGATTGGACAGAAGAATTTATCACTAAGCCCCCAGAACGGCTCTGCACATACAGATTGAGGAGGCTGTTGACTCATCAGTAACCTGCATTATGCAGATGACACAACCTTGCTTGCCCAAAGTGAAGAGGACTTGTTGGAGAAGATCAGGAAATGCAGCCTTCAATATGGATTACATCTCGATGTCAAGAAACAAAGATTCTTAACCACTGAACCGATAGACCACATCATGGTAGATGGAGAGGAGATTGAAACGGTCAGTTTCATTTTACTTGGATCCACAATTAACACCCTTGGAACCAGTAGTCAGGAAATAAGGAACTGCACTGCACTGAGAAAGTCTGCAGTTAGGGACCTCTCCACATTATTGAGGAGTAATCTTATCAGCTTGAGGACTAAGGTGTGTCTAATTCAGGTCAAGGTCTTTCTGATCACTAGCTGTGCATCTGAGAGCTGCGCAGTGAGTAAGGAACTGGAAGGTTTGACGCCTTTGAACTCTGGTTTTGGAGAAGACCTCTGAACCCATGGATGGCCAAGAGAACAGACAGATATGTCTTGGAAAGGGTGCAGCCGGAGTGCTCTTTGGCAGCAAGGATGATGAGGTTTCACCTCACAAACTTTGGACTTGTTGCTAGGAGGGTCTAGTCCTTGGAGAGGGACATGATGTTGGGAAGGGTGGAGGGTTGGCAAAGGAGAGGAAGACCTCTGACTAGTTGGGTTGATATGATGGCGTGAGGATGGCGCAGGCCAGGACTGGGTTCAGATCTGTTCATGGGTTGCCATGAGTCATACGTGACAGCACCTAACAACAAGAAGCAGCCGCCACCAGAGCTCCCTGGATGTTTAATGATAAACATCTTCTGCCTTTGGGTGCCTTTTACTTTAATGCGATCTTGAGTCCCCAGGTGGGGCAGGTAGTAGAAGCTTTGAGTCCACCCAGAGGTGCGTTGGAAGAAAGCCTTGCCAAACCACCTCCGTGAGTCAGCCTTCGCAAACCCCGTGGCTCCCAGCTCTGCTGACACGTGCAGGGTCGCATCAGCTTGAAATGAGCTTGATGGCATCAGAAGTTGGTTTTTTCCCCCACCAATTCTTGCTTTTCTACTTACTTTCTTCAAAGGCTGGTGTTGTGTCCTGTTTATGGATGTTAGCCACCATGAATCATTAAGGCGTTCTTGTCCCTTTCTAGAAGCAGTAGGGTTTCGGCCTTCATGTCCTGAACGTGGTGGTCTGGCTCGAGTTAGTTTCTGCGTGTGGTGTGAGGTGGAGGAGACTGTTCCTCTGTCTTAGCTCTTTGGCTGATGTGACCAGCTGCCCGTATGTGTTGTGATGATGTCTTTCTCCTTAGTCTAGTGCTGTGTGCTGCGGGACGTTTCTAGGCTCTGCTCTGTCCCCGGGCCCTCGTGTCCATTCTGTGCCCATCTGCTCTGTCCCCGGGCCCTCATGCCCATCCTCATATCATCACTGTGTTCTCTTCATAGAAAAAGGCACAACACGGGGCAGGGGTCTCAGGCTGAGGGGACAGAGTGGTCAGAGTTCCTGGGGGGATGGTACTCGAGCACAGAGAGGAGGCGGGAGCTGGGAGTAGTGTGTCCCAGACACAAGAGTGAATGAGCTGCTGTTCGAAAAACTCAAACACAGATGGAGATTCCTCTGAGCCCCTTGGACCTGCTTGTGTGTGAGTGCACTCGCTCCTGTCCTGGGGTCTGGGGGCCTGCCTCCCCAGGGTCAGCGTCTCACCCATCCCCTGAAGAGGTTCTGGGCCCTGCTGCTCCAGGACCCATGTCTCACTTGTACCTGGAGAGGTTCCAGGGTGCTGGTTCCAGGATTTGGGAGCCTGCTACCCCTGGACCCGTGCCTTAACCACTCCCTGGAGAAGTTCCGGGGTTCTAGGAGCCTGCCACCCCAGGATCTGTGTCTCACCCATTCCCTGGAGAGGTTCCGGGGGCCTGGGGGCCCACATTGAGCCAGTGGAACAGGGAAGTGCTTTTCTCCTTAGTGGCCTCAGTTTCTCTCTCTGTGAAATGGGACCTCTCTTGGCTCCACCCTGAGACTGTCATGCTCCGTGTGTAGGTGTCACTGTTGTGGTTGTTGCCACTCACAGTAAGATTGGTCTCCATTCTGTCCATGCTCCTGAAGTACCCCAAGGCTCTTGTTCTTGGGGGCAGGATGGAGTACAGCTCAGTCTCCTTGTGGGGGTCCAGACCCAGACTGGCTGGGGATCAGGCCTTCTGAAGTCCCTCACAGGCTCATGGGATCCCTGCAGACCCTTTGCAGTGGGCAGGGATGGTGGGCCCCCAAGAGGGCCTCAGGTCTGCTCCTGTAGAAATGTAATCTCCTTAGAGATGGGAGCACCTGACCCATGCCTGGCTGTGAATGGGAAAGGCAGGGAGGGCAGCTGAGGGCGGTCGGAGCTGTCACCTTCAGGGGGGACTGCCGAGGGAGGGAGGGAGCCAGACCAGTGACCACCACCAGGGGACAGGGCCTGCTCAGATCTCTGACCAGCAGTGTCAGCCTGTGGGACTGGGTCCCCTTATACCCCCCGTTTTCTCATCTGTAATAAAGGTAGCAGTTCCATGTTCTGAGAACTCTTAAGTGGAGTAACCCCACCTGCTGCCGCTACAGGCCTGGGGGCCTGCAGCCCACACGCTTGTCAGCCCAGGGGCCAGGCCAGGTGGAGGAAATCGCAGCCTTCTCTGTTGTGGACAGAGTCCCCGTGGTAGATGGAGGGAGATGTGTCCCGTCCTCACTATGTGTTGGGCAGAATGACCTCGACCCCAGGGCGTCAGGGAAGAGCCCCTGGGCAGTGTTGGTCCGAGACTGAGGACATAGCAGACCCCATCGTGGGCATGTGGGTTGGTCAGGATGGGTGAGCAGGGAGGGACAAAGGCTGACAGGTAGGGTTCAGGGGCCACGTTAGAGTGGCGGGAGCTTCCAGAGTGGAGGCCCAGGGGGCTGAGACGCCCATCTGGGTCTGCCCAGCGCCAGGGGCAGCAGCCCAGAGGAACGAGCAGACCTCCGTCCCAGCCTGTCTGCGAGCCCAGTCTTCCCCCCGAGGGGGTCCCACTCTGTGCTGGGCACTGCCTTGGTCCTGTGAGGTGGCCCATTAAACAGACAGCAAGTTAAGAGGAGGCCACTGTGCCCCCGGCTGTCCTCTGAGCTGAGTGCAAAACCAGGCTGCCCTGAACCCTGGCTCCTGGCTGGAGGCTTCGGCTGAAAGGAGATTTCCGCACGCTGGTTCTTCCCAAGATTAGCGTGCCCAGATCAGTCCCAGCATGGACACCAGCTGACCTCCATCCGAGGGGGCAGCGAGAGGGCTCGGGGTGCTGGGGGTTCCGAGCAAGCAGGGCAACTGCCCAAATAAGGGCGGGAGAAGAGTTTCCCCCACCTGCTTGGGCAGGTCTGGCGGGTGTGTGGCCGTCAGGACTGGGCTGACCTTGGCTGTCCCATAGGCCAGAGTCCATGCCCCTTGCAGTGACCCGGGCAGCTTCCCCCACCATGGGCTGGGGGGTGAGGCGGCCTTTGGTTTGGCAGCCAGTGCTCTAGCCACTGGGCCACCAGGGTGAGGCTGGTGCCTGAGGAGAGGGCTGCTCTCTGGGAGGGGGTGGCCTCCTAGGACAGCGGCTGGAGAACAGTCTCCGGAGGCCACCGTGAGCCAGGGCAGTGGGCGTGCGGGCAGCCTGTGGTCTGGCATTGTCCCTCCATCAGGACTCATGCTGCCGCTGTGGCCACTTACAGCTGTTGTAAGGGAGGAGGCTCAGTGAGGGTCAAGGGCCTGGATGTGGACCCTGGAGTGCTGCACCCGTGACGGTGGGGGCAGCAAGGAACCCCCTCCTGTGGGAAAGAGGAAGCAGAAAGGGGCTTCCGCCGGAGGCCGGTGGTTTCCTCTGGCGCAGGAGCAGGGGGGCAGGAAGTGGGGGGGGGGCAGGGGCGCCCACACAGGCTCTCAGACCTGAAGCCAAGTCCAGCCTGGTCCCTGGCAAGTGAGGGGCTGCCCTCCTGTGGCTCTGGGTCGTGGGAGGTGGGGGAGCCAGCCTAGAGGGACAGTACAGTTTTCTGTGTGTTTCTCTGGGCGCCCAAGGTGGGGGGCGGGTGGCACACAGTGCCACCCTCCTGGTCCACGTTGGGTTTTCATGTCTGCCCACCTTTGACAGACTGTTCCCATTCGGACCACGCTGCCACCTTAGCCATGAGTGCCCTGAATCCACAGAGCAGTGGTCTGAGTTACTCCTTGCCACCCTTGTGTCCATCCTTTGGGGGGGGCTCGGGTATTTCACCTCCGAGTTGGTTTTTGGGTGAGGGATTCTCTGGCAGGGGTGGGTTCGGTCTGCTCTTAGGTGGAAGACTTGACCTCTCTAAGCCTGTTTCCGTTTGGAGGTGGGAGGAAGCTTCCTGCATGAGGAGGGGAGTGACCACTTAGGGAGACAGCCCCTCGCCCACACAGACAGGCAGTGGGTGTGCTGGGCTGGAAATCCCCACCCACACCTTTGTGAATGGAGAAGGGGATCAGACCACAGGGACCAGGTCCCTCTCCTCTTCTGAACAGGCAGCTCTCAGCGGGGGATGGGGCAGGAGGAGGCAGCTGATTCCTCCAGGCAAAAGACCTGCTGCCACTCAGCCTTGGTGGTGAGGGGGTCCCCCCCCTTTATGTCCACTTGACCCCCACCATGCGGGAGGGCTGAGGCCCCTCTCCAGAGTCCTTTTGGGGCTAGGAGCTGTGTCTTCTTATCAGGGGTCTTGGGGTAATCTGGGAAACAGAATCTGCCTCTGGCCTCATTGGTCTCCACAACACTTGAATGTCCTCAGTTAATACAGCTCGTGATGTAGAGAGAAATGCCACAACCTGGCTGGGCCTCAGACCTGGGAGGACGCAGCGTCCGGTGTCATCGGGATGAACGAGGGAGACCACAGCTTATGAGCAGGGAAGACAAAGGGGGAGCACTGGGGTGTGTTTGTTTCGCGTTTATAATGGTCAGTGAATGTTAAAGCCTTCTAAAATATTTCCTTTAATTATCATTCATAGATGTTTCATAACATTTAATTACAGTGGAGTTCTGGTGCCGAGAAGCTGCTCTGGTGGAGAGAGATGGGCACTCTCCTCCCGTGGGATGTATACCCTCTGAAAACCCACTGGAGGGTCAGCTGGGGCTCGGTTACTGTGAATTTGTTACAGTGGATGACTGATGAAATGGATACCACTTTGTATACCTGGAAAATGCTGAATGAACGAACGTGGTTATATACATATACATATATATACATAGAGAGAGAGGAGTGTTAGTTCATATGAAACAATCCTGACAATCGCAGCAGCTTTCCACCCTGTCCTTTCTCTAGCTTTTCTCCTTCAGTGGAGACTCCTGCTAGCTCCAGAGTCCCTACTGTGTGCCCGTCACAGCCGTCACCTTGTGAACAAAAAGGCCAGGCCCTTTGTGCCTCAGTTCTCGGGGGCCTTCTTCCCTGCAGCTGGTGGCTGTGTTGCATCCAGCCAGGGTAGCCTGTCTCTTGTCCCCGTCACGGCCCAGCCTGAATTCCTAAAAGGGGATGTGCTGGGTCAGAAGGTTTACGGGTACTTGAGAACATTCTCTTGAACAGCTTTAAGGTGCCCAGGTACAGGTTAAGCCTGAGGCCATGAGGGAAAGGATGGGCAGTCTCAGCGAGCCTTGGAAATGGGATGCGGTCACTGGAATCGATGGACTCAAGGCCTGTGAAGTTTTTAAAGTATGTAATTTGGTGGTTTTGATCCTGTTGTGGAGGTGTGTGGCAGGCACTGTCATGTCATTTTAGATCTGCTCATCTAGAATTGGGGGCCTCTTAGGACTGGCCCCTTTCACTGAGTCCATTCCTGGCGTTCACCAGGACCATTCTTTCAGGCTGCATACTAGGCCGTGTGGTTGACATCTGATCCAATCTGTAGTTTTTAGAAATAATGCCGCTGAGGGGAAATACGCATCCTTTTTTCTGGGATGCTGACCTAGGTGTTAATGTCAGGGTCATAGGCTAAGTCCACGTCTTGCTATGTGAGACACTGAACAGGTTGGGTTCCCACCAGCAGTGGAGAGAGGCAGGTGTTTCTGTGCCCCCTGCCACCACTCATTACTGTCTTCCTGTAACTATCATCTTCCAGTTCCATTTGCAGTTCTCTTAGCCAAGGACAATAAGCATTGGATTTACAGAGGTGAGCAAGGCTTCTATGTGTCCGGTCTCCTAGCAGCTGAGACAGTAGCAGCGTTTTGGATACATGCTTCTGTCACATGTTGCACGATCAGGAAGGGTGTGCTCAGGGTCACATCCTTCCCCCGTACCACTTGAGACTGTATGTTGAGCAAATTGTGAAGCTGGACTATGTGAGGAGGGATGTGAAACACCTGCTGCAGAAGATCAAGGACTACAGCCTTCAGTATGGATTATAAATCAACATCAAGACAGAGATCCTCACCACAGGCCCAACAGCCAATGAAGGATGGAGGAAAGTCTTCCTCTGTCAATGACTAATCAACAATCAATACCCTTGGTACCAGCAGTTGGGAAATTAGGAGATGTATATGGCATTGGGCAAATCTGCTGTCAGGAACCTCTCCAAAAGACTGAAGAGCAGTGATGTCAGTTTGAAGTGCTGGTTCATGCCATGGTCTCCTCAATCACCTGCTGTTCATCGGAGAGCTGGACAGGAAGGACGGCAGAAGAACTGATGCCTTTGAGCTGTGGTGCTGGAGAAGAGCGTGAATATCCCCTGCACTGCCCTGTGAACAGATAAGTCCTGGACAGGGAGGGTCAAGAGTGCTCCTGGGAGGCAAGGATGAGGAAGCTTAGTCTTTCGTACTTTGGACGTGTAGGTGAGGCTACTGCTTGGAAAGATGGAGGGCCAGTGGAGAAGAGAAGGATGGGGCCGGGCTCAGGCCGGCTGTCCATAGGGTCACAATGAGCCTATGAGATGACTCAGTGAGTTCTGGAGCTGTTGTCAGGTGATTCAAAGGCACCACCGACCACTTAATGTTTCGGGTTGTCCCGTTTCTGGGTGTGGGGATGGGTCCTTAAGTTTAGTTCTTGGCTTTTAGTGCTGCTTGTTGTTGTTGTGTACTGTTAAGTAAGAACTAAGAACTGATCCATAGCTGATCCTCCAGCGGGTGTTCAGAGGAAGGAAACACTCCTGCAGGGCAGCTGGTGGGTTTGAACCGTGTGCCTTTGAGACTGTAGTGCAGCTTCTTACCGCTAGCCACCAGAGCTCCCTTTTGTAAGGCCTTGAAACCTAACCGATCCTTGGCTTAATTCTGCTCGCTCTCCATTATTTTATCCTGCCGACTTTCATTCTTTGTGGCTGGTGTGACTTCCTGGCTTTTTAAAAAATAACAATGAGACGCTGAAAGACGCGGACCACGCAGGTGGCAGGTGAGGGTCCCATGGCTGCAGTCGGCCCCAGGTCCCGCTCCCTCCTCGGCTGAGTTGCCCTCCCCACCCCGCGGCACAGACTCACCTCCTTGAGCCTAATGGAGATGCCCGTAGGGTATCATCTTGGGGTGACCTCCTGGCCATCATCAGCAACACTGTGGAAGGGACTGCTGGGGGACGTGACCTCTGCCCAGGAACCCATATTTGGAGCCCCCAGGAGCAGCATGACGCCACCCACAGACACACCTCTGTCACAGGCCCAGTTCCTGCGCCCAGAGCAGCTGCTCAGCCCCAGGGTTGAGGTGGCTGCTGTGGGACCCTCACCCTCCACGTTGGCAGCCCGTCCCGCTGAAGGAGGGGGATGGGGCAGCCTGAGATGGCAGTAACCAAGCTCCCGGCCCCATGATAGGGGTGACTCAGGGCTGTGGCTGAGGGGGCGTTGTGTGCTAAATTTGTTGGGGGTTCTGACGACGGGGGTCACTCTGCTCCTGGCCTTCACTTAGTCTCGAAGTGTCTGCTGTTGGCCCTTTTGGGATCCCCAAGTAGCAGGGTGAGGGACAGGCATGTGTGCATCCCATTCCAGGTCACTTGGGGAGCAACGTTCATCTGGATCCTAATGGCCTTGTCCCCTGGTCCACACACTTGTGCGCCCCCCCCCCTATGAGGCAGCACGGGGGCAGTCTGGCAGGCCTGTGGTGACCAGCAGGCTCGCACTTCCCTTTCAACACTTAACTTGGTGCCATTGAGCTGGAGCCTCTGAGGGAGGGGCTGCGAATGGCACAGGAGGAGAACGCCCACCTGTCTGTCTCAGGTGGGGCCGGGTACAGCGTCGGCAGGAAACCCTGGCTGCTCCGAGGGCACCGAGGCATGCCAATTGCGGGCTAGAGAAGGGCTGCCTGGAGGAGGGGGGCCTACCTAGCAGGTGGATAGCAGTAGACCCTGTGTTCCCACCCATACTAAGATGCAGGAGGACAAGGGGCAGCTCTGCTTGTTGGGGCCGAACCTTCACCTGTGTGACGAGGGGACACAGTCCCCCGGAAGCTAACTGTCCAGGTTGTTCCTTTATTGCGCATGATCCCCAGGGTTGGGATGTGGCTGGTTAGAGGGGCATCAAGCTGTGTCCTCCTGACATTGTCAGGCCGCATGTCCAGCTCACCTGGTCTCTGTCCCCACCTGAAGAGGGGGACTGGTGTGAAGGCTGAGTTGTGTGTTCTTGGCCTGAAGGGCGGGGTGGGGGACAGGGGGCGGGAGGATACAGGGCTGGTGGCACTGCCTCTGGACAGCCAGCGAGTGGCCCAGATGCCAGGGAAGTGACACACCACCTGGAGGCTGTGGGCCAGTCAGAGCAAAGCCTTGTCTGCTGCTAATTGTTGGCTTTTGCCCTGCCCCCTGGAGGGGGGCCTTAGGTAGGTAAGGTAGCAGGAAAGAAGGGAAAGTAGAAGGTCCCCTTGCACACCTCACCCTGCTGACAGGAAAGGGAGCTTGAGGAGGCTGGCTCTGCTCCTGTGTGTGGGGTGGGGCAGTGGTCTTCCTCTCTGGACGAGGTGACCATGACAGCAGGGAGGTGGCAGCCCTGGGAAGACCCCTCTCCCAAGTGGTGGAGGGTGGAGCTCAGAAACTTTGTGGTCCTTGGAGGGGACCTGGGCACCAGACATGGCGCAGGGGGTACAGGGGTGCTGGAGCCCTGTGTAGTGAGGTGTGTGGGTCTGAGCAGCAGGGTTCTCTCTATCATTGTGCTGGTGCGATGGAGGGGTCAGCGTGGGATGGGGCTGTGAGCCTGGAAGGGACCTGGCACTGGGGGTGGTGACTAGCCTGTACCCTCGCGTCCCTTAGAGTTCCAAGCCCAAGCTGCAGACGACCTGTTCCAGCGTGCAGGAGGTGCGCTGCTGCACCCGTCTGGAGATGCCCGACAACCTGCACACCTTCGTGCTCAAGGTGAGTGTGTGTGTGTGTGTGTGGTCCCGGGGTGTGGTGGAGGTGCCGCTGTCCTCACGCTGCTGCCCCCCAGGTCAAGGACCACACGGACATCATCTTTGAAGTGGACGACGAGCAGCAGCTCGACGCGTGGATGGTGGCACTGCAGGACTGCACGGGCCAAGGGTGAGGTGCGCCCCCACCACCCCACCCCCACCCCGCACCCCGCACCTCCTCA
>NW_006399898.1:7078336-7158886 GCF_000299155.1 Elephantulus edwardii
GACTGCACGGGCCAAGGGTGAGGTGCGCCCCCACCACCCCACCCCCACCCCGCACCCCGCACCTCCTCATCCCACTTCTCCTCGCAGGCAGGCCAGTGATGAGCCTTCAGCCCTGGAGGTGGGCGGGTCCAGCTCCCCAGGGGGCAGCACAGACTCTCTGAGCCCAGGTGAGTGTGGGGCTCCATCTCCACAACTGTCCAGGGCACAGACCCCTCTTACCGGGGCATTCCCTGGCACCAGCACCCCCTCCTCTGCAGGTGCATCCCTGGGGGTCCCCCTGGAGCCGGCCTGCCCAAAGACCGACCGCTTCCTGGCCTGCTACCCCTGGTTCCACGGGCCGGTGTCGCGCGTGCGGGCGGCGCAGCTGGTGCAGGTGCGGGGCGCAGCGGCGCACGGCGTGTTCCTGGTGCGCCGGAGTGAGACGCGGCGCGGCGAGTACGTGCTCACCTTCAACTGCCAGGGCGTCGCCAAGGTACGGCCGCGGGCACCTGGGGCGGGGGACGGCGGGGCCCGGCTGATGCGCGTGTCCCCGCAGCACCTGCGCCTGTCTCTGAGCGAGCGTGGCCAGTGCCGCGTGCAGCACCTGCGCTTCCCCTCGGTGCTGGACATGCTGCACCACTTCCAGCGCGCGCCCATCCCACTCGAGTGCGGCGCCGCCTGCGACGTCCGCCTGTCCAGCTACGTGGTGGTCGTCTCCCAGGCACCAGGTGGGCCCAGGGTGGGCGCGGGTTGGGCCAGGGGCCAGCGGACAGGCCGGGGGCGGTGCCCACCTGACTCCCGGCCCACTCTCTGGCCCTGCAGGTGCGGGCAGCACCGTGCTCTTCCCGTTCTCCCTGCCTCGCTGGGACTCGGAGCCGGGCCTCCTGCACCTGGGCTCCCCGACCTGTGCACAGGCACTGGGCCCCGAGGGGGCTGCTGGCCGGGCCTCGCCCCCGGAGCAGATCTTCCACCGGGTGCCTTCGCCTGAGGAGCTGGCCGACAGCCTGCGGCTCCTGGAGCCAGGGTCCAGCGTGCAGGCTGGGGACGCCGACTATGAGCTGGATGCATCCTCGCAGAGACATTTGCGGGCCATCGACAATCAGTACACCCCCCTCTGACAGGCAGGGACCAGACGCAAAGGGAAGCAGCTTTCCTCCCTCCAGGGCGGGCCCCAGAGCCTGGGACCCATCAGCAGAGGCCAGAGGCGGCCCACGGCCACACCAAGGCTGGACGAGCCCCACGGCCACAGTGCTCTTCCTCTGGCGAGGCTCCTGACACACTGTATGGCGGGGTCACCAGGAAGCCCAAACACTAAGCCCTGCATAGCCACACCACAGGCAACCACAGCTCGTCCTCCATGGGGACAGCGCTGGGGCAGAGGGACAAGCTAAAGGACAAAAAAGATTTTAAACATTTTACCTCAGATTAAATTTTTAAAGAATTCAGGTTTCAAAACTAGCTTATTCACTGCACTGTTGAAACCACGTATCCGACTAGCCTGCAGTCAGACAGCTATGCAAACCCCACCGGCTCGGCCGCAGCCTCAGGACCGACCGACCGCCTCCTACCGGGCAGCTCCGTCGCCCTTTCAGGGAATTCAGGCACTAACTCAAATGGAGTGGTGGCAAGGGACAGCTCTGCCCGGTGCCTTATGAAGAAAATGGACCTGGTCACAGTAGCTTGTGGTGAAGTCAGGTGAGCAGCTGGAGGCGACAAGAGCCCAAGGGACCACCTGCTTCCTCAGTGCACTGGACTCCCAGGCACTCCCCCCAGCCCTTCCTCCTGGGCAGATCCTCAAGTCGGCCTCCGGGCTTTGGGGTGGGGCAGGCTTGCAGCCAACTTCCACGTCACTTTTCTGCAAGTGGTGAGACCAGCTCAGGCGTGCTGGCCATTGCGAACACCTCCCTTTGCTCCATGTGTCAAGCGGACCCTACCAGTGTCAACCAAGGCAGGAAGGCAGCGTGGGAGGCTGGAGTTCGCCGGCTGTGGGTCTGACTGTGGGGAATGGCTCGTAGCACGCACCTCTCGGGTGTCTGGAGGCAAGCCAGGCCCAGTCACCAGCCCCTCTGGCCCTCAGGCTAGTTGAGATGTTCCAACAACAGATCTCCTTCCTAAACGTCTTCATTACCAGCACATCCTGACAAGGATGCTCCCAGTCTGGGGAGATGTGACACTGAGCCAGCACCGCCTGTTCCCTGGGCACCTTCAAAACAAGCCAAGCTTGACACCCCCCGCACTGCCACCCGTAACACTAACCGTCACCAGCACCAAAGAATGAAGTCAACTAACCTGCCTTCAGTCACAACAGAGGTCCCCACGGCTTTGTACACTTCTTCTGCCTTTGATCATTTCTGGACCGTGCAGGGAAAAGGAACAGCAGTCATTAAACCCGGGACCAGAGAACACGCCTTTCACGTGACAGTTTCCTGACCCCTTCCTGGTGTGTGTGTGTGGGGTGTGCCAAGATGAAGGCACTTCTGTGTTCACTCTTGTCAAGATGATGTTGGCTCCGACGCCCCACTGCCTCCTCCCAAGGCCCATCTCATGCCCAGCGTGAGGCCAGAGAGCATGATGTAATAATCACACGGCAGGTAGATTCATCTGGTCCCATTACAGGCAGACTGTATCTGGCAAATTCTGATGTTTATGTACTGTACAAGTAACTTATTCTTGAAGAATGCCAATTTTTGCTGTTATGTATAAAGTGCTCTATGTGAATTAAAGAGAAACAGAGTTTTCCAGAACATCACTTTGTTGCTGTGATCTTTAGCAGGCAGCAGCTGCACCCCCTGGGGGGCGTGCTCTCCCTGCCCTCCTGTGGCTGCCCAGGTACCTGTACCCACACCGCTCCCCACCACCACCACCACCACGTGTGCAGAGTAGCAGCAGGGGGCTTACGGGGTCAGCGCAGGGCTGGGATGTGGGGGCTCCGCATGGCCCGGCACCGGCTGCCGTCTTCCTGCAGCCTTGGCTCTTCCTAGAGACCCCGGGAGCCACAGCTAAAGGTGAAGAAGAAAGGTCACTGACGCTACCTCCTGGGGACACCGAGTGAAGCACGCACTGGCCTGGCCTTTCAGCTGGACCTCAGGGCCACAGCACCGGGCTCTCACAGACACACACTAGCTCTGGGCCAGTTTTTAAACTTTTTTTATTTTTTAATTTTTTTTTTTAGTTTTTATTTTATATTATCTACAAAGTAAAAGTTTTTCCCTTAACTTAAAAGTTGGACCACTGGAGGCAGTGATCACCTCATCAGACTTGATTTATAAATAATAATCCATTGCTCTGATGGTAAGAATTGACTGAACTTCTGTCAAGTTTAATAAAAGGGCGTTCCAAGTCTTGATTTGTTTGTTTGTATTTAGCGGGAATAGCAGCAAGAATCGCTCTTGTCACTTCTTTTGCTAGCTGATGTGTTGGTGACTTTCGGAGGGTGATTAAAAATAAATAACTTCCAGTTTCGGCAAGCAGAGCTGGGGTACCTGCGGGTTGGACAGCGCATGGAATTATGGGACGGCCCACAAGTCCCTAAGTGCCACTATTTGCTCCAGACGTCTTCCACGCAAGGGGACTGTTAGCATTCCTATTGGATGTTACAAGAAATCAACATATACTTTTTTAAAAACAAAATAAACAAAATTCTAGTTTTCTGTGCTTCCAGCTGGCAGAAGCAGGAGAAGGGAAGAGGGGATTTGGCCTTTCGTTTCCTCCAGGGCGGCCTTACAACTGCTGTTGGTGGTGGGCTTGTACTGTAAGAGAGAAGATTGGACATTGAGACAACGCTGGCCCGCAGCTCAGACCGTCCACCGTGCGCCGTCCTGGTGCTGGCCCGCCCGGGGAGGGGAAGGGGGGGAAACAAACCAGGCAGACGAGAACCAGACTCCCACGAGACCTGCTCCCCATCGGGGGGCAGGCCTTAACGCTCCCCCTCCCAGACGCTGGCCAAGCACTGGCCCAGCGGCCAGCAGGTACGAGCAGCCACGGCCCCGCTCGGCCGGGCACAAGCGGCCTCTGCTCTCGAACCACCAACCAACCACACAGCACTGGGCACTGCGCGCAGCTCAGATTCCGCCCTGGTGACACCCCCCACGTAGCAGACCGCCAGGCCTTGGGACACGCATTGCCCCATCCAGCCCGTCCTAACCAATGAGCCACGGCGCTGCGGCCTGTGCCAGCCACCCGGCTGCTGCTCAACGAGCCACACCCTGTCCACAACACACAGCCACGCTGACCACCACGGCCCCTCGTCCCTGCTGTGCGTCCTAGGCGGGTCTCCTACCGGGACGCGGGGGAGGCGCTGCCCTGCCTGCCCTCGCCCTGTGGTGCCCGGCGCCCTGCACACACGCCTCACCTGAAGGGTGCGTCATATAGGGGAAATGCGCTGGTGTCGAGACTGGAATGGGCTGTAGTGCACTTTGAGCGAGGGCGGCCTGGGGACCGCCAGGTGGCTGTGTCGTCATTAGCATCATTGGCGCATGGGCAGTTGGATGAGAAGGAACCATTCCTGACTGTACATGAGCCTGAAACAGAGAGCTCTTTTACGCATACAGGCAACATCTCCGCTCACACGTCACCCGTCCCTCCTCTGGACCGGGCCTCGCGGGAGAGGGCAGCAGCGGGCCTCCCTGGAACATCACTTCACCCTCTCGTCAAGCCTGCAGACTGGGGGCACAGGGGCCACGGCCTAACCAGCCAGCGCAGTCCCTGACCTGTGCTCTAGAGACGGGGCGGGTCCTACAGACCTGTGTGCCGAGCACGTCCATCTCAGCTGACAGTGAGCCAACGGGCCCTGATCATTCAGAGCCCGGCTTGCATGGACAGGTGACCCCTCAGGGGCAACGCAGGTGAGCATGGGAAAAGCAGGGCTGAAATGCACAGCCCCCCAGAGAGTGTCGGTGGGAAGAGGTGTGGGCCCCTTCCATTTTCGGAAGGTGGGCTGACGGAAGAGGAGGATATGTGGGAGAGGTGACCAGAAATGACCATCCAAGCAGTCCAGGATCCCTGACCAGTGACAGTGAAGGGCATTCCGCATGGCTGCCCCACGGATGGGCTGGGGACAAGCCTGGCTTCCTACCTCCCACACTGGGCACCGGGCCAGGCCTTGCTCGGCCAGTCACACAGGTGTACGGCGTGCTGGGCTTCTGGAAGGGGTAACCTTTTGTGTTCTTTGAGCACAAAAACACAACAGGGAAGTCGCAGGGACTCCACCTTCTCTGCACATCCACATGTAGCCACCAGCCTCCGCAAGCCATCTGGGAAGCTCCAATTCCCACACCAGGTGGGCACATGTCTAACCACACCAGCTCCTCACATCGCCAACGGCAGTGCACCCCAGACGACAGAACCTCCACACTGCAAGAGGCTGCCCAGACTTGGGAAACTGGCCCTAAGGGGACAAGGCAGGCCACTCCTCAGTGAACCAGCACATCCCTGACAACACACAGGGCCAGACCTACCATGGCATATTCCATCAACATGTTAACAACCTGTTAGCCAGCCAGCTCACCCCTAACAGCCTGGCCAGGGCCAAAGGCCAGCAGAAGCCAGCTTCAGGCGGCTCCTCTGGAGGCCCTCGTCAGCAGTGATAGCGCCCTCACTGAGACACACAGCCCTGTCACCCTCAGAGCTGACACCAGGGACTTGCCACAGTGCTGCCAGACCACTAAAGGACAGGGGTGCAGAACAGAACACCTGGTGCTCACAGCACCAATGCAAAGGCCACACCCCATCAGGTCCAGCCCAGGCCACCACAGTCCATCTACAAGCCAGGGAGAAGATGCCTCTCTGTCCCTGAGACTGACGGGGAGGGGGGCCAGCTGCCCTGCCAGGCATGTGTGTGCAGGTGTGCACATACGTGTGTGTGTGTGTGTGTGTGTAGCAAGGAGGCTGTATACACAGAGCGAAGCAGACACAGGAGGGAGAGGTGACCGGGCTGCATTCCAGAGTCAAAGGGCTCCATGGGTAAATGTTCAAGGGCTGACCGGTCAGCGGCCCCACTGACTCCACCACAAACCACACAGACGGTCACTGAGGGCAGCACATGTATTTGCACAGGGAGGGGGACAGCATCACATACTGGGTTTTCTCGCTAGAGGGCGCTCACAACCTTCAGCTCCTAAATGGCCTCAACTGTGGCCAGCAACAGCAGGTTCCGGCTGCTTTACCTGCGGGACGTGAGCCATGTGGGGCGGGTTGGTGTAGGCCGGCTGGACGTGCGAAGGATGGATGGTGAACACGGTCTGCTGTGCAGCTGGGAAACCGTTCTGTGGTGACTGCGTGTTGGAGGCGGGCGTCATGGAGGGAGGGGTTGGCGCGAGCCCCGCATGGTAGATGGCCGACTGCTGCTGCGGATTGGCCAGGTGGAGCGCCTGGGCGGCCTGGTGCTGATGGTGCTGCAAAGTGACCGAGGAACTGAGGGCCACGCCGAGGCACGGCAGGCGGAGGAAAGGCGGGTGAGGGGCTGTGCAGCGGCCCCCAGGGGACCTTGACAGTTATGACCCCCCAAGCAGGCAGAGCTCAAATGAGACCAAGCCCGTTCTGGCGTGTTAACCTTCAGCACAACTAAAGAGGCAACTGTGAAGACCCCTCAAATATTTGAGGAACATCCCACAGCATTACAAGTTTCCCCCAATTTCTTATTTTCTGCTTGATGTTAAATCAGACACTTCAACACTGAACTGACAGACTCCCCTTCATCCCGGGTGTGACCAAGCTGCTGAAGGTGGCACACGGCGCCTGAGGGGAGGACACTTGGGGGGCTGTGCAGGCCCCAGCTTGCTCCTCACCTGAACGGGACTGGGGGCAGGGTGACTTCCTCCATGCTGGCTTTGCTGTTGTCCGGTGGGCGTGGCCGCAGGCTGAGGATGTGGAGGATGTGGGTGCAGGGTAGCACTGGGGTGAGCGTACTGCTGAGCAAGGGAGCCAGTAGAGACTGAGGGAGAGAGAGGGCACACTGTGTGATCATCTCCACGTTCCACAACAGCGTCAACTGACTTTCTTACTGAGTGCTGATGTCCACACTATTCCCAATCTCGACAACAGACTATCTCTTTTGAATCAAAAGGTATAAAGTCAGTGGTTAACTGAACACTGATTCATGTAACACAGCTATCTGTATTCACTTTACAATTTCAAGTGACTCTTTGTAAACAGTCATTAGGTTTTCTTACACAGGCAATTTGAAAGCACAGGCTCAGGTCAAGGTGGTCGTCATAGGCTAACCTCACCATGCTACTGCCCTGGACTTGCCCAGCGCCCAGAAACGGGGCCCTTGGGGTAGGAGGTTCAGGGCTCTAGCTCTGGGCCAAACCACCACAGTTTCTCAGGGGCCACAGCTGTCGGGCCACTGCTTTACAGAACCAAGTGGGCAATGTAGCCCTCCACGTCCTCAGAGTACCCAGCCCTTCAGGAGGGATTTCACTGGGAATAGGACCTGCAGTGAGAATCCAAATCTAACTTTGTATCAATCTTGGGTTCAAAGCAGGGAGTTTATGGAGAAATCAGTTTGTATCTTTCAAAAGTGGCACTCTACCGAACAGGACAGTGTTCGTGTCTTCTGGGAACGACAGCACAGGGGACAAGCTGCCCATGAGGTGGAAGCAATCGGGGCGAGGGCAAGGAGAAGCTGGGCGTAAGCTCTGCACCCCAAGGCAGGGCCACTGGGGCCGTGACCAGACCCTTGATGTCAACATCGCAGCTAAGAGCCACCACCAGTCCAGTCCAAATGGGTATCCCGCCATGCCAGACGGAATCTTTAAAAGGGGGTGAGACCAATGGCCAGCACTGGGATGCCTTGGGCCTGGGCTGGCCGAACCCTTGACTCCTAAGCTGATGGCTGAGCTGTCTGTCCGTACACTGAGGAAGGGGCCCTGGCTCTAAATTACCACTCTGCGGCTGTGGCAGGAGATGGTGACCGGGGGCCACCAAGTCAGTTCAGAATAAAGCACCGTCTACACTGCTGCCATGTTTGAGCCCACTGCCGTGGCTACTGTATTGGTCCACTCTGTTGAGGGTCTTCCTCTTTGTTTTTGCTGGCCCTCTTTCTAAACTGTCCTTCCTGCTGACATGTCTAAAGGGTAGGTTAAGAGATGGCTGCCTCCCTGCTCTGGAGCACGTGGGCTTCACCTCGTCCAGGGCAGACCTGTATATTAATGGCAGTCTAGAGGTATATTCTTTGCCAGCACTCCAATTCAGAGGCATCAAGTCTGTAGTCTTCTTTATTCGCTGTAAAGGTTTCATATAAAAGTACGGATCATGAAGATACCATAGCTTGGGCCTCAAGATGACTGAGCACTGGCAAGATTGTGCATCATCTGAGTTCTCTGTCTGCGGTTTCCATGGCTGTTGATAGCAGTTGCAAGTAAAATGCAATCTTTGACAATTTCCATCTCTCTGGTCCATTTGTGAGGATCTTGGCTTTCTTTCTGCTGAGGGGTGATCCACTCTGAGGGCTGGTGTCTTTGACTTTCATCAGTAACTTCCTCACCTCAACTCCACCTCACTACATGCAAACGGGAGCTCCCTCAGGAGTGTTTCATCCGAGCCTGATGCTATCCTCTCCTTCACGCTCCGTATGCAGACTGACAACTGTGCTGAGGATGTACCCCGGGTGCACACCGCTCCAGATTTTAACACAGGCGGTGCCCCCTCCTGTTCTTGGAACAAATTCCCCATGAGGACAATTATGTTAACATCACTGGAAATCTGCATTTATGAGGAAATATGGCAACGTACTCTCTGGCCATTCAGTGACTCCCCCTAGTCTCAGGAGGCAGAGGGGGTCTATTCTAACTTGCTAACTAGATTAAAACATCACTTTGGTGCCTGAACACCCACTTAATTTACTTTCAGCTCCAGCTCCTCAAAACTGTCAAGGCACTGACTTGGTCTAAAGGAAGAAGAGATTTAACAAAATGTTCATTAATTTTTAATCTTGGGGGGAACCCCCCAAAACCAAGCATTTCCCCCTTTATGCATTTGAAAAATTTGTAAATACTGAAAACACAGCATAGCATAGCTGACACGAGACAAAACCTACCTGGAGCTGTGCTCACACCTGCATTTCCAAAGTTACACTTGGGCCCTGAGCGTCAGGACTTCTCTAAAGGCCCAGGGGCTCCTGTAGCAGAGAGCAGAGGGGAGCACTGCGTCTGCAGTACAAAGGCGGGGGCGGGGGTCGCCGCTGGTCCTGCACCAGCAGGGCGTGGAGCACTATCTGCAGCTTGTTCTACTGGGCAGCAGAACTACTGCGGGCTCCAGATGCATTCACGCTTAATCTGCAGAATGTCAGCCTCTAACTGCATTTTCCTGTAAAGAAGCTGCTTCTAGGTTTCATTTTGGGAATCCCAAAATCCATCAGAGGAAAGGCAGCCTCAAAATCTTGAAATCTATTTAATGGGTTTTAGAAACAGAGGACAGCATCTCATAGCTTCTAGTAACTTTAAACTCTGTCCAACTATTTTTTAACATTTCACTTTTAATTACCTTTTAAGCAAAGTAGGAAGACCATAAATAAAAATAAAGGGGAAAAAAATGAAGCCTAGGTGGGAAGTGGGCATATCTAAAAGACAGAGGTACACAGCCACAGTGAAGAAAAGAATTATATCCATGTGGTCTCATAATATATTCATCGATTAAAGAAAACTGGCAACATCAGGAGGCTGTTTGATTAGAGAAAACATTAAAGAAAGTCTTTTCCTCGGCTTCTCTTTGATGGTTAAGACCTCTATCAGTCTTCAGGGACCTCTAGTGGCCTAGTCATAAGGAGCTGCGCTGCCAAACTAAAGGTAGAAAGTTTGAATCCACCAACAGCTTCTCAGTAGAAAGGTGTGCTACTCCCCTTCTGTGTGATTTACTGCCTCTAAAAACTGGTTGAAAACCCTGTTCTAACTAAAATTGAGTTACTCAAATGTTTATATAAACTCTAGGAAGCTTCATGAGAACTGCTGGATTAGTTTAAGCAAATCAAACATGTGTTCCTTCTATTGTCATGAAGTCAAGAACCAGAGCTGGCTGAGCCGTCCATGCCACCCCATCCCCAATGTTCCTTAATAGGAATGTCTGAAAGTTCTCCAGAGCAACTCTGGTCAAATCCCTATGGCACTGGCCACAGGGATGCACTGTTTTCACTGAAGCCAATCCCGTCCTGAAGCCCATGCTTTTTCATTTGTAACCTGGTTTTGTCATATTGACCTTGGATGCACACATCAGGTAAGATTGCCAGTGCTGTAGAACTTAAAACAGACACAAACAACCATTTTCCAGCTTTCACAGTCAAGGCGGAATTCAGAGGAGAAAGTGTGAAGGAAAACAGACAAGGGTTTGGGAGGGCACTAAGGCAGCAGGACCAACCCCTGGCCAGGTGGCTTGCAAGAGGGGTAAACTCAGTTTCGTCGCTGAACAACAACTGGGAGGCTTCTGAACATGCACTGTCCATGGCCCAGGGAAGGCAGAGGGGAGAGCTAAGGGTCCTCCAGTTACTTACCACGAAACTGGCCCCAGACCCGACCAACAGAGACAGTAAGATGGTGAGGATAACTACCTTTGAGACCTCCCTCTGAGGACATGATCAAATCCGGCTATGACACTGTCTTGTGCAACACACTATAATCAAATACAATTTCCCTTTAACAGTATATAGATACAGCAAGACTCCTTTTTAAAGAGCATCCATTAAAGGATTAAATTTGTTATTATTTCCCAGCACCAAATAAAGAATACAGATAAAACTTATTTTTGGATACCAAGTCATGGCACAATTAATGAAAAGGTCAACATATTTTCCCAGTGCTTTTTATAAATCTGGTATTTAATAGCATCCAACACCGAGTCACTCCAAAAGATTAAAAATGGAGCCCCAAACAGAATTTTATCCTTAATATTCTTTGGACACAATGACTTTTTCATACCAGGTAACATATTAACAGCCTAAGTTTCCATGGGATTTCTGTGAGTGAGTGCACCTTTGAGTGCTGAGGGCCCTCTGAGTGCACCTGAGTGCTGTGGGCCCTGAGTGCTGCGTGCACCTTTTAGTGCTGAGGGCCCTCGAAGGGCTGAAGGGCCATGTACCAGCATTATGCACAGTTGTGCCCAACACAGAGAACACAGACCTGCTCAGCTCACTGCCCAAAGCCGGCCGAATTTCTCTGCCTGGGAGTTTCTGGTGCAGGGAGCAGGTGACCAAGGGTGCCTGGGTGACTGTTCTGGGCATGCCATCCTGGTGGAACTGGAAGGGCCAGGCCCACCTTCCTTCTACACACAAGACCACACATCTGGAGTTAGGAGTTACTTTACAGCCTTCATTCATGCAAAGGCTGAAATTCTCTCCTGCCAGGATACTAAATAAACAAAAAACTCTACAAAAGCTTGTGACCCCCCCCCCCCCAAAAAAAAGTGTTTTCAGTAAGTTTTTATTTAAAAATGAAACTACTAGGCATGGTCAAAATAGTCATGTTTGCTTGGTATGCAAAAATTAATTTCTGAAACAAGTGGCTTTTTATTATTTCAGCTAAAAGCTGAGTTCAATTTTCTTTTTTTATAATTTTTGAAAATTATTAAGATATGTATTTCAAAAATTATTTTGTCTGCCACAAGGAAAATATTATTCAACAAGTCCATTCCCTTAACATGTCTTCTTTAAAAAGTGTTTCACTGCACAGTTAAAATGAGTGTAACCCAACTCACTGGCAAAGTAGAAGGAAGGGCTGGACTCCTTGCTGAATGGTAATTTGGGGCATGCTGGATTTGGGAGACACAAAGGTGAATTAGCCTTCAGGCGTGCACGAGCCTCACTGTCTGGAAAGGTTGACATATTTAGTAATTTCTCTTTGAATTCATGCACAGTTCATTTTTTATTTTACAAGTGATGACGAGCATTTTTAAGTAGCGCTGCAGAATTCAATCAGACAGTATTCTCAAAAAGACACCTTCTTCTGTCACGGGTGTCAAGTTTCAAAATCTGAGTTGCTTCAATGAAAGGAATGAAATTATTTCCTGGTAAAAGACCACCATGGCATTTCACTGAACAACTGTTTCATAAATAATCATCAAAATAAGACACTATTTACCAGGTTCAATCCAAATGAGGCAACAAGTGCTGCTATTTGGAAGGGTGTTTCTTAAGACATCTGGTAGTAGATGAAAACATTTAGAAACAGCAAAATATTACATGCACACTATCATTCACATTAAAATACATCAACCAAAAAGTACGTGCTTAAGCACATCTGGACAGAGAAACCGCAAACCATTAACAGGTGGTGAGGTAGTAACTGGTGCTTTTAAATTTGTTTGCTTGCTATAATTTATAACTTATTGTCATGAAACTGCCCAAACTAAATCAGGGATCTGGCTCCAGTGTGGCCCAGGGCTTTTGTCAATGCATCAAGTGTCATTAGTACCACCTCATGAAGGGAAAAACATCGCTGTCACAACGAGGTGCGGTGTGTAAGAAGATTAGAAGTCAGGGAGGCACCGGCAGAGACCATGAAGGAGGGTGACTTAGAGTCAAAGGCATGCAGCTCTAGCAAGTCCTTTCTCAAATGGTCAACACCCTGGACATACCATCTCCTCCTCAGTACTGTTAACTGTTGCATAATCTGTTAGCCTATTTGTGGTAAAAAAAATGAACCAAAATTTAAAATGAGTGTTACTTTGCAGATCAGTGGTTCTATCTATTCTCAAAGTCCTTTGTTACGGCCATAACAAATGGATGACAAAAATGGTCACTAATATTTAAGGGGAAAGGATGCTTGTCTGCCTAGTAAAATGGTTTAAAAGATCTACATAGGGTAGATAAAAAAGAACCCATACTCAGTATCTAGTTGCTTCGAGACTGGAATATAGAAATTGTTTCTGGGAGACAAAAAAAATTAGCATTTTTATGCAAAAAGTTTTGTTGTCGTTTAAAAGGACACGCACTTCACCAATCTGTTTCTACTGGGCATAATTAGGCTTGCAAATGAAACAATGTCAATCCAGCGAAGAATGTGAGCAGACTAAACTGTCATTATGGCACAGACCGGGAAAGCAGCCCTACTGGCACCAGCCATACTGTCCACATCACAGCTGGACATGGTGGGGTGACACGTCCTCTCACATAGAGGACAGTCTGTGGTGACCACTAGGCTCAAGTGTTTTCTGTCTGCCTTCGGATCTTCCCATTTGCTCACACCTGAAAGGACTTCAGAGTCCAAAGCTTTTCAAATGGAAATGTTTTTGAGAAGGTCATTATAAAAACGATTAATGCCTCAAATACACTGTTCACTACACAGGCTGCTTTAAAACTGGTGACTGTCCATCTCCAGAACAAAGTCAGTGAGGGACCTGGAGGGGCCAGATACTGCTAAACATCTCAAGGTGCCTTAATGTCACAACAACAGGGGACATTTTAGCACACAAGTTTTGGACCTTATTCCAAGGGGTGTGTGCCAGAAAAATGAGAGGGAATAAATCCTTCTGTTTGTTAAAACGCGAGGGATTCAGCACCGTGGATGAGCAGACATCACGAGCAGTTCACGTAAAGGCCAGCTGGGCAGTGGCTGACATGTACACAAGCTGTGGGAAAGCCAGCCTGATGAAGCTGCAGGGCCAGCGCTCACAGCTGGTCCTGGACAAGGCAGCCACAGGACAGGAGGACAGGCAATCACAACCCAGACCAGCAAAACCAGGTGTGTCAGTTTATCTTCCCAATGAACTGCAGACGAGTTTCTCAAAGAAATGTACTCCAAAACGGAGCAATTATACCATTTTCCATTTAAAATGCATAATCCAAAATTTTTTAGAAGCAACAGCATAGAAAATGAAAAGCAGACTTTGTAAACATTTCTAAAACTCCCGCCTTTAGTCCTGTCCAATCCCCTCGCAGGCGCAGCCTCTAGGAAGGACGCAGAGCTGTGATGTGGGTGACAAAGGAGGGCACTGTTGTCACGACCCTACATTAGAGCAGGAGACGGAGAAGTACGCAAACAAGCAGTAACAGTTCAAAGAGGGAGCTTGAAGCAACTCAGTTCACCTACACCTGTACCCGAAGGAAACACAAAGCTTTCCATCCTTAGTAACTGGTGAAGGTTGCAGGGGATCCGAAGAGCTAACTGGCTGTGCAGCCACTGTAGTGTTTGCACAGTGGGGCATTTCCTAACTGCAGGAATAAGGATCTGCTTATCTCCTCTCAGCCCACAAATGGAAACGCCACAGAGCTGGAAAGCGTCCCAACAGGAGCCACACCTTTAGTCCCAAAGCGCTAAGAGTGAAGGGCACGCTGTAAACATAGTCAGGGACAATCCACCAACTGCACATCGTTATCTGGTAACTTCCATGGGAAATTTACAACAGTAGAGCCATCTTCTCTCAGGACTTTAAGGGAGTTGCTCAGCTGACCTACAAAAAGTTCCGTGGCAGCAGCAAGATTTTCTGTTGTTGCTCATTATTCTTCTATATAAAAATACAATTTACTGTTACGGAGGATAGCTTCCAGTGATCATACCATGTGCATACACAGATTAGATGTGAAGTGTGACTCATGTCTCACACAGGCGAGCGCGGCCACATGCCCACTCGGAACACTGCCTGATGCATAGCCCAGCATCACACCACTGCGGTGAGCAGCGAACCCCCTCACAGCCAGGGTCCCAGCACAGGGAGGAGGCAGCTTCCCATGCTGTCCCGGGCAGTTAACGCATGTCACGGCACAACATTCCCGCATGCCTCCGGCAGAGAACACCAAGCGAGCAGCAGGGAAGGAGGGGAGACAGAGGACAGGAGCAGGACACTTCTCTCCCCAAAGGATGCTCTGTGGTTAGACTTCATTACATTTGCGATTACAGAGAAAGCAGAGAGATGTGACAAGTCCAGCAGCGGCAATGTTTGGCCAAGGCTAAGGAAGCAGGCCAGAAGCAGAAATCAGTTCTTCTCGTGGATGCCCAACCCTCAAGGCCACAAAAGGCCAGGCTGTTCTTAATGCAGAATGGCTTTACAATCGTCACACACACTGAGAGAGACAAACAAAGTGTTTCCTACCATACATCGCATGTGTCTGCTCGTGAGCCCCGTACTGAGGTGCTGCAGAAGATACCAAGCCCGGCTGGACATGTGCTGGTGGTGCCATCATCCTAGCATTACCCTGTATTACAGGACTATAGACATGAGGGTGCTGCGTTCAAACAAAAGAGAAACAACATTCAAATCTCACAGCAGAGTCAAGGACATGTCAGACAGAGATCTTAACTCCATGGCTGCCACTCCCAGGAAAGTCTAACATCTACCTTGGCTCTTTGATGGAACTGTAGCACTGCGGGGTGACCTCCTCATCTGTATTTTGAAAGCCCTCTCCTTAATCCCTCCTTAACACACAGCCACATGAGAGTCACTTGTACATGTTCAAATTAACAGTCAGTCGGTGGAACAATCCTAAGCGCGGGGAGACCAGGGTCTTACCTGAGACTGGTAATGTGGCACATGCTGAACGATGGGTTGGTTTGGAAACTGCTGAGGACTGTAGGCAACGTACTGCGTGGAGTAAGCTGGAGGGGTGGCGACGATGGGCGGGCCTGCCGCGGAGGCCGGGTGCATCATGGCGCTCTGATGATGCTGGTCTTGCCGCTGTTGGGGCATATTTGGTACTGCAGGGAAAGACGACAGAGTGTGAGGTCACAGCGTTGCCTGGAGACCCTGCGTACACCAGCCACCCACCTGGCCACAGCTGCAGCACTGCCTCACAGCACCCCCACCCTCTGTGCCTCCCACAATGCCTACAATGTCCTCCTCGTCGCTCAGCCATCAGCTTCAAAGTGTGATAGCTCCCAGACCCTGAAACTGACTTCAGATCACTCTGGGCTTATCAGGCCCCAAGGGTGAGGTCTACACCCCACAAGTGTGGCTCACCAATTAGGGAGCTCATGAGCGTAGGGCATTAGGTCCATTTTCTTTTGTCCCCCCATTATTAATTTTAATAAACATGTTTACAGAGACTTTGAATTTCCATTCATTCATTGCTGCATTTTTCTCGCTGCCCATCCCTCCTCTGTTTGCTCTTCTCTTTAAAAAGTAAAAGAAAAATTCAATCTCCTCCTCCCCACCCAAGTCCACTCCACTATGCAGCCTTCATTTTGAACTCCTATCATGACAATAATACCCAATCATATATTGCTTTTAATCAGTTCTCTCCCTCATCTGTTTCAATGCAGTATACATAATTTATCCTATCTTTATCTTCCCCCAACCCATTTTACAACAGTGGCACTATACAGTATTTGTCCTTTTGTGACTGAGATATTTCACCCAGCATAATGTCCTCCAGGGTCATTACTTTTGTATAATATTTCATGAGTTCCTTGTTTTTCAATGCAGTGTAGTATTCCATCGTGTGAATATACCAGAGCTTCCCTATCCATTCTTTTGTTGAGGGGCACTTAGGTTGTTTCAAACTCCTCGCTATTGTGAACAAAGCCACAATAAACATGGGTGTGCATATATCTGCTTGAGTGGCAGTTACGGTTTCTTTAGGGTATATTCCCAGTAGTGGAAATGTTGAGTCAAATGGTATTTCTATTTCCAACTTTTTGAGAAAGCGCCATACAGCCTTCCACAGTGGTTGCACCATTTTACACTCCCACCAACAGTGAATAAGGGTTCCAGTTTCTCCACAACCTTGCCAGCATTTGTTGTTTGCTGCTCTGTTAAATTTTGCTATTCTGACTGAGGTGAGATGGTATCTCATAGTTGTTTTGATAGTTCCATTTTCAAAGGAACAGAAAACAACTGCTAGAGCAGGCCTGGACCCAGCCTGCCCTGGACTCCCTCTATGCCGTGCTTCTGGGAAGTTACTGGGGTGTGTTACAGGCAGAATGCTCCACAGGCATCAGCAGATTGGCAGACTGAAATGCTGGTGCTCCTGGAGAGTTTCGAACTGTCAACTTTTTGGTTAATAGCCAAGTAGGCCTCTTTCATCTCTAACCCTTTTAATTTCCTGCTATTGGGAACTGATGCACCATCTCCAACTCCTTGGACCTAGCGTGGTCCAGCCCAGAGGAGGGGCTCAGTGCCACAGCTCCTGCTTGCAAGCTGCAGCCCTGGCAAAGCTCTGGTTGAGCACTCAGCCTCGCGGTCTTCTCCCCAGGCCTGACCAGGAGTGGGCTGCATCCTGCCATCCTGCGCTTCTCCTCCCCATCCCAGCTCTGTTACAGCATGGCCTCTGGAGTGTGCCTGGCTCGAGGTGTTCTTAAAAGCCTCTGAGCTGATTATACAAGTCATTGCCAATTCCATGAGTTTTGTTTAATTTTAAACTTTAGAAGCTTCTGCCAAAAATGTCATTTAACTATTATTGAATTTTAGGGAGCTCTGGCAGCCTAGTGGGAATGAACTGCCCTGCAATCCTGAAGATTCGCTGTTCAAATCCACCAACTGCTCTTCAAGAGAAGGAAAGGCAGTGTCCACACGTGATTAAACTGCTTCGGAAAGCCTGCTGGAGGATCAGCTATGGGTTGGTTCCAACTAGACAGTACACAACAACAACAACAACAACAAACCTGGTCCTAAAAACCAATTTCAAAAGACAAACGTGACAACAGGAGAAACCAAGAGAACAAAATATTTACCTCAATTTAATCCCCAGAGTCCACAAAGCGATAAAGTAGCTCTCTTTGGTAAAGAAAAAGCTACCCCAAACACAGGTGTCATTTTGATCAGGGAAATGTTTGTCTGCGAGTTAACCAAGCTGTCTACTCCGCAGCAAAGACTCCCCTTCCCTCCCCTGGGGGACAGCAGACTGGTTCTCGTCCTCAGCGGTAGCACACACTGTTCACACGTGTGTGTGTGTGTGTAAGGTGAGAGATGTGGAACAGAGTCTTGGTTGGGGGTGGGGGGTGTTTCTTCAAAACTGAACCCCTCTTAGGTTAAACTTGATCTAACCAACACTTTAGAGGGCTTCTTACAGAGCCGTTTCCTCCACGGACGGGTCTTAGCAGGGAGGGATTTTGCCCTTCAGGGGACAGCATCTGGAGACATTTCTGGCTGTTACAATTGGGGAGCAGGGCTGCTAGTGACATCACATCCAGCGGAGGGCGGTCTGGAGGGTGCTGCTTACCACGTACAGTGCCCAATGGCCACCTACCCTTCCACCACACGAAGAGCATCTGTCCCCAAATGTCAACACCCTGCCTTTATTAAGTCCCAGACTTTTGACATCTTTTTCATTCTCTTCACAGGCTGTGAGAGAGAGAGCTGTCAAGCAAGGAGCAAGAAGACCAAGAGGTGGTTCTGTATGAAGAAAATACCAGCCTTGGAGGACCTTACCTCACACAGCAGGGCTCCTCCAGAACCAGGCATGGCGGTACTCATCATTCGAAAGACATTAAAAATACTTTCACTATGCCACCCAAACAGATATATGCACATCCATGTTTATCGCGGCTTTGTTCACAATAGCAATGAGTTGGAAATAACTTAAGAGCCCATCAACAAATGAATGGAAAGAAAAGCTGTGGTATATTCGCACAATGGAATACTACGCTGCATTGAAAAACAAGGAACTCATGCAGTATTATACAAAATGGTGACCCTGGAGGACATGATGCTGAGTGAAATATCTCAGTCACAAAAGGACAAATACTGCATAGTGCCACTGTTGTAAAACGGGACTGACATCGGGGCTGTGGGGAGACTGAGTAAGATAGGATAAATTATGTATACTGCATTGAAACAGATGAGGGAGAGAATTATTTAAAAGGGATATGTTGCTGTTGTTGTTGTTATGTGCTGTCAAGTCACTTGCGACTCATAGAGACCCTATGTACAACAGCCCTAAACTCGGCTCTGTTCTGTGCCAGTCACACTGTCTCTGATACACCCATCCCAATTACCCCAGTCACTGAATCAATCCACCTCATAGAGGGCCTTTCCCTCCTGCGCTGTCCCTCTCCAAGCACTGGTCCCTCTTTACAGCATGTCTGAAGTATTTTAGACGGAGCCTCAGAATCCTTGCCTCCAGGGAGCCGCCCAGTTTAACCCTTTCCAGGATGAATCTCATTGTTTTCCTAGCAGTCCATGGTACCCTCAATACTCTTCTCCAGCACCACAGCTCAAAGGCATCAATTCTCCTTCTATATAAAGGGATATATGATTGGGTATTATTGTCATGACAGGAGTCCAAAACTAAGGCTGCATAGTGGAGTGGACTTGGGGAAAGTGATTGTACAATGAAAGAATTTTTCTTTTACTTTTCAAAGAGAAGAGCAAACTGGGGGGAGGAGTGGGCCATTAAAATAATAAAAAAATAAAAGTAAAAAAAAGAAGGGGGAAAGAAAGATGAAATACAAAAAATACTTTCACTAGACCTGTCAAACAATTCTAATCTAGAACAATGCACTATTCAAAGAAAAAAATCCCAAGATAGTAAGACAACAGAGGCCGTGCTGGAAAAATGGCAATGCACCTAGGAGAATGGACTCTGACCATCTTGTCACTGCCAGCACCAAACCTTGGAAGTGATTCCATTTGAATCCTAATGCTCAAACTATTAAACTTCTCCAAGAAAACCTAAACATATTCAGGACATGGGGTGGCCACAAAAAAACTCAGGAATCATAGAAAGAAAAAAAATGATAAATAGAACTTCATCAAAATTAACAGAAAGAAAATGTACTAACTTTTATTGGTAATTTGAAATAAAACTTTCAAGTAAGCCACAGAACTTTTAAAAACATACATAACATTTATCTCTGATAAGGACTTGTATCCAGAATACATGAAGAACTGCTATAATTCATCATAAAAATGGGGAAAAGTTCTGAATAGACACACTTTTCAGAAGATATAAAGACAGCCAATAAATACATGAAAAGACATACAAGAAAAGTCATCACTAGGAAAATACTGATTAAAACATGATACTATTATAACTCATTAGATAGGTTAAAATGAAAAAGATTGCCAATACCAACTGCTGGCCAGGATATAAAGCACCTGGTATTCGCACACATTCTCTCTGGAAATCAATAATGCTATTTTCTTATAAATGTAAACATATATTATATACAACTTGGCAATTTCAATTCTAGGTCTTCATCCAAGAGAAGAGAGACCGATGTCCACACAAATACTTCCACATAAACCCTCACAGAGGTTTTATTCACACTAGCCCTGAACTGGAAACAACCCAAGTATCCATCAACTTGTAAACAAATGAGCTAAGTGTAATGCAACAGAAAGGAAAATGCCAATCAGCAATACCAAGGAACAAACTGGGCCTGAGGGTAGAAGGAAATCATCTTCAATTACTGTGCTGTGCAAACACCAGACACTAACTCAGTATCAAGATACCCAACTTCATTTCTAGCCTGCACTTCATGTTTATCTCATCAGCTCCATGTCATGGTATTTTCAAGGGTTTCATATATATGTGAAAGTGGGAGGAAGACCCTCAATGAGATACCCGACACAGTGACTGAGGATGGAAGGACAGGCCTGAGGACAGGAGGAAGGATGGCGCAGAAGAGGGTAAGGCTCCAAACGGCTGTTCCTCCAGTCATGGGCTCACACACTGTTGGAGCTGTTCCTATGGTCATGGTCTCACACACTGTTGGTGGGACTGTAAAATGGCACAACCACTCTGGAAGGTAGTTTATCATGTCATCAAAAAGCTAAAACACAGAGATTTCATATGACCCAGTCTACCACTGCTAGGACTAGACTAGTAGGCAAACAGAACCGAAACACAAATAGCGAACTGTACACTGACTTTCAGCAGCATTCTTCACAATGGCAAGGAAATGGAAACAGCTCAAATGTCCATCAGCAAACAATGGGGTTGAGAAACCGAGGACATTCACATGACTGAACACTATACAAAACTCAGGAGCAAGGATTTTGAAAAGTACTACATAACAGAGAAGGTATAGAGCATTACGCTGAGTGAACTCACTCAGACTCACAAGGACAAATACTGTATAAGACCATTACTGTAGAAACAGGAGGAGAGCCAGTAAGATGTGGACAGATACCCAAAATGGGAAAAGGAGGGGAAGAGGCAGGGGAAATGTAGGAAATCATGGGGATGCAGAGTTTGGTGGGTGGAGGGAAGGGGGCAAAGAAAAACCCCCAAAGCAGTGTGCACGAATGAAACAGATAAAGGAATTTTAAGAAATGACATCTTAAATTTTATTCTAGAGTCTAAAAATCAGATAAATTACTGGGAAGTGATACTAACTAAATCTGCCTCAGGGAGACTGTTACCCCATGCTGACCCTCACCGTCCTGAGGAACCAATGGCAGCCACCTCAGGGGCTGGGTCAGACAGCAGCACGGCTTCCACGAGGCCAGTGTCATTCGAGGCTTCGGGACAGTCACTGCTCATAAGCAACTAGGACATGGAGAAGCCTATGTGGCATGGCAGAAGAGTCTGTCTCATAACAGTTCTGGTGAATGAACTGGAGAGCAAGCAGCACTGGCCACCTTAGCCTTCCGCCTTGACCAGCAACTATCTGCAAGATTAGGAGAGCCCTTGACCTCACAGCTCAGCGCTTCCTACATTCCTAACTGCAGAAATTGTAAAGTAATATGCTTGTGCACATGCTGTTACATTTTGTGGATAATTTGTTATGTGGTAGATAAAAAAATAAAACACATTAGTAATCTGTGTTTTCAGTGTAAGACAGTAAGAGATGCGAGTCACAGTTAAATTTTTACAATGCTTATCGAAGTTGGAAATACTACAAATTCTAAATTTTTGAAAAGGGAAAGAGTGATACTCCTTAATGTTCTTTGTCTATTGAAAATGTCTAGCAGCCTTTATGCAACAGCAAGGAGCACAGCCAGTGCTCAGATGGTGTTCACTAAGGTAAAGGAAGCAGGCCCCTCAGACACTGAAGGATACAAAGAAGGACTATACGGAGCAGCAAACATGCATACACAGAAACCCAGGTACTCTAGCGTTCAAGAAACAGACCACAGAGGAAGGAACTCCTCACCAAATGTCCACATGACCCACAAAGTTCACTCCGAATACTCTCACAGATTTCACAGCAGGAACTCAAACAGAAGCCTGTGCGCTACAATGCAGGCAAAGCTGTCTTCACAGGAGTCAAAGATGAAGCCAGCGCAAGGCCCCTGAGCAGGTGACCAGAGAAACATGAGGTGTCCATACGCACTGGGGTACGGTATGTGCTCCACACAGCCACGTGGTCCTAGGAAGGAATGATATTCACGGGCACGCAACAACTCAGATTAACCTTGACATTACCACGCCAAGTGACAGAAACCAGCCACAAAAGGACAAGCCCCCGATGACCCCACGTGTAGGAAGTATCCCCAAGAGACACACAGGAAGAGGCTGAGGTAGACCAGTGGTGCCAGGACTGGGCGGCGGGCACTCGCTGTCTGTGAAGGATGGAGTTATTTTGGGAATACAAAACTTCTGCAATGGCAAAAGGGAGTAACGGTTTCACAACATGGTGAATGTAATTAATGTCACTAAATTTATACAGTTAAAAATGGCTACAATGGAAAAGGTTTTATTATATATGTATTTTATCCCAATTAATATTAAGTGAGAGGAAGGGATGTTTTCAAAGGAGAAAACACCTCAGCCAAGACCACTGGACACAGCCAGGGCACCCACACGTCACTCTGTGTGGACCCTCTCTTCCCTGTTCGAGCTGCCTCAAGATAACCGAAGCACCTGGGGGAAGCCAGTACGGAATGACCTTTAACGAGTGGAGGTAAAAGTGCTGAGGATTCAGCAGTCATCATACTCACTGCTACTGAGCAGTTTCCAAGTGAGGTCTCAGGCCAGGATGACGGTCAGCATCCTCAGGGAATCAACCTGCTATGACGGGCCTGTTGTTTGGTCCACTGAACTGACTTCAATCAGTGGTCAAAGTACGGGAGATGAAACTGCACCGTCCTTGCTTCTGGGAAGGTAAACGTTCAGGCTCCACCTGAAGCCACTGAATTCAGCCTCTGGGGACTGGCAGCAGGTATAGTCTACCAACCTCCCAAGAGATTCCCTAACATCCGAGGCCACAGCACAAGGGAGAAACAGGCCTATGAGGCAGCGATGCCACGGCAGAGACCAAACACTTTACACTGGGAGCCCAGGCTCCCTGCATCTGACCCAATAAGCCTTCTGACTAGAACGGCAAACCACCTTGGGCTGTGTCTGCGAACCTGACGAGATGGGGAGACCTTCTCTGGCCCAAGTCCTCCTGCAGAAAGTTGAATATGGGTCTCACTGGTGAAACCACTCGACACCCCATCTAGACTGTGGAGAATTCTACACAAAAGCTGGTTTCTGCCAAGAGCAATGGCAGGGATGGAGTGGTGCACTGCTCAGTGTGGGACACAGTGCAAATAAACGTGCTATCCAAGGACAGTTTGGAGGCAAGCAAGCCAATTCATCATGCACAGCCATTATGCTAAGCAGCACAGCTCCTGGGTTTTCCCAAGAAAATGACTTTTTGGGAAGTGCTGGTACCAGCACACTAGGTATCCAAGAACGACACCTCCCTCCATTTTCAATTCCCAAACTTGTTTTTGTCTTTTTTCCACTGCTGCACATTTTCTTGCCTTCCTCCTCCCCAACAACTTGTGCATTTTTTTTCTTTTTTTTTTTTTTCACTGCCTCTTTTTAAACAGTCCCTCCATAAGGACTATCCACTTAGCTTTGTATCCAAAGACGAAATTTGTAGGTGAAAGGAGTTAGCCTTCGTTACAGACTGGTTAATTTCAGGGTCGAAAATACGGAACACTTCACGGATTTGCGTGTCATCCTTGCGCAGGGGCCATGCTAATCTTCTCTGTATCATTCCAATTTTAGTATATGTGCTGCCGAAGTGAACACAACGTCTGCATTTTTAAGATATACCTAGTCTGAAGGAACAGAGTGACACGATGCCTGCAATTAGTTCTGCACAGTGCTGCTAAGAAGACATGCAGAAGGCTACCAGAGAAACCCTCCCCAGCGTTTGAATCTCAATGACAGGCAGAGCGGAGGCCTTTCTGTGTCCCTCATCAGGACAGCAGCACCGGCGCTGTCCTCTGCTCCAGAGACACTGTCCTGAAATCTACTGGCACCTTTTCCCTCACTTCAGAAGGCTACGTGGGAGTCACTATCCTCACCAACATCACAGAACCCCATCAAGTCAGCCTAAGAAGTCACTGGACAGCACAAAATCAGGTAGGAATGCACACACACACCTGGATACTGGTCCGTCACTCAAAATGGCATGAACAAACTTTTCTTTCCTGAATGTTTTCAAGCCCTCACAGTCTTCTTATCTCTAGTCACTAGACTCCTTTCAGAGAGCTCTGGTGGCTTGGTGGTAAGAAAGTATACCACCAGCACACGGGTCCATGGTTCACATCCACCAGCTGCTCTGTGGGAGAAAGATAGGCAATCTCTTTCTAGGTGGTTTTTTGCCTCTAAAAACCTGCTGATGGGTCAGGTTTGGGCTGGTTCTGACTTGATGGTATACAATCCCAGATGCCTTTAGGGAGCTCTGGGAACAGTCTGCAAAGAGCTGCATTTGCTAAAACTAAGGCTACTCTGGCGGTCTGAATTGACTAGCCTATTCTCAGAAGAAAGATCAGTCCCTGTGCGAACAAGCTGCCTCAGAAAGCCCGCTGGAAGGTCAGTTACGAGTCGGACTGGCCAGATTTCCATAGGTCATCTAGGAGAGAGGATTTTCAACAGGTCCAAGTGTTCTAAAGCAGAGACACAGGATTCTGCATTTAGCAGAGAAGAGGTTAAGAACTCACCAGTCAAGAAAACTTATTAATTTAAGAACTAAAAGTTCCTTTTTATGTCAAAAGAACAATTACTGGGCATTAAAAAGTATATTTTTTTAAAAAATAGAAGTTACTCTGCTTCAGTTTTTCAATAAAATACAAGAAACTATTATTAATTAATTGATGGTAAAATGAAATTCTTTAGCATTTTCCAACACTAAAGGATTAATTTCTTTGAAGGTAAATGTGCTTTATCCTCCTCCACGAAGCCACTTTAATCATGTAAGTATAGAATAGTAAATTGTACAGCTGGATTTTACTGGAATGCCCTCATTTTGTATGTGATGAAGCAGCCCTCTAACAGGTTGAAACACTGGTCACTGCAGTTATACATTTCAAAAGAAACTTTAGACTTTGAGAAAAGAATTGTATATTCACATAAAACCAAGTTTACAATGTACTTTATGAGTCAAACAAATCTTTTAAACTAACACCAACACCACTGGAACTGAAGCATTCTTTTTGAAGAGGACACAACCAGCCTATGGCCATCAAGTCCATCCCAGTCACAGTGCCCCCACAGAGCAGGGCAGCCACAGCAATGCCCTGCAGGACCCAGGCTGGGAGCTGGAACGGAAGCAGACTGGGATGCTATCCACACATCAAGCAGTTGGTGTGGCCAGGTGCTTTAACCAGGGAGCCACCGTGGCTCCTTTAATTCTCACCCGGATGTCCTATCGCCTCCCCCCTGTCCATACGTGCACCTGGATCCCTGAGCAGCACGGGTCCTCGGGAGTCGGCACACAGCCTGAGGACCCACAAGCACTCAGTTGTGGCTGCAGGACTCATGCAGCATGCAGACCCAAGCAAACGGCAGGAATGTCTCACCTTTACCTGCTCTATAGGTCTTGGCTTGGTTCACAGGCACGGGCGTCATGGGGATCGGGTATAGAGGCTTGAGAAGGTTAAACAATTGAAAATGATGATTAGGCTCTTACACAGGAAGGAAATATTCTCTCCACCACTCCTATTCTCCACTGCTAAAGAGCTAGAAGGCTCCTATTTATGGTGATGCATTTTGTGTTTGATTTTCATTTAATAAATGCAAATGTTGAAAATCTAGCTATTTTCAACAATTCTATAGTATCAACATTATGTAACTAGCCATTCCCTAGGTCAAACATTCAGCTTGTCTGCTTGTCTGACTTCAAATGATGCTACAGCCCAGGGCCTGTGCCGAGACCTCTGCCTGCACCCACCTGGCTGAAATATAGCCCCACACGTAAAAGGACTCCCAGCTCCAGTAAATCAAAGGCTCTGTCTCACACAGCTCTTCACCAGCAACCACTACCACTCTCTGATTCTGTTCCCTCTCCCAGTACCATGGCTACTTCAGTCAGAGCACACCCAGATCCTGGGGGAACCCACGGGCACTAAGCCCGCAAACTTACTTGCACGCCTGGGCTCACTGGGACTGGGTACATCATATTTGGTGCAAAACAAACAGGCTGAGTATAAAGCGGAGCGGGCTGCGGAGGCCCCACCATGGACGGGCTGGGCTGTGTTGGAGGCCGAGGCGACGTCGGGGTGGTAGACGGCTTTGGCTAGAAGGACACAAACAGAGCTGCTGGTCACTAATCCCTTTCAGTAAGAAAAGTTTACCGAAGATTCAAATAGAAAGAAAACGGATTTGGCAGAAAGGTTAAGGAAAACTGCCAATTAATAGTAAAACATAAAAATAATTGGGGTAACTTTTCTTTTAAGCCATTAAAGAAGTACTCAAAATAACTTTAAACATAAGTTTCTTCTAACAAATTACAAGAACACAGCTGTCAGTATCCTCACAGAATTTAAATCAACCTTCCTCACACTCCAACACCATATCTGATAACAAAACTACGATTTTTCTTGGCTCATAAATAAGCATTTATGATCAAAGAAAATGAAACTTAAGAAAAAGCTGTTTCAGCACACAACTGTATACCAATGGCAAGTGTGGAAGAAGGAACTTACTACATATTAAAATGTAGATGGAGGTCCAAGGGGGGAAGGGGTGGAAGCAGAAGGATGAGGATGGGCAGGAGGAAATCACAGGCTCCCATAATTTGGTGGGTAGAAGGAGGGATTAAAGGAAACAGGAAAGATCTGGCGGGGACGTGAAATACAGGGTAATGGTGGGCATATAGTTCAATGGTGATTATTTTTATAAAACACAGTGTATAGGAATGACTGCATAAAACACAATGTCACTGAGGGAAAGTGTGAAACAAAAAGTATACGGATTTTATAAAAAAACAAACCAAAAAAAACCCAACCAACCAAACCACAAACCACAGGATTTTCTCCCCTGTAGATACTATGGCCCACACCCACAGGCCTGCTGGGTGGCATGGTGAGCCTGACAGCATGTGACAACTGCCGTCTACTTGGCTGCAAGGATGCGGACGCGTCTACCAGGGCTCAGGAGGGCCCGTTCCTTAGGCTTCCAGAGATGGAGATCCTTCTCAGAGTGGCTACAGAGTTGAACAGCTGACCTTTGGGTTAGTAGCTCAATCCTAAAGCCACTGAGCCACCAAGGTTACACGACCCAAGGAGAGTAACCACTTACCTGAGAGAAAGAACGAGGGTTGAACTCCTTTGCGTTGGGGTTCAGCGTGGATTTCCTAACTTGCCTGACAAGGAGAAAACAGAAGGGGCAGTCAGAGCTGCATGGGTATCACGTCTCTTCATAGCCACTGACACTGACACTGGGGGGAGTTAGCAAAACTTGCAGATTAAATTCACACCAGAAGAGCTCTGATCTTCTCATTTAAAAGAAAAACCACCGGTATTTATTTTCTACCCTCAATCTGATTACACAGTGGCCAGAAGAGGAAATTTTAAGTATCTTTTCAAAAGCGTATACTATCAATTCGTCTGTCCCAAAGGCAGTCGGCAGTCACTAAAATTCCTCAAGTGGGGAGACAGCACGCTGGGGCCGAGGATCCCAGACTGTGCCTCCCCTGAGCTCCAGCGCAGGGCTGGACAGGTTAAAGGACTCAGCTCCTGGTGCACACTGACAGAAACCACGATTCTACTACATTTCCTGTCTCAAACC
Organism: Elephantulus edwardii; assembly: GCF_000299155.1. Taxonomy (NCBI): domain Eukaryota; kingdom Metazoa; phylum Chordata; class Mammalia; order Macroscelidea; family Macroscelididae; genus Elephantulus; species Elephantulus edwardii. The sequence goes on from NW_006399898.1 coordinate 7,106,130, forward strand.
AATAAGTAAGCAGTCCTCAATTTACCAACAAATCAGTGCATTCCAAGGAACTGAGCTGCCAACACAAAGGTATGTGGTTCAAATCCACCAGCTGCTCTGTAAGAGAAAGAGGGCTAATCTCCTTCTGTGCTATTTACTGCCTCAGAAAAGCTGCTGGAGGGACAGTTATTAGTTGGTTTTACTCTACACACACAAAAATAGTGAACTCTAAAGAGTTATCAAGTTGTGTGGAAACTAGAACAAGGAACTGTCTAAAGGGCGGGTGGTTTTGAGGACAGGACAAAATAACTAGGTGCAGCAGAAAGCCAGCAACACAACTACCATTTCCAGCGCTACCACCCAGAAGCTGAGCCCCCACACCCCCCTCCCTGAACCTTCCCCCACCACCTCAAGCCCGGTCCTGTGAGCTCCCAGGAGGGGCGACAGAGACTTGCTGCTAGTGGCAGTTCCTAGTCCTAGTAGCAGACTGGGGGGCACAGGTTATCCAAGGTCTGAGCACTTAAGAAAAAGCTGTTCTGGAGTTCTGGTGGCCTAGTGGCAAGAAGCTGCACTGCAATCCCAAAGGTACACGTTCAAATCTACCAGATGCTCTGCTGGAAAAGGAGGGACAATCTCCTCCTGTACCAGTCAGACCCGATTAGAGGGCGCGCGTGCACACACAAATATAAAAAAATGTAAAAAAGAAAAAGCTGTTCTTAGTTCAGGCCTAGAGCTTCTGCCTTGGGCCACAAACACAGAGGCAGAAGATAAGGGGAAAGCAGTGTGGGTCGTGCAAGGAACGGACTCCCCACAGTTTGGACCAATGTCTGCCAACTAAGAAGCTGCAGAAAAAGCTTCTCTGGGGCAGAAAAGCCCAGAGCATGTCTGATTTTGAAAGACCTGAACACTCTCCAGAAAAATTATGACTGAAATAAAAGCCTTAGGAAGCAGCGGGCCGAGCACAAGTCCCAGTATACTTACTCTGCAGCATCCTTTTTCTCCTCCTTCTCCCCCTTCTCGGCTTTTCCGCCTGGACTTGAGGTCTGGACCCCCTGGGATGTGACCTCTGGTCCTCTCCTGGGCTCTGAAGGCCCGAGTCCTGAAGGGCAGATGCTGGGGCTGCTGGGTTTGCTGCTCCCACTCGTGCAGGTGCTGCTGCTGTGCTCAATCAAAGAGTCCTTAGCACTGGACTCAATCTTGTCCTTGAGCAAATCTCTTGATTTTTCTCCCTCTCTATTTTTATTTAGCAACTGATCCACAGAGTCAGTAGAACTTGGCTGTAACTGTAAGAAATAAACGTACTTCCATTTATTTTTAAAACAACTCTAACCATCCGTTTCCTCTCTGAGCACAAGCCAATTCTTCCTCTTGGTAAACATTCTGAAACGTAGGGATTAAGATCCCACCCGCGGCAAGCCTGTTCTCTATCTAGATGGTAAGAGCCAGAGAACTTGCCACAAAACTCCACAGGCACCCAAGCACTCAGACCCCCTCGCCTTCCCAGTCAGAAACCACAGCACCTGGGAGCGGAGCGTGAAATGGCCATCTATGCTCCCACCCTCTTCAAGTCTGCCATCCACTGAAATCAGACACAGCACGAGAGGAAAAGGCTGGCCCTGCAGCCTCACAGAGAGGGGGACGCACAGGGAAGTGCTGTCAGGTGGGAGAGGACGGAGGCACGACAAGGCATTCAGAAACAGACACGGCTACACAAGACCCAGCACATTTCAAACCCCTGAGGAAAGGAAGCTGGCTGCTGTCCTGACAGCAAGGAACACTAGTGGCAAAATCAGGTGGGCCACAGGGAATGAGGTGGGAAAAGGACACAAGGACCCAGGGCTTCCAACTTCCGGTTCTCTTCAATCACTGGGAAGTCACTGAAGGCTCTACGCTCTAGCACTGAGCACACTCATAAGTATGTGGAGAGAGGAACAGAGGCCTGGCTGACAGCAGCAGTGGGAGAGGGCAGAAGGTTGCAGAGCAAGACGACTAGGCATGCTGGCCCATCTAACACATGAGCCGCCGCAAAGCAAAGAAGGACCATCAGGAGGAGGAAACGGCAGAACGTGTGAAGCGCAGGACACACTGGAGTTTTAAGGGTTACAGGCCAGAAGAAAGGCTCTCACTGGCTCCGGGTGATATACTTGACAGAAAGAAAACCTGATATACATCACAACAAGAGACAGCAGAGGGAAAGCCCAGGGCCAGCAAAGAGGAAGGGGGGACAGGCAGACACGCTGCAGTGCAGAGAGGTGAGCATGTGAGAGGAGGTGAGCATGCGTAAGAGGAGGAAGTGGCTGCCGAAGGCTGGGGAGACCCTTTTGCTGGGGGCTCTGAGCATGAGGCTGAGCCCCGAAAGCTTTGTCCTTTCCAATACACACTGCAGCCCCTCACAGGCATGAAGGTCAAATTCAATAGGAGCACTTGAGCCCAATGCAAAGCAAGTCACAGTATTAAGCCAGTTAAGCCTTCATTTGTTCACAAAAATGTCTGGCGGAAGCTCCACACACATTAACAGACCAGCTGCAGGAGACTTCTAGGAGGCTAAAAGAGGACAAGACAAGACTGCTCCCCCTTTTATGCGAGACACCGCTTTCCGTGTAGGCAGAGTGCTGTGTGGGTCAGAGCTTACCTGATGTCACCACTGAGACAACAATTCTCAACCATTTACAGGCTCATTCTAGCAGCCTTTAGGACAGCTGTTTAAAGAAGAAGTCACCTATGATCACCATTTTCACAAATGCAGAAGGAAGACACAATCCACGGTCTCCCATATTCTGTTGTAATTTCCCTCTGCGGTATAGCAAGGCTAAGGGGAACCTGAGATTTGTCAGTGCCACAGAACAAGAAAATGCTGTGCACTAGCATCATTTAGAAAGACTAGATTCCAGTACCAAGCAGTCACACTGCTGAGTGGACTGAGTGTTTGACATGGTGTTAACACTACAGAAGTGATAGCTGGCTAGGAGATTCCTTACGGAAGATCATGAAATAGGTTCTACAAGGGCTGCTTCCATTCTGCCCTGGGGAAAGTAAATGTTATGCCTCAAGGTTGCACATAGGTGCGTGTGGGCCAAGAGTTAACTCACGTCTGTTGGTACGTGCCACTGAGTTGCCTGCGACTCACAACAACCATATGTACAACAGCCCTGAACCCTGCCCTGTCCTGAGCCGGTCTCACGGACTCCAGTACACCTACTCCGACTGTCCCAGGTACACTATCAATCCATCTCATCCAGGGTTATCCCCACCTCCACCCTTCCAAGCATCTTGTCCTGCCCTCCTGGCCACGTGCCCAAAGTATGTGAGTTGGAGCTTCAAAATCCTAGCCTTCAAGGAGAAACTTGGTTTCACCCTCTCCAGGATGGATCTATTTCTTTTCTTGGCAGTCCATGGTATATTCAAGACTCTTCTCCAGCACCACAACTCAAAGGCATCAATCAAGAAGTCATGTCTAAAATTTAACCCTAAAATCCTTACCACTCATTAACAGATCAACACATCAAATTACTGGTAATTAAGAGGGAAGTATAAATTGCATCATCCTGCATGCAGCTTTATTACCATCTGTGGATAGCTCTTGAGGAGGAAAAAGGAAAACATATCAACCACAGAGAATGACTGCTTCTGCCTCAATGAAAGACAAGATAGATATTCTTGTGAACACACACCATTCCGGGCCATGTACATGCATGAAAAGCCTCAATGATGAGCTATGACTCCAATGTGAGCCACGCACTGTGCAGTGGGTCACCAGGGAAGACGCACTGGACACACAGATGGTCAGTCTTGCCACTTAGCAGCCGTGAGACCAGGGCTAGAGACTCCGCTTCCTTCAGCACTCTCCTAACAGTCACACAGGGAAGAACAGAGTTCACTTGAGAGGGCTGTAAGAACAGTGAAGTACTAAACACGTTTACAGAGTACCTAGAACTCTTATCTGCTAGTTCAACTCCTAAATCTTGTTTTTAAAGAAAGAGAAAAGAGGTCTTTGTTTCCCAATGTTCTCTCATGAAGTGGTTATTCCTAAAAGAATTGATACTACTTTGGATCATGCAGGTCCCAACAAATGTGCACTAATGAAGGTTTATGGAAAGTTATGAACTGATAAACTGATAATACAGTCACCAGAATATTATCAAATAAAAGGTTACAACCTTGTAAACTATATGGGCACAAATTAAGATAGCATGATACTAGCATATACACATCAACAGAGAACAAGATCAAGCAAGTGTCCAGAAGGAGGCCCTCACGTGTGCAATCACAATGTGAACACAGGAGAGAAGGTAAACAATGAGGGAAAGAACAATGTTTTCAACAAACAGGGCTGAGACAGGGGGCTGTGCATGTGAGGAAGAGGGAACCTGGATTCCTCTTTCAAACTGAATCACTCACTCAAAATGGAGCCAATGTAACCAAAACAGAACTCCTGCAAGAAAACAAAATACATGTCCATCACATTAGACCAGCAATGGTAATGATTTATGACAAGAACATAAATCAACAGAAAAAGGAGACTTCACCTAAATAAAACCAGGGATTAACAAAAGAACCATGAGTGAAAAAACAGGCAAAGGAGCTGAGAAGACACCTAACCAAAGAAGAGACAAAATAACCAGTAAGCACATGAAAAAAGGCTCAATGCCATGAGCCTATGGGGAAAAAAGTCAACCCAACCCAACCATGATGGGCCACCATTTCACACCCACTTACTATTGTGTGAGGTGCCGTCGAGTCCTGAGCAACTCAGTTAGCCTGTGAAGAACAGATGTGAATCCTGTCCTGCCCTGCCCTGTGCTCACCCCACCACCTGGGACACGTAAGAGTCCACAGGTGCAGCTGTTGTCAATCCATTCCGTTGTTTTGCTGACCCTCCACCTTTCCAAGCATGTGTCCCTTTCCAAGGAATTACCTCTCCTTCAAACATGTGAGCATGAGACACGAAGTTCTACCACCCTTGACTCTCAAGGATCGCTCTGGCTTCACATTTCCTAAGACTTATCTGTTTGGTCTTCTGGCAATCCATGGGATATTTAATACTCTTCTGCAACATCACAGTTCAAAGCATAAATTATTCTGTCTTCCTTATTCATTGTGCAGCTATCAAACACACAGCCAGTGACTGAAAAGACCATGGCCTTCTTCAGTATTCTGAAGATGTCCCTAAGAGCAGACTTGCCCAAAGGAATAAGGTTCCTTATCTCCTGATTGCTGGTACCAAAAGTGTTTTGTAGACCTAAGTAAAATGAAACCACTGACAATTTCGATCCTTTCCATTTATCTTGATGTTGCCTTGTGGTAAGGAGTTATTCTTCTTATGTTGAGATGCAATATATACTGAAGGCTGTAATCCCTGATCTTCTACAGCAAGCATTTCAGGTCCTACTTACTTTCAGCAAGTAAAGTCATGTCATCTACTTAACACAAGCTGTTGATGAGTCTTCCTGTGATCCTGATGCCACATTGTTCTTCAGTCTGTCTTAATGAATTATTTGCTCAGCATACAGACTGAATAGGTATGGATAAAGAATACTTCCATGACACACACCCTTTCAGATTGAAACGATGCAGTGTCCCCCCATTCCATTCAGACAACAGGTTCTTGGTCTAGATAAAAATTTCATATGATCACAAATATTCTGGGATTCCCATTCTTCTGAACATTAGCCAAAGTCGGCTATGTTCTAAACAGTCAAATCACATTGACTACATTTGTGGAAGAAACTGGACAAACTCAGTAGTGGCAGTCAAAACTAGGCCAGGGGATGACTGTGGGTCAGACCATCAATTACTCGTATGCAAGCTCAAATTGAGTCCCCCCAAGAAAGAAAAGCAGTCCACCGGAACCAAGGTATTAAATATCAATGATCGAAGACCAGATGAGCTGTGGGAGGATATAGTGCACGAAGGAAGCAAAAAGTGATTATTAAAACAGAAAGCAAAAACAAAAAACAAAAAAAAAAAACAAACCAGAAAGCAAAAATAGAAATGGGTATCAGAAGAGACTCTAAAAATTACACTGGAGCTTCAAGAAGCCAAAACAAAAGGAAAAACTTGCCATAGTAAAAGAGCTGAACAGAAGATTTCAAAGGGCAGTTCAGGAGGACAAAGAAGAGTATTATAAAGGAATGTGTAGAGAGCTGGAATTGGAGAATAAAAAAAAACCCACAAAACAAAACCACACAAATTTAACACAACACATTAAGCTTCGTGTCGCAATAGTGAAAGATGCTATGGGCAAGAATCACTGTACTAGAAAAGAACTGATTGACACGGAAAAATTTCAGGATGTACCCTATGAACAGGAGCCAATGGTAATGGAGGAGGAAGTGGATGCCGCACTGAAGGCATGAGCGAAAAAGAAGGTCCCAGGAATCAATGGGATACAAATTGACTTGTTTCAATTAACGGCTGCAGCCTTGGATGCACTTACCAGTCTGTGCCAGGAAATCTGAAGGATGGCTGTCTGGGCAACGGATTGGAAGAGGTCCATATTTGTCCCCATTCCCAAGTAAAGTAATCCCACAGAATGTGGAAACTATCAAACGGTATCACTAATACTACAGGCAAGCAAAATACTGCTGAAGATCATTTAAAAATGGCTGAAACAATACATAGAGAGGAAACTGTATTTACGAGAGGCCCTGGCACCAGGGATATCATTGCTGATGTCAGATGGATACCGGCTGAAAGTAAGGAATACCAGAAGAATTTCTATTGGTGCTTTATTGACTATGCAGAGGCGTTTGACCACGTATCATAACAAGTGTGCTGATATTGAGAAGAATGAGAGTCCCAGAGGACTTAACTATCCTCATGAGAAACCTATACCTGGACCAGGAAGCTGTTATGCGAATAGAGCTGGGGAACGTTGCATGGTGTAAAATTAAGGGAGTGTGTCAGGGTTATTCTCATTCCGTACTGATTTAATTTTTATGCTGAGCAAATTATTTGAGAAACTGGACTCCATGAAGAAAGAATATGGTCTCTGGATTGGAGTTATAACCTGAGTTATGGAGATGATATAACCTCGCTTGCTGAAAGTGAAGAAGACTTGAGTGGCTGCTGCAGAAGATCAAAGAATGCAGCCTTTGGTATAGATGGCATCTCGATGCCAAAAAAAACAAAGATTCTTACCACTGGACTCAAAGGCAACATCATGATGGATGGAGAGGAGTTTTAAACCGTCAACAACTACATCTTACTTGAATCCACTATTAACACCCTAAGTACCAGCAGTCAGGAAATAAGGAGATGCACTGCACTGGGGAAATTTGCAGTTAGGGACCTCTCCAAATTATTGAGGAGTAATGAGGTCAGTTTGAGGATTAAGGTGTGACTGATTCAGGGCATAGTCCTTCAAATCACTTGCTATGGATCTGAGAGCTGGACAATGAAGAAGGATGACAGAAAAAAAAGGGGGGGGAAAAGGATGACAGAAAAGAACTGATGCCTTTAAGCTGGGGTATTGGAGAACATTGAACATCTCATGGACTGCCAAAAGAACAAACATTTCTTAGAAAGGGTGCAGAGAAATGCTCTTTGGAGACGAGAATGATAAGGCTTCACCTCACATTCTTTGGGCTTGTTGCTAGGAAAAGCTGTTCCTGGGAGAAGGACATGATGCTAGAAAGGGTAGAGGGTGGGCTAAGGAGAGGAAGACCCTTGACCGGGCAGATGGATGTGGTGACTGCCACAATGAGCTCTTGTGTGTCAAGAAGTATGAGGATAGAACAGGGTTCAGATCTTCTGTTCAGAGTTGCCATGAGTTGTACTTGACTGATGGCACCTACCAACACCACCACACAGTAAAATGCTTTTGCACAGTCAATAGAACACAGATAGAAGATTCTTCTGGATTTCTCTTTCAGCCAGGATCCATCTGGCATCAGTAGTGATATCCCTAGTGCTGTGGCCTCTTCTAAAGACCAACTTGACTTCTGTCAGCTCCCTGTTGATGTACTGTTCTGGACGATCTTCAGCAATATTTTGCTTGCATGTGATATTAAAGATATTGTTCAATAATTTCCACATTCTGTTAAATCATCTTTATTGGGAATGGGAACAACTATGGATCTCTTCCAGTAAGTCAGCCATGTAGCTGTCTCCCAAAGTTCCTGGCACAGACTGGTGAGCACAGCCACAGTTGTATGTGCTAGTTGAAACATGCCCAATGGTATCCCATCTATTCCTAGGGCTCTATTTTTGCCAGTGTCTTCAGCACAGCTTGAACAACTTCCTTTGTTACCAGTGGCTCTTGTTCATATGGTACTTCTAAAAATATTTCACATCAATTCTTTTTGGTACAGTGGTTCTTTATATTCCTTCAGTCGTCTTTTTTTTTTTCCTTGTTGTGTACCATCAAATTGGATCTGAGAGGCACAGAAAGAGCTTGCCCTGCCTTCTCCAGCGAAGCATCTTGGGATTCGAACCACAAGCTTTTAGGACTGCAGCACAGCTTCTTGCCACTAGGCCACCAGAGCTCCCTATTCCATGGACTTTTAATGCTGTCTTGATCATTCAAGATTTTAGGGGAGCTCTGGCGGTCTAGTGGCAAGGAGCTGCAACTACAATCCCAGAGGCGCACGGTTCAAATCCACCAGATGCTCTGCCAGGGAAGGAGGGACAATTTCCTCCTGTACCAGTCAGATCTGATTTGACGGTACACTCACACAAAAATAAATAAAATTTAAAAAAAATAAACAAACAAGATTTTGCCCATGGCATCTCAGTATTGCAATTCAAGGCTTGAATTAGTTTTTCAATTCTTTCCGCTTAAGAAATGCTGAGTGAGTTCTTCCCTTTTTATTCTCTAACTCTAGGTCTTTGCACATTTCATTGTAATACTTGCTTTGTCTTCTCAAGATGCCATTTGAAATCTTCTGCTTGGCTCTTTTACACCATCATTTCTTTGTTGCAGTTTCTCAACGCTCTGATTCAATTGTCATATTTCTTCTGACTTCCATTTTGCTTTTTCTTTTCTTTTGTCTTTGTAATGACATCCCACAGCTCCTCTGGTCTTCAATCATTGGCGATCAAGATCTCAAACCTGTTCACAAGATAGTTTTTTTAACTCAAGTGGGACAAGACTCTTTTATTGTTTTCGTATGATTTTGCTTTCTCCTTTTAACTATAATAATATGGGATCCAAACTTTGTCTCAACTGGAGGGTGTGTAAAGACAGGCTTCTCTAGTTGCACTTACAGGCAGGGCAAACACTGCTTGTTGAAATGGCCCTGACATGGACCCTCTGATCATGGACCTGAACTGCCCCCTCACCTGGCTTCATCTTCTTTACACCACACCCACTTCACTGAATCTCATTCCAGACTTTGGTGTTCTGATTTTCTGCCACGTTTCCCAAACAGAACACAGGATCTTTCTGGGACTGCACCACCTTGGGGACCCTGCACCTCTGGGTCACACTAATACTCCCAGCCATTCTGCGGTCACTTTTTCCTTGGGCAGAATCTTCAAAACTTCCCTATTTTGGATCTTGTGGATGTTTTCAATTTCTTCAGTTTGAACTTGCACATGATTAATTGGTGGTCTGTTTCATAGCACCTAGCCTGGTTCTGATTTCCAATATTGAGCTTCTCCAACAATTCTATCCACAGGTATAGTCAATCTTATTCCTGAGCAGTTTGTCATGTGAAGTCCAAGAGTAAAGTCACCTTCTGTGTTTCTTAAAAAAGGTATTTGCTATGAATAAATCACAGAATATACACAATTCAGTCATTCATTGTCCAGCCTCATTTCTCTCACCAAGTCTATACTTTCTAACTCCCTTTCTTTCCACTTACTAGGATGAGCGTGATCAGAAAAAGAATGTGGACAAGCAGCTCGCACACTGCTGCTGAGAAGGTACAATGCCACAAAATCTGGCAGTTCGTCCAAGTATGGAGTTACCCTATGACCTATCCATTCTATACTGAGGTATGAACCCAAGAGAAATGAAGATCTAGATCAACACAAAAATCTGTACACAAATATTTTAAACAGGATTATTCATTATAGCCAAAAAGTGGAAAAACCCTAAAGCTTTATCAGCTGACAGTTGACCAGATAAATAAAATGTGGTATAGTCATAGATCAGCTGGCCCAGTGGACAGAAAGCAATGCTACCAGGCCAAAGGTGGGTGACTTTTAATCCGTGGTCCTCGGGCCTGTCTTTCATTGTTTTTGTTCACTCATTCCTTAGGTCATATATAGCCCTGGTGTACAAGTTGCCGTACCACGGTCACTTTTGGTTGCTGTGAGGCTGAACACTGTGACATTGATGTGTCAAATGCATTAATGGTTGGCTACCCAATGTGGACAGAGAGTGGGGTGGAGCTCCCCAATTAAAACAAGCGTGGAAGGAGGAGTGGCATTCACTTCCATAATAGCTTGCCTCTGGAAACCCTATGAACCTAGAGAGAGGATGAAAGGCACCCAAGCATCAAGGACTCTCCTTCATAGGGTCACTTTGAGTCGCCTGCGACTCGATGGTACTTAACAACAACATAGTCATAGAAGAGAGGGTCACCAAGCAATAAAAACAAAGGAGGTGCTGGCAGATCGGGTCTGGGCCACTGAGGAACACTGAAGACCTTCTGCTCAGGAGAAGCAGCTCGTGCCCAAAAAGCACAGATTCAACTTACAGAAATGCCTGCAAAGGGAGGTCTACAGATAGAAGCAGCAGACTAGTTAGCGGTCTATAAGCAGGAAGTGGAGGGAGGACGAGCGCAAGCTAGGCCGCGTCTCCCGGTGCAGTGATGGAGATATGCTCGGAGGCTGACTGTGGTGATGCCAGTTCACTGAAGCACACACAGTGGTGATGTTTGGAAGCTGGCTGTGGCAATGCCTGTCCACTGAAGCACACACAGTGAATGGTGGATTTTCATTGGCTGGATCATTCTGTCACAGGCTCTTTTTTGCAACAGGTTTGATGCCAGAACACAGGTGTTGGCGAATACCAATGTAGAGCCTAAGCCCAAATGGGGAAGACGACTCATATCAACATGGTTGTCCCTGGACACAAAGACTGAGGCAGACCAGCCCACCAGTTCTGGCCACCAGACCTACAGAAGTCCAAGGAGGCGGCTGCTGAGACACGAAGGGCTCCTTCCAATAACCTGGGTCTTTCTGAACAGAAACATGTACGTGGGCGTGACATCACTGTTTATACCTGCCTGTAGAAATGTGAGAACTATAAGTCTTAGGTGACCATCATGAATGCCTCAGGACTCAGAGATTTTATCAAAAACATGATGACAGGAATATTACAGGCTGACTGACATCCGGATTGTTGCTGCAGGTTTTGGTGAATTTGAGGCTGGTTTCTCAGAGAACAGGCAGACCGAAGAGCAGGCCCTTCTGGCTTACACACTGGGTGTGAAGCAACTAACTGTTGGTGTTAACAAAATGAATTCCGCTGAGCCATGCTTCAGTCAGAAGAGATAGGAGGAAATCGTTAAGGAAGTCAGCACTTACATCAAGAAAGTTGGCTACAACCAAACCACAGTAGCCTTTGTGCCAGTTTCTGGCTGGAATGGTGACAACACACTGGAGTCAAGTGCTAACATGCCTTGGTTCAAGGGAAGGAAAGTCACCTGGAAGGATGGCAGTGCCAGTGGAACCACACTGCTTCCTGCCATCAACTTGTCCAAATGACAAGCCCTGCGTCTGTCTCTGCAGGACTGTCAACAAGATTGGTGGTGCTGGTACTGTCTCTGTGAGCAGAGGGGAAACTGGCATCCCCAAGTCTGGCATGGTGGTCACATTTGCCCTAGTCAATGTTACTACTGAAGTCAATTCTGTTGAGATGCACCAGGCGGCTTTGAGTGAAGCTCTGCCCACTGACAATGTTGGCTTCAATGTTAAGAACATCTCCGTGAAAGATGTTTGACGTGGCCACGTGGCTGGTGACAGCAAAAATGACCCACCGGTGGAAGCACCTGGCTACACTGCTCAGGTGATCATCTTGAGACATGCTGACCAGGCACCTGTGCTGGACTGCAATACAGCCCATACTGCTTGCAAGTTTTCTGAGCTCCAAGAGAAGACTGATCACTGTTCTCCTAAGCTGAAGATGGTCCCACATGCTTGAAGTCGGGATGCTGCACAAACCCATGTGTGGCAAGCTCCCTGACTACCCTCCTCGGGGTCATTCTGCTGTCCCTGACATGACAAAGACTGTTGCTGTGGGTGTCATCAAAGCAGTGGACATGAAGGCTGCTCGAGCTGACAAGCTCACCAAGTCTACTCAGAAAGCTCAGGAGGCTGGATGAATGTTACGCATAACATCTGCCACCCCAATCTTAATCACTGGTGGAAGACTGGTCTCAGAACTGCATGTCTCAACTGGCCATTTAGCAGTAGAACATTGGTTAATGATGACAATGCAGTGTAAAACCTTCAGAAGAAAAAGAATCTTGTGTGGACCATTTGTTTTCTTTACTGTGTGGCAGTTTTAAGTCACTAGTTTTTAAAATCAGTACTTTCTCTCCCCCCTTCCCTGTTTTAAAATCAGTACTTCTGAAATGGAAACAAAAAAAAATTTGTCACAGAATTTTGAGACTCATTAAAGCAAAGTTTAACGAGAAAAAAAAAGACTAAATAGTTCTGTCATAAAAAAATACTATCGTTTTCAAAGCAGAGTTCAGTTGATGCACGCTATGTGAATTCCATTTAAGCACACTATACGGGTGTGAGAGGAAAACCTCCAGCCCTTGGAAGGGTCGGGAAGGGGTGGGCACACAGGCATGAGGACTCTGCTAGAATGTCTGCCAGGAAGCTCTGCAGTAAGGACATGCATGTGCACTTATCCCTGTCTCATCTGCATGTGGCAAACACTGCTTCAAAATAGAAAGTAACAACTCTGAAGAGATCAACGTGCCCACTCAGCCACCACCATCTCAGAAACCCTGTAAAAGAAAGGCTGTATCTTCACACACCGGCTGTCGCACACTCTAGCCGTCATGCACTGTCTGTCTCTCTCTTTCTCACACACACACACACACACACACACACACACACTGCGGCTGTCACAACAGAGACTGTCACAAATACTGCCTGTCCTGCACTGGCCGTCACGTGCACCGGCTGGTGGGTTTCAAGAACAGCAGGTCTTTTGGCTAAAGCTTAACCTACTTTGCCACCAGGGCTCCTGAAATCCACTCAAGTACTGCAATAATCTATTATGTCCTAAACAATTCCAATATGAAGGAAGGTAATAGCAAAGGATGCTGCATTTTGGAAGCAGGAACACAGGGTGCCTTTTGGCCCTGATCAGTTCACTTTTTGATTTAGTAATTTTTTTTTTACGTTTTTGTATCTCCTATCCATAGTTTCAATAATTTCTTCTATCTTCTGCATTGTTTTCCACAGTTGTTTCTTGTGGGCCCATTTCTGGAGCATTTGCTTTTTTAATGGCTTTCACTGTTTCTTCTATCATTTGCATCTTTTTCTGGAGCTGCATCAATGTATTTCTTCGGGATTTCTGTCTCTAGGGTACTGCCTTTATTTCTGGTTTCCACTGTTTCCTCCATAATTTGTACCTTATTTATAGTTGTTAGATTCCTATCAATAGGTATCTTTTGTCTTCCTGACTCTGGGGTACTCACTGGGTCTGCAATATGCTCTGCTTTATTTGGTGAAGACTTAATTTGTTTTTTCACAGTGTCTGAAGCTGCCTGCTATTTTCTTAACATCATTTGAAGTTTTTCTTGATGTTGATAGTTCTTATCTTTATGATGTCCAGTCTCTGGGGTGGGCCACTCACTCTACTAGAAGTCCTTTCTGGGAAAATGTGCCTTTCCTAAAGTCCTTCAGGTTTTTTGTGGTCTGCAGTGCAGCTCTATAGGAATCTTGCCTTAACTATAGTCCCCTCTCCCAAAGTCCATTGTCCTGCTTTGCCTGTGGAGTGGCTGAGTGGTGTGAGACCAGTTCTCCCCTTAGGGGCTCCAGGGGGTTTCAAGTCAGCTCTCTTTCTTGCTGCTCAGTGTGCCAGCTGAGAAAGGGAGTCTTTGTCCTCTGATTTAGTAATGTTTTAAAAGTGATTTTTCTTCCATTAAGCAACATTTCAGAGTAACCTCTGGAACTAGTCTCAAATTCTACCCTGACATCAACATTAAACAATGAACAGAATACACGTCATCAAAGAGGGGTTAGAGTTCAGCAAAGCCTGCGTCAGGATGGAGAAATGATGTTACAAAGCCTGCACAACAGTCAATTCATCTGTGAAGGAAGGAGAACCCCCTCACAACACCAGAATCAGGTCTGAGTCTGCTCACCACTATAGATCATGAAGGCCTGGACACTGCTCTAATGAAAGAAAGACAGCTTCACAAAACAAGGCAATCACCTGAGCATCAACAGGTTAATTCCAGTGCTCGGTGGATTGAAGTGTTAGCAACACAACTTCCCCAACCTGAAAGGTCATGATCTTCATTGCTCCAGTAAAGACCCAGGCAGAGCCAGCTCAAAGGGCATTCAGCTCTCCACAGACAGGGCAATGATCCTGAGTGTCTACACAAGGCTCACCCACAAACAGAAGAGAGGAGGATCCGTTCATTCATTCATTCATTCATCAGTCTAACATGATACTCACCCTAAAATCATTCTTAAATTTCTTTAAATCATCAATCTGTTTTCTATGTTCAGAAACAACTGGTGATATGCCTGTAAAAATGAAGAAATGTTAGATACAGATTCATTTCACATTTGTTGTTGTTGTGTGTTGTTTAATTAAAACTGACCCACAGGTGACCCTCTAGCAGGTTTTCAGAGGCAGTCAATCACTCGCAAGGTTAGCCATCCTTCTTCTGCCTCTTTCAGTATAACGATCCTCTTTAAGTACAGAGTGCCAGAAATGAAAATACGGTATAGAAAGATAAAAAACTACTTCAATATTATGGATTTGGGCATCTGGCAAGCTATGAAATGAAATGCAAGTAATACAATAAAAACTGCTGCCCACCTTGCACTGCACTGAGCATGGGATTAAGAACACTCCCTTCCAAACATATGAAGTTTGTAAAATTCTAACCTTTATTTTCAGCTTTTGAAAAACTAGGTGATGCCTCACTGGGCTTGACATTTTCTTTACTGCCTGCAGAAGAGCTCTGCCTCTGATCGTGCAGCCTGGAATCTTTAGCTAAAAGGAAAAAAGTCAAATTCAAAGTTAGGAGAAAAGGGAAAATGTTCAGCAATTTTGGTTTTTTCTTGGAAATGAACAGTTCACTCAAAGAGGCTTCTCTCCTTTGCAGACATAAGAAACACCAGTAACTTTAAACAGATATTTAGTGTTTAGAATATTAATCCTAATAACCACATTGTTTAGGAATAATATCTTTGAGTAATTCTGTTTAAACAGCCTAGTGTATTTACACTGAAATTTTAAAGTTGTGTTCAACTGCGTATTATGTGACTGCATGGCTTTAGCATGTTAATGAAACCCTCAACTTGACAGTGACAGCATGGCCTGAGAGGCCTTGCTTACATACCCTCGGTAGATGGGGTGACAGCTCTGTTGGACGCAGGACTGGCAGGCGTAGGAGAAGCAGCTGGGATAGGCATGGCCACAGCTTCTGTCGGAATAATACCAGCTTGGGGAGAAGCAAGAACTGGACCACTGGGAGTATTTCCAATACTGTTCTGTCTAGGAGACCTGGGTCTGTGAGTTTTAGGGGATAACCTTGGAACTAAAAGAAAGGGGAAAGTTATTTATTAAATTCTCAGCTTACATACATACGGGTTCCTCAAAAGAAGAAGTGGGCTTCTCAGAAGAGCCAGCTAAAGTACTTTCTAGCTACCCTTCCCCCTCCAATTACTCTTCATCCCAGTATTTTTTTTTTCAGTCTTACAAAGCATGGTGGCAGTTATCAATAGAACCCAAGTATCTGAAGAAGCACCATCACAGGCAGACCTCATTGTATTGCATTTCAGATGACGCAGCTGGTATAAATTAAGTTTGTAGCATCTCTGCCTTATGGCAGGCTATCAACACATTTTCTAACAGTAATGGCTCACTTTGTGTCTGTGCTGTAGTTCTGCCGTTCTCCCAGTACGGCAAACCTTCTTACAGTATCGCATATTTAACATGATTAAGTCTAGTGTGACCATAATCTGACATGTTTTGTACTGGGAAACCTAGCACCTGCCATGAATCACTTCTTACCCTGATGGGTCGGGAGCCAAGCCCAGGGTCTTGGTGGCACACCCCGTGCTAACACTCAGTGTAACTGTGCATTCTCCCCCAGTGCAAAATATTCAATCTCAATGACCTGGACAGCCTCACAAGAAAAATGCAGGGCTTTAAATGAAGCTGGAAACTGGATCATAAGCTGAGACATCAGTTTGTAAAATAAGATACAGCAATATTAACTACTCAAAAGCGGGACCAAAAGACTAGAAAGGATTTTGTTTCTTTAAAAGCAGGAAAAGGAGACACCTAATTAGGTGAATAATGTGCTATTCAAACAATCCCTAACCTCTGGGCCACATGCCAGCTGCTGCGGAGCACCTTCTGGCCCTGGTGCCTGTGGGCAGTGTACACCCGCTCTGTGGGGTTCTCGGGCTGGGCCCTTCCAGAAGCCCAGGACCGTTAAGTCCATGTGCTCTTTTTCAGAGAAGGAAGATCAATCTTCAGGAACCAAGGAAATCAGGGACTCAATTTAGGAAAAGGGAAGAGCTCATCTCTCCACAGAGCTTAATAGTTTATAAATACCTAACACACTTCATACTATATTATAAATGCCTTTGCAGAGCTCAGATTGAAAGGCTCAGAGAAAACAATATACTTCAACTTAATTGAAGCACACCACAGTATTGCAGGGGAAATTATTATTCAATAAATGTCCTTTTCCCAATTAGTATAAAGTTCGAACTTGTGGCCCTGCTCAGGTCTCTATTGGATAATTTTCTGCTTTACTTTCTTGTGCTATAATCAAGTTGTGACCCTCAAAAATCCATTCCAAATCACCTGAGTACTGTTAAATGATTAAAAGTACAGTTGAGGATGTAAAGAATTTAAAATTTTGGTTTTTTTCCTGCAACTGAAAAGAAAGGATGAAGGTGGAAAGTGCAAAGGGAACTACAATACAGTTACAGATTTCATGAGGCTGTGGGGACAGGGTCCACCAACTCAACTCAGACCTTTAATGTTGTCAGGGGCTGCTGTCCAGGCAATCCCAACTTACAGCCTCAATATGAACGAAACCATGCCGATCCCCAAGTCCTCCCCCACACTCTCAGACACTGGTGGCATCAGACACTGGTGGCATCACTGCTCACTGCATTTCTCTGTAGGTCTTCCTCTCTTCTCCTTGGTCTTCTACCTCCCCGATCATGATAGCTTCTTCCAAGGATTGGCCCCTCCTGACAACATATCTAAACTATTTGAGACAAAGCATCATTCTTGTCTTTAAGCAGAAGGCCAGCTGCACCTATTCCAAGGCAGATTTGTTTGTTCTTTTGGCAGTCCACAGGATATTTAATACTATTCTCCAATCCAATACAATTTATTCTTTCATATTCACTGTCCACGTTTGAGTGCAATTGAAAGTAAAATGGCCTAGATCAGGCATAAGCCACAAAACCAAATAAATCCCTTTGCATTGTCAATAAAACATAAATGAACATCCTTCTGGTATTCTCTGCTTTCAGCCAGGATCAGCAATTCTCTCTCAACGGCATGGTGTGTTCTGAATCCAGCCTGATTTCTGGCAGTTCCCTGAAGATGGATGTACTGTCCCTACTGGTTTTTAATAACCTTGAGCAAAGTTACTACTTGCATGTGATATTAATGATACAGTTCAATAATTTCTACATTGTTGACCATCTTTGTTTTTTATAGAATGAAAATAGCTCTCTTCCAGTTAGTTGGCCAGACGGCTGCCTTACAGGTTTCGTGGTACAGACTAATGAGGTCTAGGGCTGCATCTGTTTGCTGACCCGTCTTCCATGGCTGCCAAGGACTTCCTTTCTGGCACTGCCTTCAGTGCCGCGTGGACACCCCCTGTTCTTGCCCCTGCAGCACCATGGGTCTGATCAGACATGACTTCCTGAAATGGCTCTTTTTGGTACAGTTAGGAGCTGGACATTTCCCCTCTGCTTCTGTAGAAGAGCCCTTTTTTATTTTAAGGTTCTTCATGGGGAAGGTGAGTCTTCTCTTCTCCATAAAGACTTATGGCTGAGAAGCAGTTCAACAGGATCATTATGAATTGAGTTGGTATTCATCTATCAGATTAAGACCAAAACATAAACGAGCAATTTCTGCAAGCCACCACTCACCAGTTACCACAGGCACAAAGCAAGAGGGCGTGTCCCTGCAAAAATAGTTTTGGATGAATGGTGCAAGTTGACCCAAGGGGGCTTTAAATTCGGCTTTTTTCCATAGGCATGCATTTATTAGGGAAGTACTTAGCATGGGGCTTATTAGGGGTGTAATAGGTTGCAATGAAGCATCAGAAATTACAGAGGCTGCAGTTCTTTAATCAGGATAGACTTTGTATGGCTGTGCCCAAAGGCAGGCCTCTCTCTGGCTTTGTGGCCTGGGCTGCAGCCCTGCTCAGGCAAATGTTACAAAGCTTTTCTCTCTTCTGGTTAAGTTTACCCAAGTGTAACATTTACGCTTCTGTCTTTACACTCAGACTAACAGTAGACAAATCTGGCCCCTAATTTGGATTTGTTTGAACTCCCTTATAAAAAGGAGCCCTAATGCCAGAGGGCATTACCATGCTGGGCTGCTAACCAAAAGGTCAGTGGTTCCAAATCTCCTCTTTCAGAAAAAAAAGCGTGAAATGTCTTATCTTCACATAAAGAAACAGAAAGTCACAATAAATCAGAAGGAACCTGAGGACAGTAGCTACTGCTCACCAGGGATGCAGAGGTAGGGAATGGGGTCACATACAGATGCTACAGAAATAGGGCCTCTGAAGGGCGCTTTATAAAGCTGTCATGAATATCATCTCAGTATCTTCGCAGAACAAGTTTCCACACAAACCTACAAATTAGACCAGGCAAGAAGTACATACTTGACTGAGAAAATAGAAATTCAGCATGATTGTGCTAATCTGCTCTAACAGAGTTAATTCACTGGGTGAATAGCCGGTGGAGGTCAAAGTGAGATGGATGGTAGGTCTTCAATTCCTGGTGATCCTGCTCCTTCACATTCCCACGTGGCTGAACTGCCTGGACAAGCCTTCTTCCAGCAGAGCCTGAGCTCAGTCCATTCCAAAGACAATCAAACCACAAAGCAAACCCTGTAACTCCGTCTGCCCCACGCCCCGGTTACCTACCCCCACTGACTACTGCCGACCACGTGCCCCCCGCGGGGCTGGTCCTCGCCACTGCAGGAGGGGGTGCTTCACTGGGTGGGTTGTGGGGTACAAATTCTAGGCCACTGGAAATGGAACCCCTCCCAGCAGAAACTCTGTGATTTCGAGGGTGCCGCTGAGCCTTTGGGGACATCCTTGGAGGTCCTAAGAGAGGAACAGTGAAAATGCTATGAGTGCCACAATGTAGAATTTGTTGTTACACACACACACACTCACTCCCTCTCACACAGTCTACAGCTTCACTAAGGAAGTAATTCAACAGCTCCTTGATTAAAAAAGAAAGAAAACTCACACATAACTTTTGACCATAATAACCCAGTTATTTTGTAGAATGCCACAAACGCTCATGAACAAAGGTAATTTTTATTTCCCTTCCTTTGTAAGTTAAGGGAAGGATGAAGTTGGCCAGAAATCAAAGTTTAAGATGTGGAAAGGATTTATGAATTTGTTTCATCTGTACTTATGACTTACAGGTTCTTAAAAGTAAAATAAAATGTTAACAAAAGTTAACAGCTACATGATGGAATTTTTATTTTATCCTTACTTTGAGCTTTCTTCTCCTGCTTCTTCCCCTTACTAAAAAAACTACAAATAACAAGAATACATTATGTAACAAGACTGTTACTCTTTATATAACCCTGGTTACTACTGAAACAAATGTGCATGCCCTTCTAAACCTCTCAAAAATCTTAAGAATATCTATGTCTTCTGCCTTGTTGATCCCTTTTTTATAACTCACGGCTCAACTGCTGAGCAGTCTACTTTAACTGTGTGACTCCAAAGCTCCAGATCTAGGGAAGAACCATGCATGAAGTCAACGGTCACCCTGGTACTGAGTCTTGTGTCTAAAAGATGGCCACAGTGGAGAACAAAGCAGTCAGGTGAAACCAGACATACGCGATCTCCCTCATAAGCCTAGAAGTGCTGATAACTGGCCTTAAAATGCTCTTAATGTGAAAGCCAGGGCCAACCCTCCCTTCCGCCACACAACTCAGAGCTTCAGATTAACGTAGGTCGTCAGTTAGCTCAGGGAATGCTAATGTGCTAATGTCAGACGTTCTGCGTTCAACTGTTCATATGGTTCAGATAGAAGGATGATTTAAGAATTGAGCAGTAGCAATTACATCATTCCATGTAAAGACAATCTGCTAGCACAACTCGTTTGTAAAATAAAATATAAAACTTTTAAGAAACAAAATTATTCCTTTTGGTGATAGGAATACTTAAGAAAACAAAATACTGTATTTAACAGTTTTAATTCTGAAAATGACACTTCAAAAATTCTTCAGCACCAAGTTACTGCCCAAATAGAAAACATTTAATTCAAATCAGTAGAAAAAGAAACACAAAATCACCGTGACAGTGAGTCCCCAAACGACCCTTTCTTCTTAATGTGCTTCACAGTCCTGTCTGCTTGAAGGCACCTTCATGAGGTACCACCACTCTTACTCAAACAGCGGACTCAAGCCTGGAGGCACTTCCAGCTTCTGCTCAACAAATTCTTCAGCAGAATTTCACTTTTTGGGGGGTGACCACTGTCAGCAGCATTTCTGAGAAGGATGTCACTCTGAACGTACGTGAAACCTACTGTTCAACATCACATCCCTCTCTGTGTCTGGGGGACAATCTCGTTAAAAACAGGCAGCATGGTTTTATGCAGGAAAGCAGTTCATGCCACCAAACTTTACCATCCCCAGCATGAATTTTAGCAAAAGTAATTTTAATATATTCAGATTACAGTTAGGGTCAATACTCTGACCTAGTTTCAAAAGGGCAGTAACGAATGGCTGGAAAACAGACTTTTAACTTAAGACACTATTTTAAATTACTTTTGACTATTTTAATATGACTTTTCTCTGTCACATCTATGTACTTTATAGTTTATGAAATCATAGATTATTAAATAATGACGAGGAAACTATTTCATAAGGGTGGTGAATCTAGTATCAAATACTGCATATGAAATACAGGATTTTAGTCTTATTTTCTGACAAGGGCAAGGAGCAAAAACACCTACAGCCACAAGCCATATGCAGTTTTTTTAAATTAACCACTTGTCTTAGAGATCAAGGCTTCTCCCAGATTAGCCTGTGGCTGTATAACATTCAAAGCTACAGTCTTAAATTCTCAATCACTTAAACTCTGCACTGGGCCATAAAGGCTGACACACACAAGGACCCAACCGCAAAGTCCTCTCAAGAAGGACCTCTAGACCCCCACTCGTGCCTGGAGCCTCAGGTGAAGGAGCTGTCAGTGACAGTGGCTCTGCAGTGAGCCCACCACTGCCCACAAGGTGGGCACCAGCTCTGCCAAGGTTCACTTCCTGACACTGTAAAGGAGTGTAGCACCAGGCAGAGATTAAACCTCCCTTCTCACAAGTCAGGTGAGGTCACAACCTTCACATAGCATTTACCAGACTTCTCTCATATTATGAACAAAAGGTCAATAGAAACAGCTTTCATAAACTAAAGTTAAAACACGGAAATCATAGGTTATTAAATAATGAAGAGGAAACTATTTTGTAATCATAAACTCACAAAGGAGTCAAACAAAGACAAACAGAAACATGAACAAATTGTGGTATTGTACCTTCTGAAGACATGCGTTTAGGCACAGTAGAGACAGGAGCTGGAGAACCATGAGCAGAGGGGTGAGACGGGGGTCTGGATGGCCGCGAGGGGGGCCTGGAGGGCGGCCGTGTAGGGGTGGCTGCCCGAGGTGGAAGAGAGTTGGGACCTGACTGGTAGCGAGAAGGTGGGCGAGAGGAAGGAGATGGGCAGGGCGATGGCCAGGGGACACCTGACAGAACAAATGATATGAAGGAAAGTATAAAAACTAAAGAAAAAAATGAGGGAAAAAGTAAACGGAAAAAAAGTAAAATGACAAAAATGATTTCTTGTACATTTTAACCCTTTGAGGACAGTCATTTGACTTGTGCTAAGTTTTAGCATAGCTTAACCAACACAAATTCCCATTTTACTGTAACCACCTTAAAATTCAGTCTGTTTCAATAGAATACACGTTCCCAAAGGGTTAATTGGGATCTACAAATACTCCTGAAGAAGACAGCCATGACTCAGCCTATGAGCCCTGCTTCTACTCTGCTTTTCTGGGTCTCGATTGTTAAAAGGAGTACAACATTTGCTAGAAAATGCCACACAACATATCACTGGATCTGGCTCAGATTCTTTACCACACAGCTGTAGCTTCTGAAATATAATGAAACCAGTAATGGCTCTTCTAGCTCATGAAAATGCTGGTTCTGGTAATCGTCTGTGACTTCGTCTAGTTTACACTGAACCTGAGGTTCAGTCTGAAGCATGACTAAGCAAGTCTCACTAAAGAAGTAAAATGTTATTATTATGTTTTAGAGTCACTGAATGACAACAGTTATTAAATCTTACTCAATTGGCTAAGGAAAGAGGGCCTCTGAACTCCTGTGTAGTAGTTACACACTCCTCTAGGAGACTGCCACAGCCAGTGCTGAAGAGCAGTCTTCCCAGACAGAGCGGCATGATGGACACGCACAGGTCAGAGCCGCCAGCACCTCAACTGCGTGCCACTCACATCAGTCAGTTGGTCTAGGGCTCACGGAGGACCGTGAGCGGCACACACTTGAGTGGCATTCGTTTCCTAGCTCCCTTCTGGTTTTAACTTTGAAAATTCTGTTCTTGAGCAACTCAAGTTCTTTACTCAATGAGCAGAGATATTCTAACCCCAATCCTACATTTAGAAATACGCAAGAGTGTTTATTTGGAGAGGAATTCTGGAGAAAAGGCTCAATAAAAACAAATGAAATTAGAAACTTAAGTGATCTCTCCTTCTCCCCTACTTTTCAAATTTAACCTTCTAGAAGTGAAGGCCCACTCTTTTCTACAAACCTACCTCTGATATCTGTTATTCTTCTCTCACACGATCCCAATCCTACTATCCCTGCATCCCTCACTATCGCTAAGAATTTTAAAAACCTGTGAGCTATGAGCACCATCCATGCGGGGAGGTCAGTCTCCTTGCTAGCCCCTGTTTCTGTTCCTCACGCTGCCCCACCACATGTCCCCGGACCCACAGTAGTTTGCACTGTAAAGTGAAGCTTTCCTCTGTACATGACTCTTGGTCAGGTCTTATAAGCTGTCACAGTCCTTTTTAAAGAAAGCACACCATATAAAATAAGAAGTTCATGAAAATGAATGTATAGGAAACATTTAGAGCTTCATATAGGAAAAGATGGTCTATATAAGCTAAATCTAAATTCATTTATTATCCAGTACTGTTAAAATTGAGAACCTACCCCAAGTTTCCAATTTCTTTATATGGAGAGTTTTTGGGAAGTGCATATTTGGGGGCTACAGTCAGCATTTATCTTAGTACATGACTATTTTTCATGCTATATACTATACACAGCAATGACTTCTACAACATTCTACTAATCTGGTATCAATAAACACAAATCTGAAATAATTTGAGCATGCCAACTACTCCACAATAATCAAAGGTGTGCACATTCCAATCAATTATTGTAAACTGTTACGTACTTAGAACACTAGAGAGTTGACAGAGAACAGTGACAAATTTGGGCAAAATACTTGCCTCCATTAACTACTCTTTGGTCTGAGCCAGAATTCGGGCTGAAATCTGAAGTGTGAGAGGAGGATCTTGATGGCATGGAGCCCGACCCCGGCTGGCCCATCCTTGGGGAATTCTGTCTCCCACTTCCCCAGGAGATGACTTCTCGATTTCTTTGTCCAGGAGGAATATACTTGTTTTCCCTGAAAAGGAGAGATCTTCTTAAAAAGCTCCAATCAAAGATACCAGGCCAATGAAACATACCTAAAATAATTTAGGCAGAACGTAATGCTTGTTCAACACTAGACCAGAATGGCTCATTCCCGGCTACCCCAATACTTCCTATCTTATTCGGAGTTCAAGCCTCCACTTCTCCTCCTAAGCAGAGTTCAACAGATGTCTGTCCACTTGCTCTCTATCTGGTCTCTCCATGGCTGATTCTAGCAATCATAAATTCCTTCAAACTTTCTTCTTTCTTAACTTTATTTTCTTTTAGATTTCAGATGAAACTTTTCTTTCTGTGTCTCTGTGGCTTCAGTAGCAGCACTGTTGATGAGCTTCAGATCCACAATGTCACTCTCACAGTCCCAACATGTCCTACTCAACACTTCAAACCTCCAAACTCTAAAACGGGCAGATCTTTGAAGGCGAGATGCATGTACTCTGCTACTAGGCATATCTAAACTCAAAAACTCTCTGCCACCAAGTTGCAAACAAATCAGAGTTGAATCTTCAGTGGGTTTTTGGAGGCTGTAAAAGGCATGAAAGGAGATTAACTCCCATCTTTCACTCCCAGAGCCACTGGTGGACTCAAACCACCATCATGGTGCCATGATTTGTCTAGAGGGGCAAACACCTACTAATTATGCTGCCAGAGCACCCTACCACGTAGATGTTGTTGTCAGACACTATCTAGATGACCCACAGTAACCCAATCAACAGCAGATCTGAGCCCTGCCCTGACATGTGCCAGTCTTATCATCTCTGATGCAAGGGCCCACCATTACAGTTACCAACCCCATCCATCTCGTTGAGGGTCTGCCTCTTTTTTGGTGACCATTTATTTACCTTTTTAAATATGGAACAAAGGCAGTGTTTTCACGCCATAAACTGTACAGATGGACACCAGGTCTCTCCCACCCATGCGGCTCATGTCTGTTTCACTCTCAGCACAACTGCTATCTGTTTAATGGTGAAGGCAACCTCAGGTTTCCTGGTTCTTTGTACCTTCCCATCCTCATCCCTCGTGCAAGTGGCTCCAAGTTCTCAGGTTTCAACTCTCTGAACACTCTGTTAGCGCCACACACTAACCAACAGGCTTCGGGTGGTCCTCTATCCCCCAACCTTCTCTTATTGCTCTGACCACACAGGGCCATCTTTACACATACAGCATGCAAAATCCCTTACTACCTGGCCCAACCTATTTTCCCCAGTTCCTACCACTTCGATCCCGACATAGAAAACCACAAGCCTTTTCTGCAGCTGGTGGGGTTCTAGGACATGGCCCTTGTCCTAGATGCATCTTGTCATCTGGGAAGAAATTCTTCCCTTGTAACTGTCTGTGAGTGGCGGACAGAACCATCGTCCCACCATGAAATGTCACCACATGGTAAGGCTCTCTTTCTCTCATCCCACAGGCTACGGGGGTTCTGCGCACTTGGAAAACTCCTAGCCTCAGAACCTCTGGTCTAGTACACTGTACTGTGACCACAGCAGGGGGACCTCCCACTAACGGTTGTTCTGTGGTGATCAGTCCTTCAAGGTCTTGGCCTGTTCATCACTCCAGACCCAACACTTAGCTCCACAGAGCCGACTCTCAAAAACAACTTTACAAGATCACTGGAATCTTTTCTCCAAGATTCATAACCTGACACCAACTCCACCTGCCTTCTCTTTCTCAGTGCCTTTAGATGAAGCTCAACAGACCATATATCCAAAATACTGCATCATGATTTCCATGACATGCCTAGTGTTTACGGTGTGCCCTTCACGTTCACCGGAATTTCTCTGCACCGCAGTGTACTTCTCCTCTTCACTCCTGTCATCATTCTCCAGGGCCACACGGGCTTTGTACTGGGCACTTGATTCAATTTCTTCTGCTAACTGGTTTGCCCTTGCTTCCCGTTTTAAAAATTCTTCTGAGTTATCCCTTTCTAAGGGCACCCTGAAAAAGAGAGGGAAAACCAACAAAGTGAACATTTTTACAGTAATCATTTACACACCTGTCCTATCACCCATTAAGAAAGCCTTGCTTTTCAAACACTTGAGATTAACACTGTAAGAGTTAAGGTCATCTATTCCTTTATTTATTAATCAAGATTTACTGCTTTTCTGCTACCTGTGCTAGGGCAATAGGACATTTTAAAAACTGGCTCCGTTGATCATTCAGGCACTGCCCTTGCAAATTTATCTTTTTTATAACCTCAAAACAAATGCAGATTCAGAGCACAACATTAGGATAAAACCCCCTCCACATTTATTCTCTATTTTAATAAGAATTTAGAAGCCTAAATGGTAACTTAATAACTCTCCCATAATTGATTAAAATACAATTGAAGCATTTCTTTAAACCGTAATTTGGTTAAAGACAAATGCACTCAAACAGAAGCAAACTTTGCAAACTTACGTATATGAAGATAAACTGCTATCATATGTAGACACCACGCCATAATTTTCTTCATTATATCGAAACATGTCATTAGGATCCCATCCATTAGACTAGAAGAAAACGAAGCTCATTTTGCCAAAGGGATAAAGTAGCTGTTTTTATCCAGTTACACAACAGGACTATACTACCAATAGTTATCATACCACAGGAGACTGCCCATCCTTCTCCAGCAGAGCATCTGGAGGATTCGAAACGTGCACCTTCAGGATTGCAATACAGCTTCTTGCCATTGGGCCACCTTTGTCTGTAGATTTTTCTAAGTGGTGACAGGTATAGCTTGTTTGGGAATCTTTGTCCTCATTATGCTTTCTGCACAACTGCCCACTGACACAGTCTGGGAGACATGCCTTATTTTTTTGGCCCAGATGGCTTTGTTGAGCCTGATGTCAATGATAACATCTAGTGTTCCCATCTCCTTCATGGCAAATTTCCCGATCACCATAATGCCCAAGAGGCATGCTTTAGCGTGCTCTATGGATGTCCTTATGAATGCAGATGGTACTCTCAGTCACAACTCCGCTGATGACAGAACGGCCGTCCTTCTCACCATCCTACTTGGCAGGGCCACAGTGCCGAGACCAGGATGGAAAGGAAGAACGCAAAGATTTGTGGGGGCTCTGTATGCCTTATGGGTATATTTATGGCTAACGCCCTCTTACAGGTAGAATTCGAGAGGTCTTATCCAATTGATAAGGAATTTCACTGTCACCTCCAAGGCAGGCAGTCTGACCTCCCTGCTGCTCTGCAGGAGCCAAGTGGGCTGTCTCCTCTGGGAGACTGACACTCTCTGAAGCTCTGCTGGAGGGTCAGCTACACATTACTTCAGACTGGACTGCACCTAACAGGAAAAGCAAATCTGCTGGAGCAGAGGATGCGTGCATTTTACGCTTTGGTAAACGTTTCCAGAAAGCATCTACCAATGAGAAGTCACACCAGGGAAGCATGCTTTCTACAAAGTCTGGAAATTAGTAATGATGTGCTGTCACGGATTTCCAGTCTGACGACAGGACATGTTGTTATTATGTCACCTGTGACCCATAGCTACCCCATGTACAGCAACTCTGAAGCCTGCCCTGTCCTGAGCTAGGCTCACTGACTCCGACAGACCAACCCCCATTGCCCCAGTTACTGTATCAATCCATCTCATCCAGGGTCTTCCTCTCCTGCGCTGTCACTCCACCCTTCTGAGCATGATATCATTCTCCAATGCATTCAGACTGATACAAGTTCTAAAGACTTCTGTATTATAATCAATGAAAGAGCCCTCATCCAATTAAAATTCTGGTAGTTAGATACTCAGATTTGGCAAGTAACTTTGGTTTCTATCTCTAAAACTTAAAAAAAAATTTACTGGAAACATCGTAAATATTCATCAGTTCTAAAGACATAACCTTCATTAAGGGCTTATGATACTAAATTCAGTACTGGTATTTCCAAAGTTTCCCTGTGCCCAGCTTATACCTGTAGGGTCTATTTTAATCAGAAAGATATATTTTTTGAGCATCAGTGAAAACCAATAGCTTTCTTACAAGTAAAATAACATAGTATTTTCCTTAAATTTATTGTCTGGGGACTGTGGAGGAAATTATCTCCTTATTCAACAAACATTGACTCTAACAAGGCACAAAATAGGTCTGCTTCAGTCTAAACCCCCAGCGGGGCTGTGCGTGCCATCACCGATCCCCAGACCAACGCCGCCCGCAGGGGTGTGACGTACCACATCGTTCTCCAAAGCCTCCAGCTCCTCGGTGCCAGCCAGTTCACCTGCATCCCACGGCTCCAGGTCCTTCTCTTTGTGCTCCCCGTTGACTTTAGCACTGACGGCAGAGTCGGTGAATGCATCTGCAAAGGACAGTTTGGGGGTGAGAGATCCCACCACCAGACAACAGACTACATAACTACACAAGGACTGATCAGAGATGTGCTCAAACAGCAGTGGTGCAAAGGGGCTTCGTGGCCTAACAGCATCTGTTAGCAGTCTGCACTCTCATGTGAGCAGTATGTACACACTAGGGGTGTGCACCGCTACCACGTGTGCTACTTCTGGCTCTGCCACCCTCAGAGGATGAGTGAGTGACATCACAGAAGACTGCCAGGAAAGGAGCCTTCCTCCAAAGTAGAAAAAGTTCTACCATGGTTACACAATTCATTCCATCACGGAAAAGAATGATTGTGCGTTTCAAAAGGGATACAGACAATTCCCCTTCATCTATCCACAACAAGATCTCTTGTTCAATGGACCTTTTCACAAGAGGTACATTCAGAACACCTGCAGCCAAATCTGTGGACAACGGCTTGTTTGGTTTTGTTTTGAAACATTCCAAATCCATGTCTGTGAGAAGTGGCCAAGGTACTCCCGGGCTCTGCCCCTCTAAGAAGTGCAGCCACTCTACAAGGTCACGCTCCACACAGCCCTCACTCCCTCCCTACAGGATCACCCAGACTTCTCCTCACATTCTCCCTGACCTGGACTCTCACCAGTCACTACGGAGCACTGGCACGTGGGGATAGGGTGGTAGCAGCATGCCCGGTGGACACAATACCTTGAAGCACTGTCTAACAAAGGGGATGTGCTCTATTTGGGCATCAGGTGTCATCTACATATAGTCCCACTTGGCCAACTACAGTGTGAGAAAAGGCTCTGTAGATACAAGCTGGCATTGGGCTGCCAGAGCAGAACCTTCTAGAGGTCTAGAGTCGCTGCCTCTACTGATGCGGCTCCTGTGGGGAGTGAATGGTCCTACCTCCCATCCTTGTCCTTACCCAGTAGTTTCCTTCTAAAGGAGTCTTGCCTTGGCAATGCTTCTGTGTTCTCCTAGGGGGCAAAGTCCCACTGTGGCACAGCAGGAGACCAGAGACAGCACATCCGGTCACTCACATGCAGGCCTGCTCTCAGCCCAGGGGGCGTGCATGTGGATGTCTACAGCCCCCCA
The DNA here is from genome assembly GCF_000299155.1 of Elephantulus edwardii. Classification (NCBI taxonomy): domain Eukaryota; kingdom Metazoa; phylum Chordata; class Mammalia; order Macroscelidea; family Macroscelididae; genus Elephantulus; species Elephantulus edwardii. The sequence goes on from NW_006399898.1 coordinate 7,135,598, forward strand.
ACATGTACGTGTGCAGCAGTAACTGCATCTATGAGATCAGGTGTCAGCCCCAATCAGCACTGTTCCTACAATGAGCAATTCTCAACGTCACAAACACACCCCGGGAGATTCCAGAGCAGCAGACCTCAACGAGAGAAAGCTGAGAAAGCACCCTGAGAAAGCTGACAGGTCCCAAGAGGCACAGGCTTTCTGCTCAATGCTCCACCTTCAGCTGGAAGCCACTGGCCTTGCGTGACACTCACCTGAGACTAGCCCTACTCTTACTAACACCTCGGTCATAATATGTGGATTTAACATTGTGTTAAAGTCTTAAACATACTGCTTTGGAAAAGCACATCTTTCAATCATTAAAGCATTTTCTAAGAAAGTCAGCACTAAAGACAACACTCTTTGTATTCAAGAAATTCATGCTCCAGGCATTTTTTTTATGTAGCCACATAGACAGACCTTTTCTCATTGCAGAATATGTTCCTATAAAAAGAGTGTGAGAGAGACAGAGTGAGAGAGTGAGAGAGAGAGTGTGTGTACCCTTAATATCATTTAGGAAGCACCAGGGAGTGAGACTAAGATTCCCCCTTATGAAGGAATTCACTACTCACACACTATTGCTTAGTATGGTAGGTTTGGTTTGGGTTTTTAAACACAGAAAATGTTTTAATATTTTTCATTATTGTACATTTTCTTCCTCCTCTAGCCCTCCCCACAAGGTATCCCTTGTTCCAGACTATCATATATATAATGCCTCATCATACATTCCTCTCAGAAAATTCTTCCCATCATCTGATCTAATGAAGTGTTTATTACCTATCCACTCTTTTTCCATTCTTTCCCCAATTCCTCCATGTCTGTCCTATCTTATAACAGTGGTGTTATGCTATTTGTCCTTTTTAGGACTGAGATATTTCACTCGGCATAATGTCCTCCAAGCTCCCGCATGCTATGTAATGTTTTACGAGTTCACTAGTTTTCAGTGCTGTGTAATATTCCATGGTGTGGATGTACCATAGTTTTTCTATCCATTTGTTGATGGGCAGTTATTGCTATTATGAATAATAATAATTCTTTGCTATTATGAATAATGTAGCAAAAAACAAAGGTGTGTATACATCTGAGTTGTGGTTCTGGTTTCTTCAGGGTATATTCCCAGTAGTGGAATTGCTGGGTCAAATGGTTATTTCTATTTCCCACTTTTTGAGAACGCACCAGACCACCTTTCATAGTGATTGTACCATTTTACCACCAGCAGTGAGTAAGAGTTGTACTCTCTCCACAACCTCGCTGGTATTTGCTGTCTACTGCCCTGTCGAGCCCTGCTATGTTGATGGGGTGAGATGACAGCGCAGAGCTGTTTTGAGTGTGGTAGTTTTCGTCATAGGCATAAATGGGAGAGGAAAACAACAAAGTATGGTTCTGTATGGAAGGGGATTCCTTGACTTGACATTTCCTCTGTAGAGATGCATCAGGTGTTCAGGGAGAGATGGGGAGAGGCAGCAAAATGTGGGGCCAGGGCCAGACTGAGGCAAACCCTGCTCACTGGCTGGGGCTGTCGGAGGTTCTGTGTCATGCTGCTTCCCAGGGTCACACGTACCATGGCTGGTGCTTCCTTCTCCACTATTATCTATCCCCATGACTACAAATTCTGAAAACATTAACTATTTTGTTATCAACACTCATGTTTATACTTTTAACACACCATTGTTGAGGGTATTAAACAAACAGTATAATGGTATAACCAAGATTTAGGCAAAGTTGGGAAAAATCAATTGGCCATAATCTAATTGAATTTGTGGGAATTTGCATGCAGATTTTCACAATGCCACACATCAGGGTTTATTAAATTTACATTATTTATGCTAAGAAATAGTAGCATGATAAGAGCAAGATGCAGAAATACAAAATGACTGTTAAAATATTACCTGTTTCAGAAGGGACTACAGGTATAGAAAGAAAAAAAAAAGAAAAATTATCAGATGAAATGGTAAGGCTGCAATTCCTTCGTGCGCATTATTTTCTACCTTAGAAACATCCAATCTATAAGTCTCTCTAGCCTACTGAGAAAGAAGACACACAGAGACAACCTCTCCCTCATCTCTACCCCAGCCAAAACCTCCCCTTCCTCCTGATCTGGCAGAAAGCTGCGGATCCTGGCCCAGTGGTGCCACCTAGTGACATACCTGGGTAGTGAGCTTAGCTAGTCCGTCCCTGTGGTCAATTCCTCAACAACCCAGAGCAGGCCCTCCAGGCCCTATCCCTATCCTGTCTTCTTTGATATTCACTTAGACTTATCAAAAGTATTCTTACAAGTGTCTGAACAGCGGTGAAATAAGTAAAACACTAGTTAGTATTACATTATAGATACTTTCAATATTTCTATATTATAGGATATAAATGTATAAAAAATGATTAACATGAGAAAAATTTAAAAATCACTAACATCAAAACCCCATGAATGTATAATACATTTTACACAGTGTGTGGCTGTGTGCCACTGAGTCCAAACTGACCCTCCAGCAGGTTTTCAGAGGCAGTAAATCGCATGGGAGCAGACTGCCCACCCTTCTTCCCAAGGTACAACTTGTGGATTGGAATCACAATTTTACATATTAAGTATTACGTCTAAGTAAGTAAACTGATGAAAAACTACAGAGAATCAACCTAAGTGGGAGAAAATCTTCAAAAGCCTCACCATCAGAAGCCCTGTAGCGTGCTCCCTGCTGCCTACTGCTCCACTCTCCATGAACATGAGGCGTGCACCAACTTACATGTGTAGTAATTACATGGGCCTCTGCTGGACAGGTTATTAAGCGACACTGGCACTTTCCCTTTATCCATCAGCAGTCAGTCATGATGGGGCACCACCCAGCGCTGACTGAACATCTGCTCTGGGCCGGTCACTGCTCAGCTCAGGCGGGGATTCGTATCTGACTTGCTCAATTTCTGCCTTCCTGTAGGAACTCTAAGGTAAGGCATGAAGGAAATGTCAAGATCAGAATCACAACCTGAAAGGTGACCTCAAGGCAACCAAGTTTTACAGGTGCTGAAGCCACAGGTATTGCCAGTGCTAGTGATTTTGTGCCTGTATTTTAAGGATCCTTTTTATATGCCCACTTTCAGTGACAGTTAAGATGTGAATTTCACACCCCCCCCTTAAGTTCGCTGATGTCATGGGGCCTGTACACGCTAATAAGTGCCGATGGCAGTGAATGGACAGTGAAGCAGGCAGAGAGGGGGCAGGAGGGTGGTGATTAAGGCTGGGGAGCCAGGTAAAGTGCTTTCCAGAAGGGCCTGTGGTCAGTAGCCAGCACCACCATGGTACTTTGCCCAGTCTCTACCTGCAGGACGAGCTGAAGGAGTGGACAGGGAGAAATAGTAAGTCAGACAAGAGTCAAGAGTCAGAGCCCTAGGAGCAGCAGGGCAAGAAGCAAGAGAGCGGGAGGGTAAAAGGTGGTGGGTAACCTCAAAGGGCATTCTGAGGAGTGGGGCGATGACACAGTCTTTGATGACACAATGACAGCCAGGAAAACAGCAGCTCACACATGGGAGATGGAAGATGCAGCAGCACCAGAGCCCAGCGGGCTAAGTTTCCACAGCAGTAGTGCTCTGTTCCAAAAGGACTCATTTAAAAAGAAGAGCATGGAAGGAACATTTACCACTTGCCAGCTAACATGTAAAAGCATTCGGGTCCTTGCCACAAAACTACAAGAAACTTGAATGCATTCCAAAGTTATACATCTCTCTCTTCTAAACAAGAAGTTAGAATACAAAACTTATCCGTTTTAGTATTCACCTGATTGACAGGGATGTAAAGGGAAGGAGAGGGGAGCAGAGACTGATCGGTGGGTATGTGGGGTAAAGGCAAAGAAATACTGTGATAATTTGATGAGATGTTGTACTAAACAGCACTGATAAATTGTAATTAATGTTATAAAACAAAATGGACATGAACAAAATCAATTTTTTAAAAAGTATTCTATCTTCAAAATGTAGGTAAGGGACACCATGAGTGACCACAATGATTTCCTCACGAATTATAATCCTTGGCCTATTAAGCAAAACCATTTCGTGTTTAAAATGTCACAAGTGGTTGATCTGAGAAAACCACACAGATTATAATTACATAGGCCACAAAGTTTAAATCTTTGAAGTTAAGGCCACAAAAGACTAGTTTTTTTGTGTTTTTTTATTGGAATTGGGGGGGGGGCGGAATGAACCAGAAATGGTAAAAAAAAAAAAAAAAAAAATTAAAACCCAGTATTTATTGAAAGAACTGAATAGTGCCTGGTCATAATTAAGGATTTTTCTTTTCTACAACAAAGATTCTGTAGAAGAAGGAAAAAACCTCTGTAGAAGAACCCTGATCAAAAGGAGGTGAAATACAGAACAAAATATGAAATTCTTTCATGAATCCACACTTTCTGCTGTCACCAAGGCTCGATGTTCCCCAAAACTAGTCTTAAGGTAATTTTTAACCTTAAACCAACTTTAACCCCTGAAATGCACTTCAAAAAAACCAACTGTTTTGCTTCATACTAAGGAGTGTCTGTTATCCTCAGCAATGTTCTCTTAAAGAGGTGCCGATGTGGAATCGAATTAACAGCAGCAACTCAGAAGTTTCCACAAGCAGCTGAGGGAGCACGGAGGAATTTGTGACAAGAGCTAGGAAGAATGGTTACACAACTTGAAAAATGTCATCAGTGTCACTAACAAACTGTTCAATTGCTTCATAGTTTCCTGTATATATTTTTGCCTTTAAAAAAGAAACAAAAAACCCAAACACAGGTAATGCAGACACAGTAGGGTAGGGAGAGGAACCAGGGCACGCACCCTTCATTCCCCTATCCTTCAAGATCATTTGTGGACGGCTGTGCCTCTTTCCTTCCCAGGTGCCATGAAGTCCCAGTAGATGGAGACATTACTGTTGGGGAAAATGCAGCAGGGCAATGAGACCCCTCAGGACCCCAGGCAGAGCAGCCCAGACAAGCTTCCACAACATGACCAGAGAGACACCAGTTACCTGTACCCCTAAATGGGGACCAAAACAAAAGACTTTTTTATTTTAATAATAGAAAGTTACCATTACTAGAAAAGGATGTAATTTTTCTAAATGGAAAAGAATGGCTTCTAGGGCATTTGAGTAAGAAAATTGAGTCTTGTGACCCACAGGTAGAAACAAAGCTTTGTCTACCCCAATTATCATGAAAATAAAGAGGCCAAGCAACCTCGATGAAAAGTAAAAATGCAGAAGCCCAGGTTTGAATTGGGCAAACTCACGGTGCTTCCTGGTGTGCGTGGGGGGGCTCTGGAAAAGCTTCTGGAGCTGAGACAGGTGCCAAAGTTGAATGAGCTCATGGCTACGAGCCACTAGTTAAAGAATCTGTTTGAAATCCAGACTTTTAATAATGACACATAAAAGTTATCATTTGTGATTTTTTTAAAAAAAAGATAGAGGAGCATCACTGGGCAGTGAAAAGTGGCCCTGCCAAAAGCCCTGAACAGTGAGGCTCCAACTTCATTCTGTAAACAGACACTTAAAGGTTCACAGGTTCACAACCTGAGATGGACACAGTCAAGAACTTCCTCACCCCAAGATTTCTTTGTGTATGACTGATTGAGAGTTATTGGAATCTAGAAGTTCTTTAGAAGTCAGCAACATATGGAAAGAATGCATCAAAGGGAACAGAAGAACAACATGAATGTGACTATACCAAGTGCAAGTTCACAGAGCAAGGGAAGGGAGGGAAATGTGACTATCTTTCTAGATCTCTCATAAAATACATTACTTTGAAATTAAAAGGAAACAAAGAAAAATCTGACCCCACAACCTACCAAGCAGATGTGAATACAAGAGCACTGGACGTTAGCAGGAAATGAAGCAGCATTCCTGGCACCACAAGCTTAGAGCCTGCTCTCAAAAAGGGAATCAAAATAAAGATCTATATTTGTTTAATATAAAGACTTTAAAAGTGATACTGCTGTAATTTGAACCTGAAATTAAGAAAACAATTCCATTTACAATATCTTCAGAAAGAAAAGATACTTAGAAATAAAGTTATATCAAAGAGAGTAATGCTTGTAGCCTGAAACCACAAAAACACTGGGAGAAACAAGCCCTGGGTAAGCAGGATGACAGCCCAATTCCTGCTCTTAAATGGAATAGTTAAGACGGGTGAAAAACAAAGCTGCCATGGGGAAGCATTGCCTAGTGGTAACCATGGTCCACAGCAGGTCCAGCTGTGCTCAGCAGTGCTGGCCTTGGCTCACTGTCAGCAAGCAAACACCAGGCCTTCCTTCTGAAGTCCCGCTGGGGAGATTCCATTGACCACCGCTAACCCTAACCCTAACCTGAACACTTTCAACCAGGGGCTCCTAGGAACCGCTCTAATAATTCAATATAATTCCCAATAAAATCCCAGCTGACATTTTGCAGAAACAATCTCAAAAATCACATGAAAAAGTGAGGAACCCCAACAGTCAGAAAGCAAGGCTGAGACAATAAGCCCGTAGCTGGAGGATGAACATTTCATGAATTCAAAACGGAGGTAATTTAAGACACTACGGTTTTAGTATATAAGGACAGTTGAATGGAACTGAAGAGTAGTGAAATACATCTTCCAAAATATGGTCAACTTATTTCCAACAAACACACAAGGATGTCAGGACAACTCCATGGAGAAATAATCTTTTCCGCAAATAGCTAATCATTAGCAGAACAATGACGCTGGGTCCCCATCGCACACCATATGCATACAAAACACATTATACAATGATCACAGACTGACAGCTCAGAGTTAAAACCACAAAAATCTTGGAAGAAAACAGGGTTAGAAATATCTGTGATCTTGGATTAGGCAATGGTTTCTTCAAATGATAACCCAAGTGACAATAACAATGCAGGTAAATGGGAATTGAACAAAATAAAATCATAACTATCTGTGAAATCCAGGGCACCATCTACACAACCCACAGCCTGAGATAGACTATTTCATAAACCCATCCAACTCAAGACCAAAAAACCAAAACACCCCATTATCAGAGAAAAAAAAATTTAAAGGAAAAAAAATCAACACACAAAAAAATCACCCCGATTTTAAAATGGACAAAAGACTTGAAGAGACATTTCTCCAAGGAACACATAGAAATGTTCAAACAGATGCTCAACATCCCTAGTGCTTCCCAGCTGACTGCAGCTGACTTTGAATTGCCTGGCGCAGCTGATCCTCCACGGAGCACACCGACTGGGGAGAGGACGGTCCATTTTTCTCCCATAAAGCCGCTGGTGGGTTCCACCTGGCCGAGGGGCACCGTCTTTGGGTCAGCAGGGAAACTCCCTGAGGGAAATACAAAGTCCACAATGAAATGCAAACCACAACCATCCACCCAGAGAGAGGGGTACGCTAACAAGTGCTGGTGAAGAGGTGGGGTGGGCCGTGTGGGAAACCTTCCGCTCTACGCGACACAACACCTGTGCCTGCTGGTCACAGAACGTTCCTAACAGCACCCAAGAGGGGACAACTAATGGCCACCAACCAAGAGTGGGTAAAGACAATGTGGCCTTGCCAAACGACAGAGTGCTAGTCACCAATGAAAAAGGTCGGAGCCCGTTCAACATGGTCAGATCTTGACAACATTATGGTAACTGAAAGAAAACAAAGAAGAATGTGTATTTCAAGGGCCAAACATATTACATGTCCAGAGCAGATGCAGAAAGATTAGTGGTGGTATGGTCAGATGATTTGGGGAAGAAACTAAGGATTCTTCTAAAGGTGATAAAAGTGTCCTAAATTGATGGTAGTAGACAACCACACAATTTTGTGAGTACAGGGAGGCCGGAGCCACATTAAGACCATCTGCTTCTATCTTGAGCATCTTCCTGTCAGTTCTTTTTACCACACAGTGTTGTCACTTGCTGACGCGAGACCCTTGCTACGATGGACTGGTACAGTGACTAACACAGCTTGGAGCCAGGAGGAGTTGTGAGGCTGGTGTAGGACAGGACAGGGCAGGCCTCCCACCTGCTGCTCACAGGCTCACTTGGAGGCAACCCTGATAGCCTACCAGCAACAACAACATTCTCAGATGAGACTTAAAATGAAAATAAAAAGGGAAAAGAGCGATCTGACTTGTCTCTCCATACTTACAACAAAGCTGTAGGAACAGAACCTGACCTGCCTTGAAACAGGGACAGAGTCTAAAAGGTGTGCAAGGCAGAAGCTCACTTGAAAGTCATGTCAGCTACACCCCCACTTGTAGGAACAGAACCCCATCTTAAGTCAGGAACAATTAGGATACATAAAAAAACTTTACTATTTAAATTGATAAGTTGCAACAAATGACAATTCTCTCTCAAGACAGCTGTTTAAAAAAACAATATCGACTCCTCAGATGTGAACTGAACTCATCACCTTCACACAAACCAAAGGCCAGGCCACAAAGTGACCAGTAACAGTGACAAGGAACAGGGATGCCTGGCCGGGACACCAAGAGGCCAGCGTGCGTCCACACTGCTCCAAAGGCAGGACAGACAGGGAGACGGGATCAGGGAGCAGGTGAGACGTGAGCACCATCAGAGAGAATGCAGTTAGACACACAGAGTTTCTTCGTAGAAACTGTGAAATGAGAAACCAATTTGCTCTGTAAATTTGTACCCAAACCACAAGAAAAAGTTCAAAGGCAAAACAAAACAAATATTGCTGTCTGCTAGCTAGGAAGTGACAATGCTTCCAAATAAAAGAAACTTCACTGAAATGTAATTCAAAAGCTGCAATCTTTTCTTTCTACAATGTAGACTTTAGAAACAAGAAAACCATCAGTGTAACAAAAGATATGATCTTCATTTCTTTGTAAAACTAAGTGCCCCAAGAGAGCAAAAGATCAATTTTGTGGGAAACATCAAACAATATAGGATTCTAAACTGTCTTGCGAGAAGATGTATGATTCAGGAGACTAAGAGAGGTAACTATATAAGCACCAGCATTTGTTTTCTTAGGTTTTAGGGCTTGACACTTATTGTATTTTCTGAGTGTTCAACATAATACAGATTTTAGTGGTAACATGGTTTAAAGTGGAAAATAAATTCACCTTCTCTTATTTGAGCATTTCCCAACTTTTAAAGGTAGAGGTCACAATACAGGCCTGGCTTCTGTTTTGACTGACGGTGCTCCGAGGGCCCCAAACCTGCTGCAATAGGTTAACCTGAAACACAGCTATCGGAACGATGTCTTTGCACACCACTTTGTTTAAAGTTAGGCCTGAAACACTGGTATTCTTAGAAACTCAACTGCACTGATCATTTATGGCTTCAGTCATTTCTTCTAGTTCTGATAAGGAAATAGCAAAATTAGAACAATTTCAAATTCACAATCTCCAATTCTTTCAGTTTCTTTAAAAGAAAAATTACTTAAATCAGCCCTTATCGTGAACTGAAAATACATTTGGGAGCTAGTTACATTTAGCCATAAAAATACCTGGTGCTACAGTGGTGAGAAAGATAGACAATTTCCTCCCATGTGATTTATTGCCTCCGAAAATTCTCTGGAGAGTCAGCAATGGATCGGTTCCAACGTCACAGTAAACACCACCAACCTACATATAATACAAATAAGGACTGTACTGCGTAAGAATTCCCTTGAAAAGATTCAAAAGTGGTATCCTCTTCAGAATACAGGAACAGACTTGATTTTTTTACACCTCTTTCTTTGGGCATTTGGGGGAGGGGGGTTTGGTGATGCTGGGTATGGGATGCTCCAGTGCCATGCATTCTCAGGGCTAACAGATTCAACTTAGCGGATTCCACCCTCCATGGCCACTGGCCTGCTGAAAAGAGACTTTTTACAAAGTCTACAGAATCTCAAAATGTAGCATCTTAAGACAGAGGGAAGAACCCTCTTGCAGAGCTCTATGCAACTGAACAATGCCATCATCCTCCCTTCTTTGATAACAAACTAATCCAGTTTTGTTTTCTTTTACACTTTGTTGTGGTTTAGGTGAAAGTTTACAGAGCAAATGAGTCTTCCATTCAACAATCCTGGCATTAGCTCCACTCCCCTCAATGTAGAACTTTTCCCACTTGTTCTGCGGGTTTCCTGTGTCTTGTCTTCCTGTCTTCTGACTTTTGTTCTGCCTTTTCACCTCCAGGCCTCGTGGCTGTGACTGCTCCCCTTCCAGATCAGCTCTACTTTGTCTGAAATGCAAAGTGCAATGGGAACATGTGCAGCTGAGGAAGGGATCCAGGTGCCACAGTCTCCAAGGTTCCACTGGTTTCTCAGATCACTAAGTCTGGCCTATTTTGTTCTTCAGAATTTTATTTTGGTCTTTTCCTGACTTTTGACGACAGTAGTCTGCCACAACATTTGCCTGTCTTTGATAAATGTATCTACTTCTGCAATATGTCCTCCTGGTTCAACTATGTTGTGATTTGTTTCATGGGTACAGCAGCTGGTTTTGTAAGTGGATCTTGTACCCTGCTCCTTTGCTGAAACCTGTTAGTTTAGTAACTTCCCTGGAGAATTACTGGAATTTTCTAGGTACAGGATCAAATGATCTGCACCTCATGATAGTTTTGGAGTTTTTTAAAAAAAATTATTTTTATTGTTTTGTCTGTGTACCATCAAATCTGATCTGATGGTACAGGAGGAGATTGTCCCTCCTTCTCCAGAAGAGCATCTAGTGGATTCAAACTGCACATCTCTGGGATTGGAGTGCAGCTTCTGGTCACTAGGCCACCAGAGCTCCCTACCTAGAGATAGTTTTTCATTCCTTCATTTCCAGCTTAGATGTCTTTTCTTTCTCATTCTTGTCTTACTGCTTTAGTAGTATTTTCAGTTACAGTACCAAATTCTGGGTGATACAGGCCAAGAGAATTTCATATTCTTTCCTATTCTCCCTGTAGAGAGTAACAATGGCTGTTGGTTTTGTGTCTATGCCCTTAATTATGCTGAATAATTTTCTATCTATTCCTATTTTACTGAGCTTTTTTTACCAGGAAAGAATCTGGATTTTATCAAGTATCTTTTCTGTATCAATTAATAGGATCATGGGATTCTTTTGTTTTTACCTTTTTGTTTTGTACGTGGTAACTTTTAGTGATTGATTTTTTTGATTTTTTTATTACTGAACCATTCCTGCATATGTGGTATGAATCCCACTTGGTTATGCTATCTTTGAACATGGGTGGCCTAGCGCTAGAGGCTGCACTACAGTTCAAAAGGCATGTGGCTCAAATCTACCATCTTGCTCCACAGGACAAGGATGGGTCATCTCCTACCGTGCAGATTTGTGCCTCTGAAAACCTGCTGGAGGGTCAGCTATGAGTCGACTCCAACTCAACGACACATAACAGCAGTACCTGGAGAACAAGTCCCAGAATCTGCTGGCTAGGATTGGTGAGAATGTTCACATCTATACTTAGTTCAGAGAGGAATGGACTTGCCTCTGTAGTGTGTCTCAGCCTGACTTGGTCTCAAGAGTTGTATACTATTCTCCTCTGTATTTGCAACAGATTTGAGTAGAACTGGTGTCAGTTCTCCTCTGAAAGCTTGGAAGAACTGTCCAGTGAAGCTGTCTGGGCCAGGGCTTCTCGGTGGTAGTTGAGAAGGGGTTTTAAATGACATTTACAATCCTTTCTGTTATGGTTCTGAGCTGTGGGAAGCTATCAAAAATATCACTTATGAAGAACACAGAAAGTCACTGTAAAGACAGAGGAGAAAGAAAAGACCAAAATGGTTGTCAGAATAGACTCTGAATATTGCACTAAAGCACTGAGAAGCCAAGGCCAAATGAAGAAATAAATCAACAAGTTAAGGAGCTGAAAAGAAGATTTCAAAAGGCAGCAAGGGAAGACAAAGCAAAGTACTATAATGAAATGTACTAGGAGCTGGAGTTTGAAAATCAAAAGGGACAAACCCGCTCAGCATTTCTTAGGCTGAAGGAACTGAAGGACAAATTCAAGGCTGGAGTTGCAATACTTGAGGATGCTGAAGACAGAATGCTCAATGATCCAGGAAGCATCAAAAGGAGATGGAAGGAATACACAGTAGCTGTACCCAAAAGAACTGGCCGACACAGAAGACTATCATGTAACAACATATGATCAAGAGCCTACGGGGATGAAGGAGTAAGTTCAAGATACTCTGAAGGAACTGGAAAAAACAAAGTCCCAGGAATTGATGGAATACTAATTGACTTATTTCAGCAAACAGATGCTGTCCTGGAAATGCTCACCAGGTTATGTCAAGAAATCTGGAGGATGACTATCTGGCCAACTGACTGGAAGGGATCTGTATTTATTCCCATTTCAAAAAAAAAAGTGATCCAACAGAGTGTGGAAATTATCGAATAATATCTCTAACATCACACACACACGCAAGATCCTGCTGAAGATTATCCAGAATGACCGGAAAAGGACCTCAGCAGAGAACTGCCAGGTGTGTAGGTTGGGTTTAGAAAAGGCCGTGGTACTAGTGACACTAGTGACTAGTGAATTGCCAGGAAAACAAATAGGTCTATCCTGGAGAGGGTGAAATCAGGCTGCTCCCCGCTGGAGGCAAGGATTCTGAGGCGCTGTCTCACATACTTTGGGCACGTGGCCAGGACAGACCGTGCTTGGAGAGGCACACCATACTTGGAAGAGTGGAGGGACAGCACAGGAAAGGAAGACACAGGATGAGATGAACTGACTCAGTGACTAAAGAATAGGATTAGGTCTGTCAGAGATAATGAGATTGGCTCAGGATAGGGCAGGTTTCATAGTTAATGCACACAGGGTTGCTATGAGTCACAGGCGACTCAATGGCATATAATAATAACAGCAACAGCAACAACAACAACTCTGGATTAGTTTGATTAGGTAATGTATTTTAAAATATTTATCTATTTCTTCTAGGTGTTCAGATTTGTTGAAGTTCTTGATAGAACTGTTACTGTCCTTTTAAATTTGAGAATAGTTAATGTATTTATTAGGCTCTCCATAAACTATTTTTTTAGTCCTATGGCTCAAAATTTGGTAAAATATACTGTCAAAGATCTCCAGAGTACTGAAAAGCAACAATGTCGGTGTGCCTGATCCAGGCCATGGTCTTCGCAATTACTTGCTATGCATCAGAGAGCTGGGCAATGACTTAAAAGAAGAATTGATGCCTTTGAGTTGTGGTGCTAGAGAAGTCTTGAACATACCATGGACTGCCAAGAAAACAAATAGGTCTTGTCTTGGAGAGGGTGAAACCAAGTTTCTCCTTGGAGGTTAGGATTCTGAAGCTTCATCTCACATACTTTGGGCATGTGACCAGGAGAGACCGATCCTTGGAGAAGGATATCATGTTTGGAAGAGTGGAGGGATAATGCAGGAGAGAACACCTCAGAAGCAATGGACTGATACAGTAAGTGAGGCAGTTGAGGGTAGGTGTGTCGGAGTCAGTGAGACAGACTAGCTCAGGACACATGCTTCAGAGCTACTGTACACAGGGTCACTACTAGTTGCTGGTGACTCAATGGCACAGAACAATAATAAATGACTCAAAAATAAATTTACCATTTATGGAAGAAATGACAAAGCCAAAATCCAAAGAGCTGAGGCCGAGGCTACAGAGTAGCTCAAGTTAGCAAGAGATCTAAAGGATATGAACTGTAAAAGTGCAAGTACAGCAGATGAGAGACAAGCAGGAGTCTTGAGCTCTGAGAATCCCAGCAGGCCACCTGACAAAGCTCCCACACAAACAAACAGAACTGAAGAGGAGGGCAGAATATAGCATGTCCAGAGTCCCCCAGTCCAAATTCCAACTGCTGTCTTTGTCTCTCTCTTACACACACACTCTCATATCCACAATGCTCTCTCCAATTTTCTAGTCAGAAACAACGGAGTAACTTTGTTTTCTTCTTTCCTCAGCTCTGACCTAGGTACCTTTTTGAGTGGAGCCCAGAAACAATCAACTGATAAGAAAGGAAGCCTCAAAGTATTCTTAAAAACATAGCTGCAATTTAAAGTTAACTGTCAGACACTCCTGCCTCTTGGTGGCGGAAGATCTCCACACAGTCAGGGCTGTTCCAGCTGTGGCCGCATGTGGCCCAGGGCAGGATGGTACAAATGGTTAAGCACTCAACTACTAGCCATAAGCTGGTACTGTGAAACCCCTTCTTTGTGAGGCTCTGCCTTGGAAGAAAGGTCTGCCAATCTTCTTTAAAACGGTCACAGCCTTCAAAGTGGTACTGAATACAGTTCTGGCCTGTACATGTGGCATCTCCATGAATCACAATCAACTTAACAGCAGCCAATGACAACATCTCTCTCCCAGAACCCAGGGAAGAACCTCAAATACTCATAGGGAATAGTAGATACCTCAATCAACATGTCATTTAATTAGAGTCCAGGGCCTGGAGTTTCCACAACCAATGTCCACACAAATGGTAGTCTACAACATCTGATCCAAGGTTTGTCTAAAGTGCTTGGGGAAGGTAGTTCTTTTTAGGACCAACTCATTTCAGAATGGATTAGTAATGAAGAAACTGCATTTTCTTCCCTTACAAAGTGAATTCTACTCCTTTACATTTCATAGTACTATGACTAAGTGGTCTCCCATCATGAATCTGAATCCACTGGACCACAAATAACAACAATGATAAAGAGGCAAAAATGGCGAGGGGAGGTGGGATGGGATATATTCTATTTACCTAGAAATAGCTGTTCTAAGGTCAGGAACTCGGGCAGCCTGGTCTGTAGGGCACTGTGCTACTAACCCAACGGCCTCTCTGGCATTTCAAATTCACCAGCACCTCCTCAGGAGAAAGTAGACACTCTCCTTTAGCAGGACTTACCACCTCAGAAATGCAGGGCAGGGTCAGCTATGAGTCAGTTCCAACTCAAGGGTAAGGAACTGGAATCCTTACACTGTACTTATTAGCAAACGTGCACACTTGAGTCAGTGAAGGTGAAGTATTCTTAAGACAAGCTGCATCAAGGGTAGATTCACATGTCCACAGAAGGACCTAAAAAAGCACCTGTCCAGAGCTGCTGTCCATAGGGTCACTATGTCAGAACTGGGGGCAGCTCTATTCTCTACAGGGCTACTGGCGGTCAGGGTCCTCATATGTGGACCTCAAAGTATTTATTCTGGGGTAGGATGATTATGTTTCCATTCTTGTAGTTCTAGGACTATTTTGGTAAGGCAAGTCCTAATTTATGACTCTTGTTGAGATAAAAATGTCAAAAGTTTGTTAAGACATATGAATCTTAGAAACTATAAAAAAAAAACCCTTAGTAGTACTTCTCCGTTTTAACACTATTTCTGTAAAATAAAAATCTATTAAATTTAAAAGTGAGGTAACCGTTGAAAAAGCTTAAAATGTTGCTGTATTTGACTTCAGAAATCAAATTAAAAAAAAAAAAATCCAATCCACAAAGTGGATTCTTCTGAAAGATGTAAATGAAAGTTAACAGCCAATGTTGCATGTGAACAAATGTGTGTGAAATGCAGCCAAGCTGATTCCTGCAGAAATAACAGAGGAGAAAGGAAACAGGCTGGCACCACTAACCAGGTCTGCTGTACTTAGAACACAAGGTGACAGATTCCTTCCACTACGCACAAAGATCAAAGAAATTCTAACAAAGATGGAAATAGACTGTCAGGAGAAGCATCTTCATCAGAGTCCGGATCTGGACTCCATCTGAGGACGTGAAGAGACTCAAGACTGTCTCATCTGAAGGGAAGAAATGACTCTCATTACTGTTCAAGCACATTTTTGTACACATTCTATTTCAATCTCTAAAGTTCAAAAAAAAAGAAAGGAATTTTGTAGAAAAGTATGGTGAATTACCTTTTTTTTCCCTTAAAAAAAAAAGGTAAAATTAGAGATGTTCAAGAATCAAAAATCAGATTTTAGCAAATGAACTATGCAAACATTTTACCCCAACTGACAAGCATGATTATAGCTTTTCAAACAGCACCATTTCCTCCCCGGTTTGTGTTCTCTGCACTCTAAGTACATGTGCTGTTTCACTGGGTGTGTCACACACAAAAACATAGCAGTCTTTGGAGTTGGGTTGGTTTTGTTGGTTTTTTTGTTTGCTTCATTTTGTTTTTTTAAGAAAGCCTTCTTTCCAATTGATAGTACAAATGTTTAAAATGGGTTTATAAAAAAATGTGAGTGAAATGCCATCAAGTTCAATTCCTAAAGATGCACAAACACCTTTCTGTTTCCCTGGAAAATAAGAAAACCGTTTGCAAACTCAGGAGGAAACTGCTAAAATGCACGTGTTCTCTCAACTGCCCTTGGCAGGAGCACTGCGAGGTTGGCAGGCGAGCCCATCTGCTCTTCCAAAAGGAAGCTGCGGCTGGCTGTCTGGAACAAGGGGCAGCTCGACTCTCTGCAGGGCTGCTGGCAGTTAGGGTCGTCGTATGAGGACCTCGGGGCATTTATTCTGGGCTAGAACGATTATGTTTTCATTCTTGTAGTTCTAGAAGACATTTTAATATTTGGTAAGGCAAGTCCTAATTTATGACTCTTGTTGAGATAAAAATTTCAAAAGTTTGTTAATACATATGAATCTCTCTTTTTTAAAAAAAAAAAAAAGTATTTCTTTTTGTGTGTGTATCATCAAATCCGACTAAAACAAGCCTGGAAGCAGGAGCAGCATCCACTTCCGAAATGGCCTGCATCCGGAAACTCTTAGTATGAACAGTGCTTAGTCACTATGAGTCATAAAGAACTTGATGGCATCAAACAACAATAACAACAACAACAAAGAGAGAGCTACGTTGGCCTAGTGGAAAGGAAGTTATGCTACCAAGCCGAAGGTGGGTGATTTTCATCTGTGGCCCTCAGCCAGGTTCAAATTGTTTTCCTGTCAAACATTCTTCTAGGTGGTACAGCACTGGTCTGTGCGTTGCTGCACAGAGGTAACTCTTGTGATGCTGAAGACTGTGACAGTGATGTGCCAATCGTGGTAATGGGTACCCATGGTGGACAGTGTTGGTTGGAGCTTCCCAACGAAAACAAGCCCGGAAGCAGGAGCGGGAACCACTTCCAAAATGGCTTGCTTCCGGAAACTCTATGTACAAACAGTGCTCAGGCCGTTCGTTCATAAGGTTGCTATGAGTCGTCTATGACTGAACGGCACCAAACAAGAACAACATCATCATCAAATCAGATCTGACCGATACAGGAGGAGACTGTCCCTCCTTCTCCAGCAAAGCATCTGGTGGATTCAAACCACGCGCCTCTGGGATTGCAGTGCAGCTTCTTGCCACTAAGCCACCAGAGGTCCCCAAAACATATGAATCTTAAAAACTGTAAGTGGTAAGGATGCAGTTTTATAAGTGTCAGGATCATTTTGTCAACTTTTTAAAGAAGAAATGAGAAAACTTATCTTTACATTACTACTCTCTGGTGCTGGCTATTTTCATTCATAGTACTTTGAAAATTCTGCAACTATCCCGTGTTCCAAGTATTTTATCTACCTGTTGTTGGTGTTACCCCATCAACCCTGACTCACAGCAACCCTATGGACAGATGTGAACCTTGCCTTGCCCTGCACCACCAGCACCCCTGGAGATGCTTGACCCACTGCCTCATCACTGCATCAATACACCTTGTTGAGGGTCTTCCTTTTTCTGACCCCCCACCTTTCCAGCAAAATATTCTTTTCCAAAAAACTGGCCTCTCCTGGCAGTGTGCCCCAAAAGTTTCGGCATCCCTGCCTCTAAGGAGGCCCCTGGTTGCAGTTTCTCCAGGACAGACTTGTCTGTTCTTATGCCAGTCCATGGAATAATTAACTCTTCTCCAACACCACAACTCAAAGGCATCAATTCTTCTGGTATCCTTATTCACTGTCCAACTTTCAGAAGTATAGGAAATAACTGAAAAGACCTGTCCGACGGACAAGGACGCACAGTGACCCTATGAGCAACAGATCCAAGCCTGCCCTAACCTGTGCCATCCTCAAACGCTGCCATCCTCGAGCTCAGTGCTGCAGTCACTGTGTCACTCACTCCGTCTAGCTGACACTCTTCCCGGCATATTTAACATCCTAGACATTTAAATGCTGCTGCTGTTGGCAATGTGAAGTTTTCCCTTCATACTGTTTCTTCATAGCTCTCAAGCCAGGACTTTTCATCCTGACTAGCAATAAGCAATATTTGTACATTGCTTGTATAAATGGCACTCTATTTTAGACTAAAATATTTTTTCTTTGTATGTCTGTTTTTAATAAATGAAGAACAGCTCTGACCTTGGTATATAAAGAAAGAATACAGAGGTAATCTCTATCTATGTAATAAAGAATACAGCTTTAGTAACTAGTAGGAAGTCACACTCAGACCTTATAACACTTTCCTGTTGCCTCTAGTGTACGCCTGGCCTCCTTCTCACCTGCCTCTGCCTTAATCTCACTAGTCACTGGGCCACTTCCACAGCAGCCTCGGCAAAGAGATGTTCATTTCCGTTTACCACTCTGCCTCGCAGGGGCTCATAGCCAAACCCTCACAGTCCATAGCAAGGTGGAGGCAGGAAAAAGAACTTTTGACCAGCTCAGTTAAAGGCAGGAACCTTACACGCAGAGGAGTATACAGTGGGCTCACTAGAATTGGCTCCTCTATGGGCAGGTATGTAGTCCCAAGCCACAGCCATAGGAGTATCTGCTCACTCATCTACCGACTGTGGGCTTGTCCTGCCCCTGCCCCTGGGTCAGCTCCTGGTCTTCATCTAGACCAGCTGTGACACTGCTCACTGTCCAATAGCAGCACTTCCTGCCCCTCCCAGAGCCAACTGCAATCCTAGCTCCAAGCATGTGCCGGCTCAGCGGCAGGGCTGCAGTCAGCCTGTGGACAGAGCACAGGTACCAATGACACGTGCAGACACCTCAGAACTCCAGGCACTCCTGGCCAGTCCTGCTATCGAGCCAACCTCTGCCTCTTCCTTAGATGACTGGCATGACCCTCTGCTCATCATGGGCTGAGTTTAGATCAACACAACTACAACGCAGAAAGAGACAATCCACCTGAGTTTTCTCCTCACAGCTCTCTAACCTCACCTTCGTGTTCCCTACTAGCCACACCTTCGGGTTCTATATACGCCTCCACGTTCTCTTGGGCACCATTTGGAATTCTGAGCTTTCAGGCTTAATCTCGCCTTTTCTCATAATCTTAGATCTCTTCAACTTGGGAAAAGCCTGTAAAGACGTTCCCAAGTCATGTGCATCAACTCCCAGGGCACCGTGCATCCCACACAGTCAGATACACAAGTTCAGAGTGCTTTTTCTAGGGGCAGGGATACAGTTTCATTAGGTTCTCAAAAGGGACCCAGAATAGATGAAGTCTTATATTTCTCTGTAGTGCCACAGCAACAAGGGCAGTAATGAGCACATCCCGGAGCACACTAAGTATCTGCTGGCTGAGTGGACATCCAAGACCGCCTGGGATTTGTTGCCCATGAGTGCTTCTGGAAACTTCAGGACGTGTAGCCTCCGTTATGTCTTCCAGTCAAAGGCCTTTCCACTGTATGCACACTGGCCTAACTCTGTGAAAGATTTCAAGGATATAAAAAATTGGACAGTATCTACACACCAGAAGTTCAAAGCATAATGGAAAAGATGAATGTAGAGGATTAGAATACAAGGCAGCCTAAGGACCGTGATAGAGACACCAGGGAGGGGCGTCAACTATGAGAGCACATGAACGAGTGTCACGTTAACAGAGCACAAACATCCCCACCAGGAAGGCAAACATTTAAGAGCTGTGTCAAGGAGTAACACCCATGGCAGTGGTTGAACACTCGTCTGCTAAGAGGAAGGTCAGCGGTTTGAATCCACCAGCCACTGCAAGGGAGAAAACCATAAGCAATTCTATGTCCTAGAGGGTGGTGGACCGAGTTAGCACGGACTTCAAAGCAATGTATTCCGGTTGCTCATTTCTTCTTGGTTGTTGTTGAGGAGAAGCTGCCAAGGAAGATGCAGGGGAGGAATGTGCCAAAAAGCACAGGAAATAAGGAACATGATGGTACCCAACCCAATGGAACAGAGTCGGAAGGAAGGAGATCACAGCGGGTGTCAATGCAGCCGCAAAGGAAGAGCTGACAGAGAGCCAGAGCCCTACCAATCACAGGCGCTGGGTCCCGCCAGGGGCACTCAAGTGCTCAATACCCAAGGGAGATTCCAACGGCTTGAGCAGTCAAAGCGAAGGAAAGCTCCACTCAGCTGACAAAGGAAAGACAGGCCGGGAGCTGGGAGGACTCAGGGCAAGCAGGCAGCAGCTTCCCAATGAGCAGGGTTTCTGGACACTTTCCAGTTCAAAAGGAGGAGAAGTAGAGAAGAAAAGTTAACAGAAGCCAGGAAAACACTCCGGGACAGGCTCAAAGATTGACAGCAAAAACAAAGACCGTACCAACCAAAGTATAAGAATGACAGCAGCAAGGGAGAGGGTAAAGTCAGCAGGAGAAGAGGCAGGAAACTGGAGTGGGAAGCACTCTCTGCACTCCACCTCGGCTTTTCCTGGAATGTGTCAGAAAGCACTAAGTGAAGTGGCGATTCGAGCCATCACAGATAAGGGACAAAGCCAGGCTTTCCAGCCACCACTTGTGGAGTGCCATCTCACCAAAGCTAGTGTGCTATGATGCTGCGCCCGATGCTGCAGAGAACCCTCCAGACCATGGACCACTTCCCAGGAAGGAGCGGACAGGAAAGTTTCCCGTCCTGCGAGCCTTCCCTCCTCTGCCACTCACTCGTGCCTGTTATTTATGAAAGAAGACAGAAGTGGTTTTGGCCCTTGGGACTCTGCTAGTCCTTGACTTCTAAGCTGACAGCTCTAGAAAGAAGGGAAATGGTCAAAAGAAGCCCAGGGAGCAGTGGGGATTAGGACCTGGAAGAGAAGTCACAGAGATCAAAGAAACTCCAGAGGAGTAATTAAACCAGCACATGAGACAGTAAATAAATAATACAAATTGGCGAGCTCTGGTGGCCTAGTGGCAAGAAGCTGCAACTGCAAGCTCAGAGGTGCACAGTTCAAATCCACCAGATGCTCTGCTAGAGAAGGAAGAACAATGTCCTCCTGTACCAGTCAGATCTGATTTGATGGTACACACAAAAAATAATGAAAATTTTTTTTTTAAATTAAAAAAAAAGGATACAAATAACATAAAGAGGTGTTGGGAAAAGACAGGAAATGGTGTAAAAAAGTAGTAGAGAGAACAGGTTCATTCCAAGGTCAGCGGAGATGAGACAAAGGCAGACTTCCCGGTAAGCACAAGAAATGAGGAGGGAAAGGACTGCAACCCAAATTTGCCTGCTCTGGGCCTCAACAAAGGGCTGATCCCATGGCCCTGATCCCGTGTCCAGAGGTCCTCAGGGACACAGGGACCACAGGCACGAGCAAACAAAACATATCAGGAGAGCAGCAGTGGTCCCAGGCTCCTTCCATAAACCCCTGCAGATGCCCAGGAATAAGACCGTGTTCTGTACTTGCGGAAATCATCACCAACATCAAAGTCCTGTTGACTTCATTTACTAAAACATTTTCCACAACATAAAGCCAAAAATTTTTAAAAAGACAGAAACTGTCATTAATATCATAATCTAGATATTAGAAAGCTTAAGCTTTCAGTTTTCAAAATGTGCCTACATTGTAGAGAAATCCCTCATGGCTGACATAGATGAGTTCCGAGACAACTTGACAGAACAACAAACAATATAACTTGAGCCGCAAGTGCAAGGCTAAGCACTGTCTTCAGGGGTCAGAGGGAGCTACAACTGTGGTCTCCCTTTAGCAAGTCAAATCTCAGTCATTAGCACTCCTTGTATTAAGTTAAATGTACCATGCAAAACTCTCCGTTTCTCATCCATAACACATGTATGATAACTGTATTTACTTCAGAATGAAGCTATGTTGACTAAACAGGAAAAATGCACAGAAAGTATTTCACACAATAGTCTGACACAGAATATGCAATTAAATTTTGGTGGCTATTTTTATCCTTAAGAATTTGATAGTAAGGCTGGTAGAAAAACAAATTAGAAACTAAAAACTCAGTAAGGAAACAAATTTCCTTCCTCTTTTAGGAAGCCACAATATCATGTCAGTGTTTTAGTTAACACTAATTCTTTCAAAGAAATTCAAAACCATCTGCCCATTTAGGATGTAGAAATAAAGTATCAAGCTGATGCCAGCAGAGACTCTAAGATCCTCTCAATGCTGAGACAGGAAGGGGGACCATGAGTCTCATCCAGGACTTCACCCTCTGAAAGCCAGGACATCCTGAAATTATAATCTCTCCTCCAGAGAATTCAATGTGAACCGCGTCTTGAACCATCCTTTCCTTCACTGAAGGAACTAGAAGCCCGGGTCACTCAGTGACCCTACAGCGCAGAACAGAATGGCCCTGCTGGTCTGTGAAGGCTGTACTCTTTACAAGGGCAGATTGTTAAGTCTTTTCTCCAGCAAGGCTGATAGCAGGTTCAAATCACCAAGTCTTTGAGATGACAGCATGCTTGGAAGGGTAGAGGATAGCGCAGGAGAGGAAGGCCCAAAAGGAGGCAGAGTGACTCAGTGACTGAAGCAATGGGATCAGGTCTGAGCTCAGGACAGGGCAGGGTTCATTCAGAGCTAATGTCACTATGAGTCCCAGGGGATTTGATGGCATATAATGACAACAGGAAACTTTAGTAGCCAAGCACTTGACCACTTTGCCTCCAGGGCTCCTTAGAAATCTAAAATACAAATCTAAATAAATCATAAATGTGTTTATATTCATTCATGCTAACCCATGCCAATTTATTACTCTCAGAAAGATTTTCCCATAACAGGATAGCCAAAACAGAATGGTTCTCACAGAGAGAGCAGCTTCTCCTAGAACAGTCTTGAGAACCTCCCTGTTGTAAGAGACTGCAATTCTAAACACGAAGGCTCAGCGCTGGACACAACTGTGTCATTCACTGTACAGTCACTATACCACTAGAGTCTTTGAGTAAAATACTCAGAAGTACTACAGTATTGGATATCCTCACCACGTATTTTCATGTTTATAGGAAACACATCCATTTCTTTTGGATGTACTGCAAAGTTTCAAAGAGATCTAGCAGATCTGCATTTTCTTAACTGTCTACAGTGAACCCAAACTACCCAAACAATAGAAGAAAAATAAACAATCAACTAAACAAAGTTTAGAGATATTAATGCTGAAAGGTATTAAACAGCAAGTTACCCATATTAATAACAAAATCTTATCTACCACCTTTCCCTGCTATTTCTGAAATAGCAGGCCTCTGAAAACCCTATGTACAACAGAACACATTTAGATAACAGAAATGGCAAA
>NW_006399898.1:7161562-7167278 GCF_000299155.1 Elephantulus edwardii
GGATTGATTCAGTGACTGGGATAATTGGGATGGGAGTGTCAGAGACAGTGCGATTGGCACAGGACAGAGCGGAGTTTAGGGCTGTTGTACATAAGGTCGCTATGAGTCGCAGGCGACTCGACGGCACATAACAACAAACAACAACACCACCTTTCCCAATTTCTGAAAGGTCAAGTCATGTTAAAAATGTAAAAAAATCCACCGAAGTCCACTGTGAATGAATGTTACCCTAATGATCCACAGAGAAAGGAATATTTTTGCCAAAGTCCATTTTTTTTCTTTTTTTAAAAAAAGAAATTTACAGACATGGGTGCCTGAATAATTTTTCAAGAGAGCTATGAAGCCAAGTCAGCTAAAATTTTATTTCTGTTTTAGGCTTATGACCCAAAGTCAGTTTTTAAAACCTAAAGCAGTGAAGTACTTAATAGTAGAAATATAGTTTTAAATAATTTTGTTCTCATAGAAATGAAGATCAAGTCCAGAGGCAACAACTGCAAAGACTTTTTTTCTGTGTGGGTCACTGAAGGACTATCAGACAAAGAGCTGTGTGGATCAAAGGCAAACATCTCAGAAGATGCAAAACCAGAACACTGAGCTTTCATGGGCATCTCAAAGCTTTTCTGGGTGCCTAGCACTGCTAGTCTCTGGAAAAGCAAGCTGCTCGAGAGAGAGAACCTTGTTAAGAGGCTCAAGAGAAAGGCTTTACCTTCCTGGTGGCTATAATTCTCCATTAATGGTGTAGAATCATCAGTTTCAAACCAAAACAGCTATTGGCACAGATACAATAATAAAAAGCAAACTGTAATAAAGGAAAATTTTCAGAACTACATATGAGACCATAGATGGGGGGGCGGGGGGGGGGGCGAATCATTGGGAGAATGTAGAACCAAGCTCCCTAGTGGCCTACTGGGTAAGGAGTTGCACTGTCAACTCCCAGACAGGTAGTTCGAATCTACCAGCTATTCTGAGGGAGAAAGAAGAGTAATTTCTTCCCCTGTGATTTGCAGCCTCTGAAAACCCACTACTGGAGGGTCAGCTATGAGTCATTTCCAACTCAATGACACATAACAATAACAACTTTAAAGACTAGAAAGTCCTTCCCAATAGAGAAAGATAAAAGCAGTCAAGAGATCACGTTAAGTCAAAATCAGAACTCTGTAGTAAACAATCATTTTCTGCCACACCATTATGCCTTCTTCTTTTGGTCCTGTTCAGATGCACAGGTCCTTTCTAAGCTAACAGGATTCCTGATAGTGAATAAATTGATGGTTGCGAATCAAGATTCAGCTATTTCAATCCATTAGGTGCTCACAAGAGAAAGCTGTGGCTGTCCTTCTCCAGGTGATTTCAGCTCTGTAAACCCCATGGTGCAGTTCTACTGTCTTCCAGCATCATTCTCAGAAAGGCAAATGGTTCACACGCACCGAACCATCGGCTCCTTCAGGGATAGATGCTGGGGTGAGTCCTGCTAACCTTCCAGGATACTGTACCCTGTCCTCCAAGCTCACCGTAAATAGGATCAATCGAGGGCAGTGAATCTGGTTTAGGTTATGAACTAACCACACTACATGCTAAATGGGACATCAGCAGGTAAGTGATTAACAGCATTCTTAACCATCAAACTTTAGAAACTTCTTTACCAGCTGTTTTTAAGGGAAGAAAAACTCTGATATTATGCTACTGAATAGATCAAAGCAATTTTTCTTTCCTGTAAAAACATTTTTCATAAAAATGAACTAAAACTTCAATTTTTGAAACAATTCTCTTCATCGTTATTCTCAGAAGTCCATGTATTTTAAGTAAAAACAGTCTCTATGCATCTCAATGGGGTCTTCGGCTACAGTTAGTCCAGTAAGCCCTGAGCTGAACACCTACCTCTCCTGGCGTAGCTGGAGTCCATGTCTTTAAACTGCACCACGACGAAGTCTGAGCACTTGAACAAGATACTCTCCATTATTTCTTCACGTTTTGGCCCCAAACTCGATTCTGTACTTTTCTCATGAGCAGCATCAAGTACTAAATCGCACTAAAATTAAGATAATGAACACATATTTTTAAAAATTCTATTAAAAATAGGCATGTTTTTAACACAGCAAGGTCTCTACTCTATCTTTGGCAAAAACAATCTCATCAGAGAATCACAGCCTTTTCTCAGAAATCTGCTCTCTTTTTCAGTCATCGCTTAAATAACCAGACATTTCAACTAGCATGAGTACCTCTCAAATCTGTCTTAAGTACATTAATTCATTAGTGATGAAGAGAAGAGGAAATTAACTGAGTCTTCTAGACGACAATACTTGAAAAATGGACAAAATATAGTTAGCTAAGTCTTCGCTGAAACAATCATCAATATGTCCAACTGAAAACCCAAAGCTGCTAAATCAGAAACCGAAAGACACTAATCAAAAATTGACACACAGGTCATTCCTGACTTTAACAGGAACAGAAGAGAAGGATAACAATTACCTTAGGGCTGTATGTTTTAAAAACTCCTTCATATACACCTCCATTCTTCACCTGAACTTCACACTTGGATCCCTGAAAAAATGCAATGAGTGTATCAATAGGATGGTACAGTCCCAAGGAGAACTATGCATGGGAGGTTTCATAGCTCACCAGGTACCACTCAACATAATTAGATATTCTAACTGCTTTATGCTATCAGAATCCTTTGGGGGGGGGGCACTAAGAGTTTGCATTATGACTTGTAAAACTGAAATTAACCATTTCTAGAGACTCACATGTGAAGTGGTTGGATTCTGGAAGGGTGGGTCTTCTTGTTTTGGCTGAGAGTTGGGTGTGGACTGTTTGGTTGTTAACTGTGATTGGAATGAACATTCTTCTAAGTGGTATAACACTGGTCTGTCAATTCGCTGTACTGAGGTAACCTGGGGTTGCTGTGATGCTGAACACTGTGCCACTAGCATGTCAAATGCTATAATGGTGACCCATGGTGGACAGGGTTTAGTAAAGCTCCAGATTAAGACAGGTTTGGAAGCAGGAGTAGCATCCACTTCCTAAACATGCCTCTGCAAATTATGAACTTAGAGAAATGACAATAGCTACAGAACAGGGTTTGGGTCTTTGGCTCATAGGGTTGCTGAGTCATGCTCAACTCGACGGCACTTACCAACAACAACCACAGCTATACTAGGTTAAAAGAAGAATGCACTACAGAAGACCATTAACTACAGTATCAAGAATACTTTCACAGTGCATTACAACAGCATGGATGAAAAGGCCTCTAGTCTATTTCTACAAAATCATCCTAATTAAATATAAGCTAAGATTATTTTGAGGATCATTCATAAACATTAACTTTATAAAATTATTCTATAGCACTCCCAAGGCAGTATATTTCCAATAAACTGGTAACTTACAACAACCGAAGTAAGAATATGAACCATCCTCATATTTGCATAGATTCCATCAAATGAAATCTGGAATATGAAAAGACATTGTCAAAAATCACAATTTATATACCTGTATATACAGATTAAAGTCTATTTCTTTATTTTTTACAAGATATTCCAATTTCTGATAGGTATTAATAGGAGATTTGGTTAAATTAATTATTGTGCTTCCTGAGAATAGCTCAGGTTTTCACAAGTACAATCAGCCCAGAAACTAACAGTGTTTTGACTATATAAACAAGATATGAAAAGAGCAAATGCTAGGTAGAGGAAACAGACCCCCAGCTGCAGGAGAGAAGGGGTAGGGCTGACCAGGAAGTGGATGAAGGGATGTAGGGCAGCTGGGAGACTACAGAAGCAATGGCTCTATTGCTTTGTCTCTGGGAGGTGACCTGGCAGCTGACCCCAGCTGCTCACTAAAAGGGTGACTGAGTCTGGGCAGAAGGCACCTTTCCAGAGGAATCCTGACTCCTCCTCCAGATACCTCAGTCAGTATCAGTGCTCAGAGTCGGATCAGACACATCAGCACATGCTGCAAACTGTATATCACCCAAGTGTGTGTCCTCCTGATTCAGAATAAGCAATCAATTCACACAGAACCAAGGCTCAGCAATGCTGACAGCTTTTCACTGCCTTCTTCCATCATGTAGAACCTACACCTCCTGCCCTTCATGCCCCTTTTAGTTTCAATGAAAGTTCCAAAAACTTAAGATTAGAAGACCCTTTCCAAAGGGGGAAGGGTAAAAGCAATTTAAATGACTGCACAGGAGTTAAAAATCAGAACTCCAAAGAATTCTGCAAACTCTCATCTGGAAGCTCTATTAATCTTTTGAGAGACTACCCACTTAAATTTATTTTAAAATGTTAATGAAGAATTATTAAGCATGACAAAATACTATTTAAGAACTAAATTATATTTTATAGATAAAGCCATCAACAAAAAGCAATATATATAATTAGAAACTTTATAAACTAACAGAGCTCCATAACACACACAATTAATAATTTTATACTAATTTTAAACTATACAATTCAAGAGAATTTTCTCTCCTCTGGCTTTCTGCCTATGGTTTGAGATTATGTTCAGTTACCATTCTTTAAATAGAAATCACATATATGTTACTCACCGTAGACTGAGGCAGTCCTTTGCTACTGTTTCGACCTCTGAAAAGATTAAATATTATGCTTATTAAATTAACAAGTTCAACAAAGGAAGAGCTCTTAAAAAATTAAAAATACCTCATAGTTCTGTCTAAATAAAGGACAGGCTATGGATGTGAAGAACTGTACTAAGTCCCTTCCTAAAAATGCTTCTTATTTGCACTTTGCTGGTTGACAGGTCCAGGGGAAGGAAGGACATAAGCAAAATTTGGTCAATATCAAACAAATGAAGTAAAAACAAAAATAGCCTATAAAAGACTAACCCTAAACAGGAATTAATAACTTTGCCCCAAATATAAATACATCACTGGTATAAAAAGGTACTTACAAACAAAATCTAAATTACATTCCTGACTGATACTAAGGCCCTTATTCCTCCCTTTCTCTAAACATTCAAATGTGCTACACGTGCACAAAAACATTTGAGAATGTTACATAATTCAAAATAGTAAGTTCATCTGTCAGGTTCTACATGACAAGTGTCTTTGTCAACCTTCTCTCTCTAAAACGATACAAAACATTAAAGTTTGCTGTCAAATAATTTCCAGTAAGGTGGAATCTGTTTTCAAGTGGATTTAATTACAGAACATATTGTAACCCAACGCTTGTTCCACTGGGAAAGATTAGGCCCCTTAGCAATCATAGCATTAGTAAAGAATAGTATTCTATTTCTCATGAACATTAGCTACTGCAGAATAGTATGACTGAAATTTTTTTTTATTAATCACACCACTTGAGCCACAAATTAAACACGTTCTAAGAACAACCTAATTCATATCTAGCAGTCTGCCAAAAGGGAGTGTCCAGTACAGTAGCACTGGCCTTGACACCCTCAGTCTAGGCCTGGTCAGGTCAGGCCTTTACTGCTGTCATATCCAGAACTGCTACAATGCATTATCTAACATGTCTAGTTTCCATTAAATTTGGAGATATGCTAAGAAATAAGATAATATGACAGACACTAAGGAAAAAAATCAGGCCAATAGATTCTAAGAGGGACCACACATATGCCAGATTTAAGTAAGACTTCAATGTAATAAACTACTGTAAATATATCCAAAGAACAAAAGAAAACTGCAGTTAAATTTTAATTAAAGTCTGATGACAATGTCACATAAAATATAAAATACATAAATATAATT
>NW_006399898.1:7169632-7181412 GCF_000299155.1 Elephantulus edwardii
AATAATAAAATAAAAAAAAATAAAAAAGAAAATATAAGAAGCAATTATAAGAAAGAATCAAATGGAAACTCTGAAATTGAAAAATGTAAGATCTGAAAGGAAAGATTCACTAGAGTAGATAAGAACTGGTAAGAAAAAGAATCTGCCAATCTGAAGCTGGAGAAATGACTCAATGCTACCGAGTTGGTTCTGACACGACTACCAGACAGGTAAACTAAACTTGCCGCAGGGCTTCCAAGATGGTCAATCCTGACAAAGCCTCATCTTTTGCCCAGACAGCAGCTAGTTTTGTTCTTTGTTAGACTGATTAGTAGTACAACACTTAACCCACTATGCTCCTTACTAGGGCTCCTAATTCAAACCCAGTGGAAAAACAATGAGAGAAAAAATAACCCAGCCCCAGGAAAAGGTGAGCCATCACTAAGTGTACCAACAGGTATGTAATGGGAGCAGCAGGAAGAGAGGAAAGAAAGCAAACAAAGAATTTGCAAAAAAATTACTGATGCACAGCTCTGCAAATGGCCTAACAGTCACTGAATTGGACACTACAGATGTGTGACTTGTGAGGGATGGGAATTATATCTCAGGAAAGTGGTTTAAAATGCCACATGCAGAGCTACCCCATGACCTATCCCAATCCTAGGTCTGCACCCAAAAGTGACAGCTGCAGCACAAACCAACCTGCACGCTAACATCCACTGCAGCACTTTCCACAATGGCCACACAGCAGAAACCACTACAATGTCCACCGAGCAAAGAAGGCTAAACAAAAGGAGGTGTACACAATGGGCTACTGTGCAGGTGCTTGACTGAGGCTGAGGGCCACCAGTCAGTCATGAAAGGACAGTGTCTGCGCCCACACACACAAACGCAAGATGGCCAACTAAGAGTAGGAGACGGGAGCAAAAGGTTCTGTTTGCTGGGGCTGAGTTTATACTACCTACAGTGGGCCATTTTAGAAAAGGGTCATGAGATAGCAGCACCCATGAGAAATGGTCACCATCATTGACTTTTGAAGGTGGAAGGTGCTTGCTGGCAAATGTTTTCATGTGCCAATCTAGGGTACCAAAATACTCAAGGCAGGACAGTGTGGTCCCAAGGTCAGACATGCAGACCAATGAGAGTGAACTGACAGTACAAAAATAAACTTTATTTACAGTTAATTGATTTTTGACAAGCCTACTGAGACAATTCAGGAGAGAAAGAATATAGTCTTTCGAACATATGATGGTGGAACAACAGATATCCACAAACCAAAATTGAATCTGGACTCCTAGCTCACAGTATAAACTCAAATCTGAACTCAACCGATCACAGTGCTAAAAATAAGAGCTAGAACTATTAACACTCAAAAGGAAGCATCTTTACAACTTTGGATTAATCACTTACTTTCTTAGACATGACATCAAAAGTATTACCAACAAAATGAAAAGGATTTTCACTGAGCAAAATAAACCTCTGTGCTGAAAAAGGAATCATCAAGAAAATGGTAACAGAATCCACAAAATCAGAGAAGATATTTATAAATCACATGTGATAAGACTGGTATTCAAAGTACAAAGGAACTCCTACCAATAAAAGACAACACAATTTCCAAATGGACAAAAGATTTGAATAAGCATCTCTACACGAAAGCACATGAAAAGATGCTCATCATTAGCCATGATAAAACCATGAAGCACAGTCCAATGAGAGTGTACTTCACACATACGAGGACAGTTACCAAAAAGACAATAAAAAGTGTGGTCAAGCCTCTGAGTCAGCCGTGTGCAGCTTGCCAGCCTTGTGCAGCAGGTCCTAGATGCCCCCACTCCCTCTCTGGCACCTGTAGCCCTTTCCATCATGATGCCTGAGGAGCTGGAGACCACCCAACTCATGCCTCCTGATCATCACCACCTTCTATCTCTACAAGGAAGCTCTCCTTAGAGAGCTGATCTCTAAGGCAGGCTTCTGACGCACTGGACAAGGTTCGCTAGGAGAACCTGACAGACCCTTTCAAGGTGGATAAAATTGACTTCATCCCTGACTCCAGGAACTTACTTTGACTCTTGTGGACACAGGCATTGGCATGACCAGGGCTGATCTCATATGTAATGTGGGAACAATTGCCAAGGCTGGTACCAAAGCTCTGATGGAGGCTCTACAGGCTGGTGCAGACAGCAGATCTCTCCATGACTGGTCAGTTTCGAGTTGGCTTTTATTCTGCCTATTTGGTAGCAGAGAAAGTGGTGGTGCTCACAAACACAATGATGATGAGTGGTGTGCTTGGGGAGTCTTCAGCTAGGGGTTCCTTCGCAGTTCATGCTGGCCATGATGAGGCCATTGGTCAGGGTACTGAAGTGATTCTGCACTTTGAAGACGACCAGACAGAGGACTAGGAGGAGAGACGAGTCTAAGAAGTAGTGAAGGAGCACTCGTCTCATCAGTGATGATGAGGCCCAAGAAAAAGTGAGACAGAGGAAGATAAAGATGATGAAGAGAAGCCCAACACTGAAGATGGAGGTTCAGATGAGGATGACGACTAGGGGAAGGACAACAAAAAGAAAACCGGAAAAATACACTGATCGGGAGAAACTAAACAAGACCGAGCCCATCTGGCCCAGAGATCCTGGAGACATCACCGAGGAGGCCTAGGGAGTTCTCCAAGAGCCTCTGTAATGACTGAGAAGAGCACCCGGCAGTCAGCACTTCTCAGCAGAAGGCCAGCTGGCAGTCAGGGCACTGCTGTCTATCCTG
This sequence comes from Elephantulus edwardii, assembly GCF_000299155.1. Taxonomy (NCBI): domain Eukaryota; kingdom Metazoa; phylum Chordata; class Mammalia; order Macroscelidea; family Macroscelididae; genus Elephantulus; species Elephantulus edwardii. The sequence goes on from NW_006399898.1 coordinate 7,172,369, forward strand.
TGCTGGGCTCCCTCTGATCTCTGACAATTGGGAGAAAAAGAGTTAACTGCATTTCGCCATGTGCTCACCATGGACTGCTGCGATGAGCTCCTAGCAGAGTATCTGAACTTCATCCATGGTGGTCAAGAGGTGCCATGAGCTCTTCTCTGACTGGCAGAAGACACGGGGAACTACAGGAAATTCTTTGAAGCATTCTCTAACAACCTGAAACCTGCCAGTGTTGCCTTTCTGAGCTACTTCGTTGTCACACTTCTCAGTGTGGCAATGGGATGACTTCTCCCTTGGAACGTCTCACATGAAGAGGAGACCCAGAGGTCCATCTACTACATCACTGGTGAGAGCAAAGAACAGGTGGCAAACTCTGCGTTTATGGAACGAGTGCCCGAGCACTGACCACCTGAGGCTGTGAATATGACTGAACCGATGGACGAGCACTGCGTGCAGCAGCTCAAGAAGTCAGATAAAAGAAGCCTGGTTCCTGTCACCACGGAGGGCCTAGAACTACCGAGGATGAAGAAGAACCAAGACAATGCCAAGTCTGAGAACCTTGGGAAGCTGACAAAGGAAATTTTGCATAAAAAGGTTCAGAAGGTGACAATCTCCAATAGATTCGCACCTTCTCCTGCTGCACATACAGCTGGACAGCGACGTGGAGCAGATCGTGAAAGCACGTATGCTTCAGCACTACTCAACAAAGGGCTATATGGCGGCCAGGAAGCACCTGGAGATCAACCCCAATCATGTGACTGTTGAGAAGCTGAGGAAGACAAGAATGGCAGAGGTGTCAATAAGCTGCTGCTACGGTGGCGAACCTCACTGCTCTCTTCTGGCTTCCCCCTTGAGGATGCCCAGACTCACTCCAAGTGCCTCTGCATGATCAAGCCAGGCTCAGACCGTGATAATGAGGTGATGGCTGAACAGCCCAGCCTGCTGTTCCTGAAGAGACCCCCACCCGAGGGTGATGAAGATGCATCTCACAGGGAAGAAGTTGATGAAAAGCTTCTACCTGTAACACTCCACTCCATCCCCACCTTGAGTCGCCCTCTTCCCACCTGGATCTGTTGTGCTGATAGCCAGTGTTTTTCTCTCCTATCCTGTGTAAGGCAGGAAGTAAGTAAGGGCCTTGAGCCTCACCACCTTCCTTAAGAATGAAGTTGGATGTTTTGTGAGTTTTCTTTGTTTATTTTATTCTGAAAGTATCACAGATGGTGAAGTTGGCTCAGGAGAGAGTAGGGTTCAGCACTGTTGTACACAGGGTCACTCTGAGTCGTAGGTGACTTGATGGTACATAACAACATGCAAAATAAAGAAGATGGCATTTTACTTAAAAAAAAGTAAAGAAAAGTCAAATGTTCAAGTATTGCCGGTGGAAATGTAAAATGGCAGAGCTACCTTAAAAAACAGGGTAACAGCTTCTTGGAAAGTTAACAGAACTGCCACATGACCTCAGCTATTCCTATCCTAGCTTCCTGTTCTATGTTGCTGAAACAACTGTGGTTCATAGCGACCCTGTAAACGAAAGACCTGAACCCTGTCCCTTCCTGTGCCATCCTCACCTCCTTGACACACCTGTGTCCACTGCTACAGTAACCACTGTTACTACATGTTTTTGAGGGTCTTCGTCTCTTATGCTGACCCTCCATCATTCCAAGCATACTATCTTCCTCCAAGGACTGGCCCCTCCTAACAAAATGCCCAAAGCATGTGGGAGGAAGTTTCACCATCCTTGCTTCCAAAGGGCACACTGGTTGTGCTTTCTCCAGGACAGACCTGTTTATTTTCTTGGCAGTCCACACCACAACTCAAAGGCATCCATTCTTCTGTCATCCTTATTCACTGCCCAACTTTCAGATGCATAGGAGTAACTGAGAAGGCCATGGCTTGGATCAAGTAAACCTTAGTTTTGCATGAGGGTCATGCTAATCGTCTCTGTACTGTTCCAATTTTAGCACATGTGCTGCCAAAGCAAGCACTCAATTGGTTTTCATGCAGCTCTAAGGTGGACAGTGTAAAGGATGCTTGAAGAATCCATCCCTCTGAATTGGGGTGTTAGCAAGAAGTATTTACTGAGCATTCCATGGGCTGCCAAAACAACAGGAAGCTCTTGCGCCTTGGAGAAAGTGTAATCAGGTGCTCAACAGCGACAAAGGTGATGAAACTTCTTCTCACATACTAGGGGCATGGTGTCAGGAGGGGTCAAGTTCTTGACAAAAGACAACATACTAGGAAAAGGAAAAAGGTCAGGGAAAGAGAAGACAACCTTCAATGAGACTGAATGACACAGTGACTCAAGAATGGACTCAAGCGTATTAGAGATCATGAAACTGGTGCTGGACAGGGCGAGGTTCTAATCGAGCAAGGTTCCAATCTGTTATCCATAGAATCAACTCAAAGACAGCACAAAACAGCAAAAACATCCATACTTTAAAGACATCATTTGGTCCCACAATCCTAAGATTTACACTAAAGAGATGCCTGTGAACAAAGATAATATATAAAAGGTTGTCTGGTTAAGCAGTTTTTAATGTCCAAATCTGGGTGTGAAATGTCCATCAACAGGGAAACAATTTTAATACATTATAGTGCTTTAATGCAATGGAATATTAGCTATTAATAAAAATACACACACAAAAATTTTCAGGATATGTTGTTGTGAAGTGCTGTCAAGTTGAACATGACTCATAGTGACTCTGAACAAAAGACCTGAACCCTGTTCTATAGCTATTGTCATATCTCTAAGTTCACAGAGTTTCCAGAGGCATGTTGTTTAGGAAGTGGTTGCCACTCCTGCTTCCAAACCTGTCTTAATCTGGGAGCTCCACCAAACACTGTCTACCATGGGTAACTATTAATGGCATTTGATGCACCAGTGTGGTACAGTGTTCAGCATCACAGCAACCCCAAGTTACCACAGTATAGCAAACTGATAGACCAGTGGTGTACCATTAAAAGAATGTTAGTCCCAAACACAATTAACAGCAGACCTGAGGGCCCAACAACTTATAAATACCACAGCCCTCCACCAAGACCTGCTGGACTCTATACAAGTAAAAAAAAAACATTAAGTCAGATCCATATCTCACATCATATACAAAAATCAACTCAAGGTGGATCAGAGACCTGGAAGTAAAGCCCAAAACCATAAAGTTCATCAGAGACAAACTTGGATCAAGCTTAGACGGCCTAGCTATGGTATAAAGAGAGTGGCAAACACAGCCAGAAATGTTCAATCTGGAGAGTATAAAATTGGTGAATGGGACCTTCTAAAGATTAAATCCCTGTGTGTGCCTCAAAAACTTTTTCCAATGAAAACCCAAAATCTCTGCAAATGTTCATTAAAACTAATAAAATTTAATAATAATAAAAAAAAGAGAGGAAAAAAGTAAAAGAAAACCTACTGATTGGGGAAAAAACATTTGGCAATACCATTTCAGACAGGGTCTCATATAAAAAGTTTATAGAATTCTACAGGGCCTCCACAAGAAAAAGACTGATAACACAATTGCAAAATAGGCAAAAGACATAGAAAGAGTTTTCACAGAGGAAGATATTCAGATGGCCAAAAGATTGAAGAAGTGCTCAAAATCACTGGCAATCAGAGAGATGCGCATCAAAAGCACAATCTCACCCCAGTAACAGTGGCAAAGTTTAACAGGATAGCAAGTAATGAACGGTGGAGAGGATGATAGGAGCATTGCTGGTGGGACTGTAAAATGGTACAACCACTCTAGAAGGCAGTTTGGGTTTTCCTCAGAAAGCTGAACATAGAAATTCTATGATCCAGCAATTCCACTGCTTGGAATATACCAAGAAAATGAGAACTGAGGAACAAATGGAGACTTGTACAACAATGTTCCCAGCCCCATGAGTCACCCTCACAAGAACATGGAAACATCCCAAATATCCAAACACAACAGAATGGCTTGAGAAATTATGGTACATTCACATGATGGAATACTACATAACATACAGGAGCAATGATTTTGTAAATCACTACCTAACTTGAAAGGGACTGGAGAGCATTATGCTAAGTGAAACTCAGTCCCATAAGGACAAATCCTATATAAGGCCACTGCTGCAGAAATAAATAACTAGTAAAACACGTATGAGAATCCAAGAGGAGGAAGGTGGGAGCACAGGGGTGAGGATGAGTGAGGGCCATAATCATAGGGTTGCACAATTTGATGGGTGGAGGAAGGAGAGGGTTAAGGAAATGGGAAAGATCCCATGTAAAAACAATGTATATGAGCTTTGTAAGTAAACTAGAATAAAATAAAGTTTGTATTTTTAAAAAAACTTAAGTCAGAAGAATACGTATAATTTTACTCACTCTCCATTTTTTACCGAATGTTTGCTTATCTAAGAGTTGTTAGGTGCTGTCAAGTCGAATAGGAGTCACAGTGACCCTGTGAACAACAGATGGAAACTCTGTCCTATCCTGTGCCATTCTCATCTCTGACATACTTGAGCCCATGGTTGCAGTCACTGTGTCAATCTAGCTGGTTGAAGATCTTCCTCACTTTTACTGTCCCTCCACCTTTCCAAGCATGATGTCCCTTTCCAAGGAATATCCTTTTCTAACAACATGCCAAAGTACGTGAGATGAAGTCTGTCTCAGAGGACACTCTGGCTGCACCTTTTCCAGGACTTAAAAGTTTGTTCTTTTGGCAGTCCATGGGGTATTCAGTATTCTTTTCCAACATCTTAACTCAAAGGCATTAATCCTTCTTCTTCTGTCATTCTTATTCACTGTCCAGCTGTCAGATCCATAGCAAGTGACTGAAAAGACTGTGGCCTGAATCAGGCACACCTTAGTCTTCAAACTGACATCACTGCTCCTTAGTAATTTGGAGAGGATTCTGATAGCAGACTTTCCCACAGCAAAATGTCTCCTAATCTCCTGACTGCATGTACCACAAAGTGTGTTGACTGTGGATCCAAGATTAAATAACTGACAATTTCAATCTTTTCACAACCTATTATGATATTCTTCACCAGGCCAGTGATGAGGACTTTTGTTGGGCGAGGGGGGACAACTCTGAGATACTTGAGATATGGTGGCTTAGAGAGTAAGGAGTTATGCTGTCAAACAAAGGCAGGTGTCCGAATCTACAAGTTGCTCCATAAATGAAAGATGGAAAATCTCCGTAAGTTTTATAGCCTCTGAAAACCTACTAAGGGGTCAGTTATGAGTTGGTATAAATCTGATGATACATAATAAGTAGTCGGACAAATCAAACTTTCCTACAACGTATTACTATTCCTATAATATTTACTTTTTTTTCTTTTTTTTTAATTTCAATGACCATCTACAGAGATTTTGGAATTCCATTCATTCACTGTTGCACTTTTCTCCCCGCCTATCCCACCCCCACCCCCCATAATATTTAGTCTTTTAACAGATAACGTCTACAACTTTAAGATAACGTTGTTGTTGCTATGTGCCATCAAGTGGTCTTAGATTCATAACCATTAGAAAAGGCCAAAATGGTTCGACTTTTACAATTTTATACTGTGTAAGTAGAATCTGACATGGTCTTATTAACAAGAACAGCAAGGGAAGTATAAAAGGATGGGAAGTATAAAAGGATGAAGTGTGGGTCACTAACGGAAAGCCCAGCAATTCAAACCCACCAAGTGCTCACTGGGAGGAAGATGAGCCGTTTGCTGCCACGAACATGACAAGCCTTAGAACTCTTGTGTGACAGTTCTCCTCTGTCCTACAGGGTCACTGTGGCTCTTGAATCAACTCCCTGCACATAACTGTGTCTCGAATCACATACACACTCCCCCTTTACATCTTCCTGCATGTAACAAATCAATAAATCTTCACCTAGTTACTCGCGTCCCGCTCACTCCACCCCCAAAACACATCAGTCTGGCCCTGTGATGTCCTGGTGGTGTGGCCTGTGGAGAGTTACACATCTCTTTGGCAGTTCAAATCCCCCCGTGACTTAAAGGGAGGACAGGCAACCTCCTCCAGAATGAACAGCCCTGGTACTCAACAAACGGTCAGGTTCCGTGGGTTCCGACTCAATGGCAATGAGGGAGTTTGGGAGTGTTTTCGGGTTATTTTTTTGCTTTTACTCCAGTGGTGGGGAATTTTACATCTTTTGCTAATTCTGTGTGTCATGTCTACAGCAAATCCTCTTTACTTAGGCATGTGTGCTCGGTATTGTCAGAGTAACCTTACTAGAATCAGCGGTGACCCAGAGGATTCTGGGGCATCACCTGTAGGCTAAGACACGAATCCCTAGGCTGAGCCTCTCTGGTGGCTTCAACCCACCAGCAGCTCCCTAGGCCGTCTGCTCTCGTGCAACCTACAGCCATGGGAACCCAATCGAGGGGAAGCCATGAGCAGGTTTCACTCAGTGACCAGTGAATAAGAGCCATCAGACAACCCCAAAATATATATCTGGATTGATCAATTTTGTGATTCTCTGCCAGGATGAAAGCACGGTGTTACCCACTTCACCTGACTTCCAAAAACTCAAAATCTGACTAGAACTAAAGGCCTGGACTTTTAATTTTATCGACGTGTGAGTTTACACAGCCATGTGTGGCTAGTGACTAGCACAGATTCTAATTTTGTTTCTAAGCCAACAGTGACTCAGCACCCCTGACTCCTAAGGCCCTTGGGTTGGGATGCAGTAAACCGTTAAGGGAGGAGGCGACCCCTCTTTCTCTGGAGGAGCCGCTAGAGGATTCAAACAGCCAATCTCTCAGGTAGAAAGTCAACACGATACCCTGTACCACATGGCTCTAAATGAAGAGTACTAAAGTATTCTACAGATTTTTCCAAACTTATCTGCAAAACATTCTTTTCAAAAAAGAAAACTTTGTATAACTCTTATTTCCAGAAGTTTCTGTGCAACCATACAAAAACAGAGCAAAGGGAAAGGCAAAGAAACAGTTCAGGAACCACGCCCTCCTTGCACCCAGTTACAGAAGATATAAGAAGGGTCCTCCTGGCTGGAAACAGACATCAGAAAGAACGCACCGTGCCAGTCGGCGACAAGGAGTCCTGCAGCCGGGTCCAGACACCCACGCAGAGGACAGCAACGGGAGATGGAGGGGATCCACCCAACAGCAGAGCACAGACCTCCTCGTGCCACAGCCACCAGAGCTACAGCCCAACACCCCCCCCACACAGCCCCCGCTGCCCCGGGCAGTGCTTACACACCGTTGGTGCCAGAGACCCATTATCTCCCAACAACCCAGGTGCAAATCCTGTGAATCCAGGGAAGTTACTGAACTGTTCCGGCCCACTGTTTGCTTCTCTGTGAAATGGAAAAGCCACAGGTTGTTTGAAGGCTCAAATAATAGTGAAAGATACAGATATGAATTTAATCCAGTATCAAAATGACATACTTTAATATGTACAGCTTATTTTATGTCAATTATAGTTTACTCAAGTTTCAAATCTGGCACAATACACAACTAGGAGAGGGTAACATCGATGAATGAGAGCTTCTAAAGATCAAGTCCCTGTGCATATCAAAACCTTTTTCCAAAAGAGTGAAAAGAAAACCTACTGACTGGGGGGAAATATTTGGCAATCTGAGACAAGGGTCTCATAATGAAAGTTTTACTATAGGACCTCCACAAGAAAAAGACCATTAACAACCCAATTACAAAATGGGCAAAAGACATGGAAAGACTTTTCACAGAGGAAAGAATCTGTAAGGCCAACAGACGAAATGCTCACAATCACTGGCAATTAGAGAGACGTACACCAAAACCCAAACAAGATACCATCTGACCCCAGCAGCAACAACAAAATTTAACAGGATAACAATCACTAAATATTGCAGATGGTGTGGATAGGTGGAAACTCTCCTACACTGTTGGTGGGACTGTAAAATAGTGCAAACACTCTACAGGCAGTTTGGAGTTTCCTCAAAAAGCTGAACGTAGAAGTTCTCTATGACCCAGCTATTCCACTTCTAGGAATATGCCCCAAGGAAACAGAACTGAGACACACCAGAGATTTGTACACTGATATTTACAGGAGTGTTATTCACAATAGCAAGAAAATGGCAACACTTAACATCCATCAACGAAAGCCTGGACTGAGAAACTGTGGTGCAATATGATGGAATACTATGCTGCACTAAGGAGCAATGATTCTGAAAATTACAAAACACCAAATGGGTAAGCACTGTGCAACTCACAACAGTAGGGCCCAGTGGTTAATCTTTGAGTCCAGAAATGAACTACGACTATGATGCAACTTTTATGCAAACAACACAAACGCCTATCATGTAAACAATAATGATCAGAGAGATACGCACTTTTTCAAACCACGAATACAATATCAAAAGCATCATTTACCCACAGATAATGCACACGGTTAGAAACAGTATAAGGTTTAATAGAAATGAGAATCACACAGAGGAAACGGGAAGAGAAGAGTTACTATGTGAGCTCTGTAATCAATGTGAAATAAAATGTGTATGAGTGCTTGACTGGAAAATCAACTTGCTCTGTAAACTTCCTTTCAAACTGCAATTAAAAGGAAAAAAAAATACAAAACAGCTCTCCCCCCCAAACTACATAAAATGGGAGAAGCTGGAGAGCATTATCCTGTGTGAAATAACTCAGTCTCCTGAGGACAAATACTACATAAGACCATTACTATAAAAATAAGGAGGATGACTAGCAGAACATACACAGAAGTGCAAAAAGTGGCTGGTGAAGGTGCAGGAGAGATGAGGGTGGGGAAGGGAGAAGCAATTAGGAAAGATCCAGTAGGGTCCTGGAAAGCGGGGTAATTGTAGGCATAGAGCAATGGTAATTAATTTTATAAAACACAGTGTATGTGAATGAAACAATGTGAATAAAGGAACATGTGAAACAATGTATATGAGTGAAATACAATGTATACAAATTTCGCATGCAAACCAATATAAAAAAATCCAAACATAGGGCAAATTGACTGAAAAGCAGTAGCCTTGAGGTTGTGGAGAAACTGGAACCCGGATTCACTGTTGGTGGGAGTGTAAAATGGTGCAACCCCTGTGGAAAGCAGTATGGCGCTTTCT
>NW_006399898.1:7182382-7208192 GCF_000299155.1 Elephantulus edwardii
TGAAAGCCCAGAATCCCTGTGAATGTTCATTGAAACTAATAAAATTTAATAATGAAGGGGAAAAAAAGCAGTAGCCTTTTTAATTTTACATTTAATGAATGAACGAGCTGAGTAAAGCCTCAATGTCAGAAAGCTTCAGCGTCTATGTTAAAGTTTTGATTTTCATACATTTCTTGAATTAACAAGTTTTTAAAAAATCATATACACAATGCAGGGAGCATTCTTGATAAATGAGACAAATTAAATAATGGAATTTCTTTTCAATGTTTCAAAATTAAGGGAGGAAAAAGCCAATCTCTGCAATTCCTACTGGCACTGCCACCACACAGTAAAGAACACTTCAGTTCCCTCGTTTCCCCGTCCAGCTCAGTCAGCACAGCTGTTCCAACGCTCTGCTCTACGTGCCCTTCACTAGTTTCCACTACCGCTTCAATGGGCCTGCGCAGCTCGTTTATACCATCAGGATTTCCTGTCTCACTGACCCAAGTTTCCGGAATCAAACTAGTCCTTGAGTGAAAGTCATCTGGATATCTATGAGCCCTCAATCAGATGGATCAACACAGTGACCGTAACAGCAGAACGGGATGGAGTACGTCGGAGATGAGGATGGTACCTAACAGGGCAAGGTTCAGATCCAGCTCAAAGGGTCACCATGTGAGCTGTAGTGGCCTCAACAGTTCCTAAGACTACTACCACCACACACACATAGAATTTTATGTACTTATAAGTTCAAGGGGGCTCTGGTGGCCTAGAGGCAAGGAGCTGAATCTATCAGCTGCACCAGGTTGGTGGTGGGAGTGAGTGGGGGACAGTCACCTCCTGTGCAACTTATTGCCTCCAAAAACTTGCTGGAGGGTCTGCTAAGGGTCCATTCTGATTCAGTGGTACACACAAGAAGTTCCATAGAATTGTCATCTTCCAAAGTGAAGACCTGGGTTCAATTCCTGCTCAATGCATTTCATGCTCAGCTACCACCTGTCTGCCAGTGAAGGTTGCCTGTTAATGAATGCTGCATTTCCACAGATTTTTCAAACTAAGATTAGGAAGAAAAGTCTGGCAATCTACTTCCCAATTCAGTCACTGAAAACTTTATAGAATAATGAATGTCAATTAACAATATGCATACAAATTGTTGTTGTTGTAAATACTTTTCCCAAAGCTTATGTTAGGTGTTGTCGAGTCGAGTACAACTCACAGTGACCCTATGAACAACAAATCTGAACCCTGTACTATCCCGAGCTACCCTCACACTTCCTGCCTGACACACTAGAGACCCTTGCTGCAGTCACTGCATCCACTCACCGGGCTGAGGGTCATCTTCTCTTTTGCTGGCCCTCTACCTTTCCTACCAAGATGTCCCTGATGGCAGCAAACAACACCGTTCTGGTTCGTTTTTCTCGGTACACTAAAAGTAGCACATACTTCCCTACTCCTTTCTTGTAAAATTAAGAGTCCCCCCCCTGCACATCTCTGTTTCCACCCAGCTCTTCTGGTTTTGCTGGCCTCAATAGAACTGTCACCTAAGAGGCCTGCCTGCCCGCTCCATCTGAAGTCTCTAACCACGACCACATCATTGTTTTTAGAACTATCCTGAGTAGATCACAGGACCTAGTCACCCAAACTGTCTTGTTAATTATGTGTCCACTTACATCTCCTTCACTATTGTGTGCCCAGAACTGAGTCTGGCACCCAGGACCCTAAAACCTACTGCCATCCAGCTGAGTCTGACCCCTGACCACATCCAGGACAGAGACCTGCTCCACAGGGCCAGCGCCCTTGGCGCACATTACGGGCTCTAGCCTGTTGAGTAAATTCAAGTAACAACATCGTTTATATGAATCACAGCAAGTACTGACTATACAGTTTGTTTCTCAATAATAAAGAAAAGCCACTGCTATTGAGAGAAAAGAAAATTAACCCCCAGACATCTAGTTCAAGTTTGTTATGGTTAACATGCTGAGGAGAGTCATTAAGTTCTTCTCATTTCCATTTTTCCATTAGAAAGAGAGACGCTATAACTAATACTTACTGAATAACTACTTACTCACCAGAAAAGATGTGTCAAATGCAGTGAGGGCAGGGAGCATGTCATGACAACCCAAACACAGTCACACTAAAGGGTCTTCTTTTCCTTTTTAACTTTACTGTTAGTAAACTGAGAATGGCTAGCAACTTTAAACATACCCGCAACAACTGCCAGATATAGCCAGATGTTGGTAGTTGGAAGAGACTATAAACAGAGTCTCCATTTTCACACAGGTCACACCCTCTGGCAAGCCACGTGGGTACACTTTCTGGCCTACCTTTTCCCAGATCTAGGATCTGAACCTGACTCAGTTTTATATCTCAAGCTCAACACCTGTAAAATGTGAATAAAAATTGCACCTCCTCAAGCATGTGAAAAGGAAATTGTTCTTATGTGCCATCAAGTCACCTGAAACTCACAGTGACCCTATGCATCATAGCTATGAACCTCACCCTGTCCTGAACCAATCTGTCTCCAACACAGCTACCCGTATCACCCCAGTTACTGTGTCAATCCATCTCATTCAGGGTCTTCCTCTCCTGTGCTGTTCTCCTCCACCTTTCCAAGAACAATGTTCTTCCCAAGGACAGGTCCCTCCTGGACACGTGCTCAAAGTATGTGAGCAGTATTTCACCTAGTTTCATCCTCTCCAAGACTGACCTATTTGTTCATCTGGCAGTCCACGGTATGTTTCTATATTCTTCTCCAGCACCACAGCTCACTGGCATCTATTCTTCAATCCTTAGTCACTGTTCAGCTCTCTGATGCTTAACAAGTATTATAAAGACCATGGCCTCAATCAGGGGCATCTTAAGTCTCTAGACTGGCATCATTGCTCTTTAGCTCTTTGGAGAAGTCCCTAACAGCAGATGTCCCCAATGCAATTAGTCTTTGGACTTCCTGACAGCTGGTGCCAAGAGTGTTGCTTGTAGAGCCAAACAAACTTAAAGTGGTAGCAATATCAATTTCTTCTCCATCTACCATGGTGCTGCCAAAGGACCCAGTGGTGAGAATCTGTCTTCTTGATTTGAGCTTCAATCTGTATTGAATGCTGCAGTCCTTGACCTTCTGTGGTAAATGCCTCATGTCCCCCTCAGTTTCAGCAGGCAAGGGTCATATGCATAATGAAGGTTGTTGCACAGTCTTCCTCCAATCCGGATGTCACATTCCTCCTTTTAAAGCCCAGCCTCCCAAATGATTCTGCATATAGATATGTATAGAAATGATCTGGAGACAGGAAGCTTCCCTGACACACTCCCTTCCTAATTTTGAACCATGAAATATTTTCTTGCTCTGGTTTGATGACTGCTTCCTGGTCCAAGTATAGGTTTCACATGAGCACAATCAAGTATTCCAGGATCCCCATTCTTCTCAAGGTTAGTCACAATTTGTCATGATCCATTATTATATATTTAATACTTATTAATGTAAACCTTTTCTTTATAGTCCTATACACCCTAGAGTGGTTAATATCTCTTCTTATGAATTTGCACAGATGGTGGTTCACACATGTTCCAATCTACCCCAGGAATATCAAAACCTCGCCAGGACTCAGGAGAAAGAGCTCCTATGGCCCCACTGCAGCACTGCCCAGTACATCTTTCAGAGAGGAACATGTTTTATGCTTCTGCCACCCAATATGGAAGGAGCCCTGGTGGTGCAGTGGTTAGGCACTAAAGAGACTAGTTGAAAGGCCAATGGCCAGAACCCACTAGCTACTCCCCTGGAGGCAAAAGTGACAATCTGCTTCTGTGGCGATGACAGCCTCAGAAAGCCTGTGGAACAGTTTGACACTTCTCTACAGGGTCAATAGGCGTCAACAGCAACAGGTTTGTTTTTGCAGAGAAGCCAGTAAAAACAACATGAGCACATTAGTGCTGACCACGAAATGTTGGTGGGTTTGGGTGGTACAATACAAGTGGATACAGCTTAGCATTTTCTTAAGCTTGTATACTACATATTGATTCATTCAAAGTTTGAAACTATCAGACTAAGATAGTTCTGTAGTGAGTGAAAAATGATCCCTCCTTCCAAGTTACCCAGTTTAGAAGGCACATCGTGGGGGTAGCGTGGGGGCAGCTTCACCCGCTTGAAGATCATCAGTGCAGTGAGAGGAAAAAAGCAGGGGAGAGACCCTGGCAGAGAAAAGGCCACCTAAAGCATAGAGATGTTATAAATTTGGTGCGTGTCCATAAGAAAAGTCAGCTGTAAAACAACTATGAGATGTCATCTCACTCCAGTCAGAATAGCAAAATATAACAGAACAGCAAACAACAAATGCTGGCGAGGTTGTAGATAAAATGGAACCCTTATTCACTGTTGGTGGGAGTGTAAAATGGTGCAACCACTGTGGAAGGCTGTATGGCACTTTCTCAGAAAGTTGAAAATAGAAATACCATTTGACCCAGCAATTCCACTACTGGGAATATACCCCAAAGAAACTCATAACTGTCATCCAGGCAGATATATGCACACCCATGTTTACTGCAGCTTTGTTCACAATAGCAAAGAGTTGGAAACAACCTAAGTGCCCATCAACAAACGAATGAATAGAGATGCTCTGGTATATTCACAATCGAATACTATGCTACATTGAAAAACAAGGAACTTGTGTAATATTATTCAAAATGGGTGATCCCGGAGGACATTATTCTGAGTGAAATATCTCAGTCACAAAAGGACAAACATTGCATAGTGCCACTGTTGTAGAACGGGACTGACATCAGGGTTGGGGTAAGACTGAGAAAAATTTGTTAAATTTGTATATACTGCATTGAAACAGATGAGGGAGAGAACCGTTTAAAAGCGATATATGATTGGGTATTATGGTCATGACAAGAGTCCAGAATGAAGGTTGCATAGTGGACTGTACTGGGGGCGGGGGAGAAAAGAATTTTTCTTTTACTTTTCAAAGAGAAGAGTAAACTGGGGGGAGGTGTGGGCAGGGAGAAAAATGCAAGAATGAATGAATGGAAATCCAAACTCTCTGTAAACATTCATTAAAATTAATAAAATTTTAAAAAAGAAAAGTCAGCTGTATAGGGAAGGATACATTCTACTGGGGTTAACAAAAGGGGGCGGAGAATGCATTACACGTCAATTTAGGTTAGACACTATGTGACAAATATGAGGATCTAGAAAGGTGGAGCAACGCAGGAAAAGCATGCAAGAGCAGAAGCTGACACAGCATCACCACGGCAGGTCATCACTGCTGTGTGCCATCCAGCTGGAACTGACTCATAGCTGACCGTCTGGGGACTTTCAAAGGCTATTAATCACACCGAAGGAGACTGCTCATCTTTCTCCACAGAGCAGCTGGTGGATTTGAACAGCCTGCTTTTAGGCTGGCAGTGCAACTCCTCACCCACTAGGCTATCAGAGTTCTGTGCCAAGGCACCAGAGTTCAATTAAAGTTGTAATTAAAGAATTAAACAAAAGCCACGGTTTGAACAGGAGTGGGAAACAGGATCAGAAAGGCAAAACAGGCACATACCAGGGGTCAGCAAATGATCTTTGGGTTAGTGGCCTGTTTTTATATGGCCTAGAGGTAAAATTACTTTTACAATTTTTAAAGTTTTAAAAAAACAAAAATATACACCAAAAGACTCCTTGTGGATGCCTGTACAACGTAAGGAATGTAACTGATGTAACTGAACTGTTCATGTAGAAATAGCTGAACTGGTATTATGTTCTGTTGAGTATAATCTCACTTATTCTCTTTTTCACACTCACGTATACACACTACCAAACCCTGCATGGAATCACAGAAGACCTTAAAAGCAAAGATAACCTCACACTTGGAATAAGTTATTTTTCAAGAGAAAGATGACTCAGTTCAAGGAGAGTTAAGTCTGAAACCAAAGGAAATGTTAAGCCAAACTGGTGAGCAGAAATGACTGTGTTGCTGTCACCATGGCATACCAGTAAGTCAGAGCCAGCCCACAGCAGCCCCTCCAGCAGCAGGTGAGTGGGAACCAGTCTCCTATCCTTGCAATGGTGCACAATTCCTTACCACAAAGCCACCAGAGCTTCCCTAACGTGCTGTAGGAATCAAGAAAACAATGGGGAGGGGGAAAGGCCTGACACCATGACATTCTTGTCTGAACCATGAGAGGGACTGCTGCACACTCAGAATTGCCCTAACGGCACAGAGAGGAGACAAAGTTCTTGAGCAACTATTCTAGATTCCCCTTCTATTTGGAGCATATTCAACACTCATTACAAAAACCAAGAGATACAAAGATCCCACGACAGGAAGGAGGCACTTCAGACAGTTCCAGGACCTCAGCCTCTCCTACTCTAAGTGCATATACACCTACTTCCTCACCTAGATGGGATCTGGAGAAGGCCTTCCTCACCTCCTGCCTCATGAAGGACTAACACGCCATGGAAAGTCTCTCACGTGACTAGAGGAGGAAAGAGTGGGGAAGTGGCTTCCTTTTCACTCAAATTTTTCTATAGAAATACTCTAAGTAGTGTCTGGTTATTATTAAGCCACAAAAAAAACCTCTGAACTCATAAGACTTGGTGCAATTTAAGTTACATCTGACTATCTTGCTGAAATATGCAGATAAAGAAAACTTACCACCATATATAACTTTGTTTACAAATTTTTAAATTAAAAAAAAAAGCAGGAGGGGGAGTTGGGGAATGAAGACTATAAACAAACTTATGGACCCAAACCCATTTATAAACTGGGAAATGCCAAGGTTTAGAAGCATAGGAAATCAAAATAATTTCATAGCTAACAATAATGACTGCACTCTTCTCTTAGACTCCGTATTTCATCAGCTTTTGTTTTCTCGTGCATCTAGACCAGAGGTAGGGGAGCATGGTTCCTAAAAGCAGTGAGATTACACTAACAGAGGAGTAACAGCTCAGAAAAGAAGGTGAGAAGAGTTGCACAACTTGAAGAATGTACTGGACTTGGTGCAGATAACACATGGTATGCAAGACCTGTGTACCTTAGTCTCCTATGTGCTGTGTATGTTATGAACATACACATTCTTTGTGGGTGCAGCATATGGAAAGGCACAAAATCCCTGTCACTGAATTGGAACTGCACACCGACTCTATTTTAGACATATGTTTTGCTGTATATATGTATTAATATTGTTGTTGTCAACTATGACAATCCATAGCAATCTTATGAACAACAGATCTAAACCCTATCCTATCCTGTGCCATTCTTACACTTCCTGACCCAGAGCCCACTGAGGGAGGCAGTCACTGTGTCAATCCACCTGGCGGAGGGGATTCCTCTCCTTCAGTGACCCTCTACCTTTCCCAGCATCATGTCACTCTCCAAGGAATAGACCCTCCTAGCAACATGCCTGAAGTATATGAGATAAAGCCTCATCTTCTTTTTCTCCAAAGAGCACTCTGGCTGCACCCTCTCCAAGACATACTCGTTTGTTCTTTTGCCTGCCCATGGAATGTTCAGCACTCTTCTTCAACACCACAGCTCACAGGCATCAATTCTTCAGTCATCTTTATTAACTGTCCGGCTCTCAGAGGCATAGCAAGTGATTGGAAAGATCATGGCATGAACCAGATGCACTTGAGTCCTCAAACTGACAGCAATAGTCCTCAATAACTCAGAGAGGTCTATAACTCTGTTACAGAGGTCTCTAATCCATTGAGAAGAATGGGAATCCTAGAATGGTGCTCATACAACACCTAGACCAGGAAGCTGTTGAGCGAACAGTGCAAGGGAACACTACATAGTTTAAAATAAGGAAAGGTATCAGGATTGCATTCTCTCTCCATAGCTATTCAATCTGTTTGTTGAGGAAATTATTTGAGAAGCTTGACTCCATGAAGAGGAGTATGGCATGAGAATCAGAGGAAGACTCATCAATAACCTGCATTAAGCAGAAGACACAACCTTGCTGTATATAGGCTGTTTGTTACTGTGTACCAAAGAGTCGGAACCCACCCACAGCTGACTGTCCAGTGGCAGTTAATCACATGAATGGAGACTGTCCATCTTTTTTCCCAAAGAGCAGCTGGCGGCCTTGAATGACAGGCCTTTGGGATTACAGCACAGCTTCTTGTCACTAGGCCACCAGAATTCCATATATATACACACACACACACACACACACACACACAAACACATATATACATATACATATTTCTGCATATATACATATACATATTTCTGCATATATACATATATACAGAAATATAAAATTTTAAAATTAAGATTAAAAAATAAGCCTATTTGGGGAAAACAAAGCAAGCAACAGCAGTCTTTCAGGTCAAGCTCCAGGGCTCCACCACCTGGTTAGCTCTCTGGCTCTGGGTAAGTTCCTTGGCTTCTCTTAACAGCCACTTCTTCCCCTGTAAACTGGATATGGCACCACCGACATGACAGACTGGGTGGCTGTGAGGACTAAAGAATATAGACGTGCACCCGGCACAATTCCTAAAACACAATTGACACAAAGTAAGCTGTAACAATCATGTCAAAAGAAAATACTCCGTCAAATATTCTCACATCACTAACATCTAAAAGTCTTCCCCCCACAAAACTAGCTATTTCTAACATATGGCAAGAATAAAATGGTAGTTCTATTGCTAAAACAGTTATTAGAAGTTCTTATGTATTCCCTGACCTTTCAGACTGCATTAAAAAAAACAATATGCAGACTTCCTATAATATTTTCAGACTATCAAGAAGTAAATTCCGCATAGCATCGCTGATATAAAACAGGACTGATATGAATAAGAGCTACATAGTAAAGTGGACTAGGGGGTGCTGTGTAACAATGAAAGAATTTTTCTGTTTCCCAAAAAGATCTGAGGGGCAGGAAGGAAAATGTCCAACAATGAATGAATGGAAATCCAAGTTCTCTATAAACTTTCATTAAAATCTCAATTAAAAAAATAGGACTGACATGGGGATTGGGGAGAACAGGAAAAGAGTGAATAGATTATGAACACTGCATTGGAACAATGAGGGAAAGAAGGGTCTAAAAGGAACATATGATTCAAGACTGTACAGAGGACAACAAGTGGGTACAAGTGGTGCACTGCAATATGGACGGGGAAAGGGGAGGGAAGGAAAAGGACAATGAATGCATACAAATTTAAAAACAATTCCCTGTCACAAATACAAATTCCTCCTCCTCTTCCCACTCTTCACCTGCAGGAGCCTACTCACCCAGTGAAGTTCAAACTCAAACTCACTGCTATCGAGTTGTTCCAACACACAGCAACCCTCCCGAGGCTTTGCCAAAGCTGCAAATCCTAAAAGGATGACACCTTCCCCAGGAGCAGCCTTTCCCCACAAGCAGCTAGTAGATTGGAACCTCTGAAGAATGAGGGCTTTTGATTAACAAGGCAGCACCCACCAGACTAGACCACCAAGAACTCCATCAGTGAAGCTAGTGACTCAGATTCCTGACTGATGAAAGGAGGAGCTAACTTGAACTCCTGAACCTACTATCAGTGTCCTGTTCTCACTTGCAGGGACCTTTTCAGAGACATCATCCCGTCATGCCTCTTTCTAGCTGGTACTTTAACCCCTCCAGGCTTTAAATTCCTCACAGGTAAAAGGAATGCGAAGGAAGTGAGGAAGTACTACCTGACACGGTTGGATGGTGAGCATATGAGATTATACATGCCCCAGCTAAATAAGGAGCTCATGGTGGGTCCACTCAGTAACTGGTCCCCTCCCTGCCAATTAAGACTAATCAGCTTTCACACACACCAATTTTCCGTAACTAGCCAATGGCTGTCCCCAAAGCATTAAAAGAAATCAAACCCCTTGCGGATCTATTCATAAGAGGATTTATCTTCTGAAGAAAATGTCATCAAAAAGATTTTCTCCCAGATTTTAAGACAGAAATAAGTAGTAACCCATTTCTACCACAAGGTTAAGTCA
Organism: Elephantulus edwardii; assembly: GCF_000299155.1. Lineage (NCBI taxonomy): Eukaryota > Metazoa > Chordata > Mammalia > Macroscelidea > Macroscelididae > Elephantulus > Elephantulus edwardii. The sequence goes on from NW_006399898.1 coordinate 7,192,300, forward strand.
CAAGGTTTTCCTTGACAGGGAAAACTCATCTGCTTAATATTAAAACCAGCACTTAGTAAGTGATCTCTTACCAAAGTTCACAAAGTTATACCAAGCACTTGTCCCTGTCCTCAAAATGTTCCACGTCTAGAAGTCAGATAATTCAAACACAGAAGCTGCTTTACTTTTAGGCAAGTCTGAGCTCAAATAGGAGTTTTTGTCTATTTGGGGAGTTTTGTCACAATGATGATACACAAGTGGCAACCACTTCAGGAGAAGATGCTGAAGGATCATCAGATATTAGGAAAATGCACATTAAAACTATGCTAAGATACCTCTCCACACCCACTACAAGGACTAAGATGACAGACACATACAGTGCTGGCTGGAGCGGGTGAGGGTGTGGGTGCGAAGTCTCATACAGAGCGCATGCAACAGCCATTTCGGCCAACTGTTTGGCAGTACCTTTTAAAATTAAATTAATGCTTGCTGTCCTACAACCTCACTCATGTATTTTTATCAAGGAATTGAAATTTTTTTTTAAGGAATTGAAATTGTATGTCCATATAAACTTGCACACAAATATTCACTGCAGCTATATTCTTAACACCCAAAAACAGCTAACAAACTCAGTATCCGTTAAGTGATGCACTGTGACACACACATATACTGGAATAAAAAGAGATTACTACATGCAGTGGCATGAAAGTGGTATGCCATCAAAGAAAAAATTTTTCTTTTATTTTTTCAAAGAGAGGAGCAAAGGAGGGGGGGGAGGCTGGGCAGGGAGAAAAGTGCAACAATGAATGAATGGAAATCCAAAATCTCTGTAAATGTTCATTAAAATTATTAAAATAAAATTTAAAAAAAAAAGAAAAAGAAAGTGGTATGCCACAAAAAGGTCACCCACCACCACAAGATAAAGGTAAATAATTCAACAGAAAAATGGACACAGGATATGAACAGACACTTCACCGAAGAGGACATTCAAATGGCTAACAAGCACATGAAGAAATGTTCAAAATCCCTAGCTCTAAGAGAGATGCAAATCAAAACAACTATGAGATACTATCTCACCCCAGTCAGAATTGCAAACTTTAAGAGAACAGCAAGCAACAAATGCTGGCAAGGTTGTGGAGAAACTGGAACCCTTATTCACAGTTGGTGGAAGTGTAAAATGGTGCAACCACTGTAGAAGGAGGTGTGGTGCTTTCTCAAAAAGTTGCAAATAGAGAAACCATTTGACTTAGCAATCCTATTACTGGGAATATACTCCAAAGAGACCATAACTGACATCCAAGCAGATATATGCACACCCATGTTTATTGCGGCTTTGTTCACAATAGCAAGGAGTTGGAAACAACCTAAGTGCCCCTCAACAAATGAATGGATAGAGAAGTTGTGGTATAGTCACACAATGGAATACTCTGCTGCATTGAAAAACAAGGACCTCATGCAGTATTATTCAGAATGAGTGACTCTGGAGGACATTATGCTGAGTGAAGTATCTCCGTCACAAAAGAACAAATACTGCATGGTGCCACTGTTGTAAAACAGGACTGACCTTGGATTTGGGGAGAGACTGATAAAGATGGGTTCAACAATGTACACTGCATTGAAACAGATGAGGGAGAAAACTGTTTAAAAGGGCTATGTGATTAGGTATTTTTGTCATGACAGGAGTCTAGAGCAAAGGCTACATGGTGGAGTAGACCTGGCGGAGGGTTTGTAAAACAATGAAAGAATTTGTCTTTTACTTTTCCAAGAGGGTAGTGTACTAGGGCAGAGGGTTGGGAGGGGAGAAAAGTGCAACAATGAATGAATGGAAATCCAAAGTTTCTGTAAATTTTTACTGAAATTAATAATAAATTTAAATAAAAAAGGCACAAGAAGCTAGAGCTCATGTATTGCACACTGTAAAAAAAAGATCAATAAGGACCATAAACAGATGAGTGATTTGCCTGAGTACAGGGCAACAAGGAAACTTTACGAGGCAACATCTTGATCGTGACAGTGGCTACCTCATTGTATTCACTTGTCCAAACTCCAGAACCACACTGGAAAAGGAGTACTGTCAATTACACCTCAACAAACTAACTAAAATGCAATGTCTCACAATAAGGAGTAATAGTATAGCAATCTGAACTAACCCATAACTGCAGTAAGCCAGGAGAATAAACCACTCCCCCTACCCCACCTCCTGTGTATTTGTTCCACGTTCACAATGAACAGGAGGAGCCAGAGCGCACACCCAAAGCGCCTACCCCCTTTTCAAACTGTAAAAGCAAGTTTTCTCTGCTTGACTCAGTGGCATTCAGGGGCCATCAGATGTCAGTGATGGAAATTTTTTTCTCCAGAGAGATTCCTCTCCTAAACTGTCTCCTCAAGTGTCCTCAAGTCCTAGAGACTTGACAGGCGGCCCTTTATCCAGTGGACCATGGACCTGCAGCGTTGTTTCTAAACCTTAATAAAAGTTGCAAGAGTAGCATTTTAACCACACTCCATCTTCTTCCAAATGAACATTTAACTGCAGACTTAAAAGTTGGTGCATTTCAGCCATCAATGCTTCCCAACTTTAGCTGAATAAACATGGGAGATTTGCTCTTGGTCCTTCATCATAATTATCCTATTTCAAGCCATCATTTTCCTACCACTTTGAGTTATTTAGAAATTTTTACTTTTTACCATAATTGATTGCCTTCTTTGGGTGAGCATTAGAGCTGCTGTACTTGTTGAACATGATAGTTTTACTAGCAACAATAAAGCCCTAACAGAGTAAACACAAAGATTTTTCTAAACTAATGGTGCACATGACCATGATGAACCCTTCCCCTATAAAGTTACGATAGCTGAGCTGACCCCCTCCTAGCTGAGCTGACCTCCTCTTGTCTGGGCATAGTTCTGCTTGCTCCTATCTCAGTGCTCATCCCAAGAAGAGTCTGCCAGTTGTGTGGCTGTGCACTGCAGCTCACAGCAGTGGGCACTCAACACCTCTGGGAACCACGTTTTCCTGGCACAACACACACAGAGGATCTGCAGTTAACCTTGAAAGTCACATCTTATGCTTCAGAGGTCAAGACAAGACCAGGCAAAGCATCCGGTACTCTCTTTTGTCCAGTCTAGGAAGGGGCCTGACGATAAACTGAATAGTCTGGACCTGATTCAACCAGTACTGTACTGAGAGCCGCTGACGAGTTTCTCAGAATAAAGAGGACAGAACAAAAAACGCTTCAGGGAGATCATTCTGGCTACCCAGTGTGCAGAGCAAATTCCGCAGAGAAACTTTCTTTCTAGACCTAGAGAAGCCAATCCAGAGGCTCACTATAGTCAACAAATATCCTCAGGGACCCCTCTTTCACCCTCCAGCTAAAGCAGAAAAGAACTCACACTCCTCAACTGAACACTCTTATCAGTCAAAACCAGCCCACAAGAAGCACGCTGCCTGCCATGTGGTTAGAGCTCTGAAGGGACAGTCACAGAGGGATGGAAGCGACACTGCAAAAGATCTTAATTTTGGAATCAAGTTCCTATGTTAAAAGGATTTAAAGAATGCTCTTCCACTTTGAAATTGAAAAAACAAAGTGTAAAAAGACAAGCGAAGTGGAATCTGTGCTAACTAGAGCACTCAGAATATTATTTATAGATAAGGATGGGTGTAAATTTTGGGGGATGAAACAGCAAAATTTGAAACTGTTTTTAAAAATAAGCATCAACCAAAGGCAATTAATATCTATGAACGATTGTCTGAACAAACAAATGTGATCTGTAAATTTGCATTGAAAATAAAATAGATTAAAACAGAAACATTTTTTTGAAACTTTTTTTTAAATGTTGTAATTGTTGCTAGGTGTCATTAAGTCAACCAAGACTCACAGCAACCCTATAGCCCTGACCCATCCATGCCATCCTCACCTCAGCCACACTGCACTATGGTCACTGTGTTGATTCATCACTTTCCTGAGCACATGAGCCACCAGCCCAATTCTTACTCAAAGTGACTTCCGTTTCTGAGGCTGTAAATCTGCACAGAGAGGAGGCTACCATCCTTCTCCAGAGGAGCAGCTGGTGGATTAAAATCACCACGCTTTCCTTTACTAGCCCAACACGACCCCACCAGAGCTTCTTCTGTAATACAGTAGCGGACAGAGGGTCACTGATCGGCAAATCATTTCTTTGGCTTTAGTTTTGTTTACCTTTGATGATTCAAAGATCATCAAAGTAACTTCAACTCCAAATAACTCCAAATTGAGAGTCTATTAACAGCCAAGAATGGAACAGAACAAGGATTTTTTTATTATTATTAAATTTTATTAGTTTTAATGAACATTTACAGAGATTTTGAGTTTTGATTCATTCATTGTTGCACTGTTGTATCATACTTTCTGAGGAAAAATTTTGTCTCTCACATTCTTTACCTTTTAATCAACACAGAAATGGAAAGTAAGTGAGCAATTGAATTATGTACTAGAGACTATTCAAACATCCAATGCCCCACATGGATACAAGAGTTAAAAGAAAACAGTCATGAACAAAAGCAGAGTTTCCTTCTGCACTCAAAACAGAGACTTGGGGAATTAAAAAAAACAAACCACCAATAAAGAGTATCAAGTTAAAAAAAAAGAAAACAAAACAGAGTTTCTTCTCTTAGCAAGCTGAGATTCTCATCACTGAGAAGTGAACCATGACTGTAGTCTAGAGCAAGCCTGCTAGAAAAAACACTGGGTATGTCCAATTAAATCTGAATTTTAGTTAAGCAACAAAGAGTGTTTGCTCCATGATGAGATGTATACTATAAAAGTAGTAACTGTTTACTACAAAACTTAGATGTTATTTTTAAAAAACCCTCAGATGTTATTATTGCTGTTACGTGCCATCAAATCGAGCTCAACTCATAGCAACCCTATGAACAAAAGATGTGAACCCTGCTCTACCCTGCACTGTTGTCACACTTCCTGACACACAAGAGCCCACTGCAACAGTCATGTGTCAATCTACCTGGTTCAGAGTCATCTTCTCCTTCACCAACCCTCCACCCTTCCCAGCATCATGTCCTTCTCCAAGGAATAGTTCCTCCTAGCAACATGCCCAAAGTATGCAAGGTGAAGATAATTCAAAAACAGCTAGAATAAATAGGTAGGAAACTGCCAGAAGTTCAAGTAGTATTTAAAAGAAGTCAGTGGCACCAGGGATATCATTGCTGATGTCATATGGATCCTGGCTGAAGGTAAGGAATACCAGAAAACTGTCTATTTGTGTTTTATTGATTACGCAAAGGCATTTGTGTGGATCATGGCAAGGTGTGGTTGACATTGAGAAGAATGGAAATCCCAGAGCACTTCATTGTGCTCACGCTGAACCTATACCTGGACCAGACGGTTGTTGTGTGATCGAAGTAGGGAAACACCACATGCTTTAAAACTGAGAAGGGAGTGTGTCAGGACTGCATTTTCTCTCCATTCCTATTCAGTCTGTATGCTGAGCAAATGATCTGAGAAGTTGGACTCTATGGAAAGAAGTGCAGCATCAGGATTGAAGGGAGACTCATCAATAGCCTGAATTATGCAGATAATACAACCTCGCTTGCTCAAAGTAAGGAGGACTTGAAGCACTTGTTTCAGAAGATCAAGGAAGGTAGGCTTCAGTATGGATTGCATCTCAATGTCAAGAAAACAAAAGATTCCTACCACTGGACCGACAGGAAGCATCATATGGAGAGGAGATTGAAACTGTCAACAGCTTCATCTTGCTTGGATCCACAATTAAAACCCTTGGTACCAGAAGTCAGGAAATAAGGACATGCATTGCACTGGGAAAATCTGCAGTTAGAGACCTCTCCAAAATACTGAGGAGTAATGATGTCAGTTTGAGGACTAAGATATGTCTGATCGAGGCCATAGTTTTTCCAATCACTTTTTATGCATCTGAGAGCTGGACAATAAGGGTGACAGAAAAAGAATTGACACCTTTGAGCTGTGGAGTTGGAGAGCACTGAACATCAGATGGATGGCCAAGTGAACAAAGAGATAATGTCTTAGAGAGGGTGCAGCTGGAGAGCTCTTCAGAGGCCAGAAAATGGAAAAGTGTCCTGTATTTTCATTTATGAAATTCGGCAACACTGGATTAGATGTAACTGTAAAATCCTCCCTTAATCCTTTACTTACTGCACCTTACTGTCTCTAAAATTGAATAGGTGTAGAGATAAGACACATTCCTGGCGTACACCCTTCCCAATTTTGAACCATGCAGTGTTTCCTTGCTCTGTTCTGTCGACTGCCTCCTTGTCCAAGCATAGGTTTCACATAAGTACAATAAAGTGTTCAAGGATTCCCATTCTTCTCAGAGTTAGCCACAATCTGTAGTGATTCACACAGTCATATGCCTTTGCATAATCAATAAAACAGATAAGACATTCCTCTGATACTCTACTTCCATCAAACATTAGCTATAATATCCCTAGTACTACAGCCTAGTCTAAACCCAGCCTGCACTTCTGGCAGTTCTCTGCTGATGTGCTATTCCAGTTGTTTTGGATAATCTTCAGCACAATCTTCCTTATATGTGGTAGTAATGATATTGTTCAATAATTTCCACACTCTGTTGAGTCACCTTTCTTTGGAATGGAAACAAACATGGGTCTCTTCCAGTCAGTTGGCCAGGAGGTTATTCTCCAGAGTTTTTGGCACAACTTGGTGAGCACATCCAGGGCAGTATCTGTTTACCGAAATATGCCAACTGGTATGCCATCAATTCCCGGGGCCTTGTTTTTTGCCAGTTCTTTCAGAGCAGCTTGAACTTCTTTCATCATGAAATTCTTCTGTGTCTGCCAATTTCTTTGGTACAATGACTCTGTAGTCTCTTTCCATCTTCTTTGGATGCTTCCTGGATAAATGAATATTATGCCCAAAGCATCTTTAAGTATTGCAACTTGATGCTTGAATTTTTTTAGTTTCTCCAGCTTAAGAAATGCTGAGTGAGTTTGGCTCTTTTGATTTTCTGACTCCAGCTCTTTGCACATTTCATTATAGAACAGATGATCCAGGAGGATGGCTCTATGAGGAGAAATATGGTATCAGGATTGGAGGAAGACTCATCAACAATCTGTGTTATACAGATGACACAACCCTGCTTGCTGAAACTGAGGAGGACCTAAAGCGCTTGCTGCATAAAGTCAAGAACTGTAGCCTTCAATATGGATTGAACCTCAACATCAAGAAAACCAAGATTCTTAGCACTGGGCTGACTGGCAGCATCATGATAGACAGTGATTGTTAACAGCTTTAGTTTGCTTGGCTCCACAAGCAACACTCTTGGTACCAGCAGCCAGGAAATTAAAAGACGACTTGCACTGGGAAAGTCGGCTGTCAGGGACCTCACCCAAGTACTGAAGAGGAACGATGTCAGTCTGGAGACTAAGGTGTGCCTGATTCAGGCCACAGTCTTTGTAATTACTTGCTATGCGTCAAAAAGCTCAACAATGACTAGGGATGATAGAAGGAGAATTGATGCCTTTGAGCTGTGATGCTGGAGAAGAGTACTGAATATACCATGGACTGGTAGGAGCATGAACAGGTTCATCCTGGAGAGGGTGAAGGCAGGCTGCTCCTTGGAGGAAGGATTTTGAAGCTCCATCTGACATACTTTGGACATGCTGCAAGGAGGGACCAGTCCTTGGAGAGGGATGTCATTCTTGGGGGGTAGAGGAACAGCATAAGAGAGGAGACTCTTGATGAGATGTATTGATTCAATCACTGGGGTAATGCAGGTAGGCGTGTCAGAGACAATAAGGTTGGCACAGGAAAGAGCAGAATTTTGGGCTGTTGTACATAGCGTCACTATGAGTCACAAGTGGCTTAACGGCACATAACAACAACTGCCTCTAAAACTCAAAACAACGCACTGTCCCCTTCAGCTGGAACTGTCCACAGATGACCCTCCAGGGAGGTTTTTAAGGAATAAACTGCATAGGAGGATTGCCCATCTTTCTCTCTTGGATCTACCGGTGGATTTGAACTTCCAGAGAGGAGGAGCTTTTTTTAGCACACAAGCACTTCTCCAGCAGTGGCTTTTTGATAACATCAAGGCAAGGTTGTATTTCAGTGCAACCTACATACATAACTGAAACACAGCTGTTTAAAAAAATTCTCCTCTTAGCAATGGAATGTTTTCTAGCCGTTGCCAGCCTTTTTCATTTTTTAAAAAATGGCTGTCATGACCCATTACAGTGATTTCACAACCTAATGGGTCATGGCCTGCAGTTGAAAAAACCCCAAACTAAGTTATTTGAAAAATATGAAAACAATTTCTCCTTGCCTTCTGTGCCCCCATCATGAGCACATCAGTCAACTACACTGTGCCACAGAACAGTTAATATACCTGGCAGGGGAGGGGCCGCTGAGGCTAACTCCCAGGACAGTCAGGCTTCTGACCTCTTATGTCTGGTTTCTGTTTTTCGCGTTATTCTCCCATTCCTTAACTTTCAATCATAGATTACTATTTCTTATTGTCTTTCTGTTTGCCTCTGAAAGTCTGACCTTGTTAACCTACCCCTAGACTGTCACAAGTGAGATAAAAGCAACTAAGCTATGCAAGAAGCCTCAAGAGCTGGGTTCTGATAATCTGCATAAGCTTCCATGCAAAAATCTTAAGTCTTTTCTTGCCCTGATTTTCAATTATTTTTCATAAATGAAACTAATTAACTATATAAAGGTTCACAACAAATGTTTATAAGCACCAAAAAAAATATCCTTCTTGGTTTTTTGTTTGTTTGTTTTTTAAGTCTAGCTATTGGTTTGTTCCCATCTGTTGAAAAGGATAAAGGAAACAAAGATTCGAGAAGAAGTCAGTCCCCAGAACTAAAGGCCAATGGGAGCCACTTCTGTGCCAGCCACCACTGCTGCCATTCAGGCCAGGGGCAGAGTAGGAGAAAATGCAGCAGGAAAAGTCGTAACTCAATAAGGCTGACAGGAACAAAAACCCCTGAGCCTATCACCCTAATCCTGTTGTTGCTGTTAAGTGCTGTCACGATGAGCATACCTCACAGCGACCTCACAAAGAGACCTGAATCCTGTCCTATCCTGGTCCGTCCTCACATTCTATGATACGTATGAGCCCACTGCCGCAGTCACTGTGTCAATCCATCTCACTGAGGGTCTTTCTTTCGCCGACCCTACCTCCACCTTTCCAAGTATGATGTCCTTTTCCAAGGAAAGATTCTCCAAGTAACAACACTGGCATGTTACTATCACTCTAACAGAACCTATTAATCTGAAGCCACTCCCAGAGGTATTTTCAGGCATAGTAGTAAACTGGGGGGGACCGGGGCGGCTTGCTTGCCTACTAATAAGGCAGGAAGTTCAAGACCACCAACTGCTTCATGGGAGAAAGGTGGGCACTCTCCTCTAGTGGGATTTACAACCTCTGAAAACCCACTGAAAGGTCAGTTATGACTCAAGTGCAGTGCATACGTGATCATAAAACACCACCACCCTGTAAGGAATGTGCTCCTTAAAGCATTCAACTATCTGAGACCAACATGGCAACATTTATATAAAAGGAAAGATAAGAGGGTAAAGACACAAAACCCGCAAGGGTAGAAAGGGACAGGTGGATGGAAGGAATGAGTGTGCTGAGGTGCCACGGGGACTGTACCCAACAAATATCACGTAGCATGTGTCTACAACCTGTCATGAGTATCTAATACTGTGGCACACCTTCACCCAAAACATGATAAAGCTGTTTCATCCTGACTTTGAGCTGCGTATTTTTTATCTCAAAAAAATCACTGCTAAGAGTATGAAACAATTTATAAAGGCAGTATGAAAATGGCAATCAAATCTATGTGACTATTACCAACACTTAAATAAGTCCTCCTTCCCAAGGTAACTTTCAAAATGAAATGTTCCACCATTCCCTCTCCCTCCTGCTTGCTAGTCCAGATGCACCATCCTCCATGGGCATCAACGGACTAACACACTCCACCAAAACAAAAAAGCAAAATCAAGGGGAGCTCTGGTGGCCTAGTGACAAGAAGCTGCACTGCAATCCCAGAGGAACACAGTTCGAATCTACCAGATGCTCTGCCGGAGAAGGAGGCGCAATATCCTCCTGTATCAGTCAGATCTGATTTGACGGTACACACACACAAAATAATAAAAAAATTAAAAAATTTTTTAAAAAAATTTAAAAAAAAAAAGCAAAATCACTGTCAGCGAGTCAATCTTCCCTCCTATTGACCTGACGCTGCTGTCATCGTCGACCATGATGCAAAGCGATCCTGTGCACGCTGACCCTTGCCCTGTCCTCCACCATCTTCAACTGCCCACGTGCTTCAGCGTATCTGCCCCGTCAATGAACCAGTCCATCTTGCTGCATTCTCCCTCTTTCTCTGACCCTCCACTCTTCCCAAGGATTGGCCCCTTTTGACATGCCCTAAGCAGACATGATGATGTTTCACCATCCCTCCCTCTACAGAGCACCCTCTATGCACTTCCCAAGACAGAATTCTGTGTTCTTTTAACAGTCCACACAATATTCTGTACTCTCACCAGCACAATCCAAAGGCATCGATCCTTTTCCTTCCATCCTTACTCACGGTCCAACTTTGCACTGCATTCCAAGCAAATGCAAACACACTGACCCTAAAAGAGAGTGGAACTGCCCCAAAGGGTTTCCAACGCCAAAATCACTAGGAAAGCAGACTGCCTCATCTTTCTCCCATGGGGTCCCTGGTAGGGTCAAATACTATCACTCACAAATCAAGCCAAATGTCATTACACTGGTCCCGACTCACAGCGATCCTCCATTGAGTTTCCCAAGCCATGACACAGGGCTGCCCATTTTCCTCCTCAAGAGCAGCTGGCAAAATTCAAACTGTCAACCTTTCTGTTAGCTAGATCCGTTACACACTACAGCAGACCACCTTCTCTTGCACTAAAGGCTAAATAAGAATTCTATGCATCTGTCTGACTTCTCTTCAAACACCACTTAAAGATATACTCAGCCATTTATTTTGTCATAATCCAGGGGCTGCCTGTTACAGAAAGTGTCTTACAGCACAGCAACCCACAAAACTGCACACCTCCTTTGCTAGGCAAGGATCTGCACAAAATCTACCTCTTCAAAGGCAGAAGAAATCTGATTATAATAGAAAAAGATACGTAATATATCCACTAGCAAAGGCTTAGGGAGCTCTGGTGACTAGTATGGAGCTGTGCTGCCAATACAAAGGCAAGTAGTTAGAATCCACCAGCTACAGTAAGGAAGAAAGATAGGCAGTCTCCTGCAATGCAACTTGGTGCTTCTAAACACCTGCTAGAGGGTCAGCTTTGGGTCAGTTCCAGCACACAGCAAATAGCAGCAAAAGCTAAGAAGGCAGTAAATTTCTGTGGGAGCAGACTGCTTCATCTCTGCTCCCTCAAAGTGGCTGCTGGATTCAAACTGTGCATCTTTCTGTTAATGGTGCAAAGCTTACTCCAACATGCCAACAGGACTCCAATATTAAAAAAAAAAGGCATTGACTCAACTGTACTTAAGGATAGCAAAAAACACACTAAGACGCCTTATTTCTGATTATAACTAAAAATGAACTATAAAATTTAAAGTGAAAAATCTAAAAAAAATTATTTTAAAAAGCTTACAGGTTCAAGTGTATCCATTACAAAGTCTAGATCTGGATGCTGTAATGTTTAAAAAGCTCGACTGCTGTTGTTAGGTGCCACTGAGTATGACTCATAGGGACCCAATGAACAGAAGACCCTGTCCTATCCTGTGCCATCTTCACACTTCAAAAAGCTCGATACCCAAATCATATTCACCAATGAATACATTCTGTAAGGAAAATATTTTTGTTTTTTTAAATTTGTTACACACGTAAGGTAACAAGACCTCAAGAGAAACTGGTATTCTTTCAATGACTATATACTTCATGAGTTTTTGTTTTAGCAACTCACATCTATGTTTTAGTATCAAACTCACTGACATGGAGTCAGTTCCAACTCAGAGACCCCAGCAAGGCCAGAGGAGAAAGCAGATCAGCCCACCTCTCGGAGCAGTCAGTGGGCTCACACCATCTTCTCCTGGGGGAGCGGTCTGTGCACCACACCATGCCTTCTTTTCAGTAACGCTCAGTGTAACCCAGACCCCTCTGAAACATCCACTTAAAACCCAAGGATGAGACCTGTCAGATGACCCCGCTGTGCTTTAGAAAATACAAGGACTTCCATTGAAAAGTGGCAGGCCTATTAATGAATTGGTTTCCATCTCCCACTGAAGTGGAAACAATAATTTTCAATCATTCAAGCTCAGCTCTTGAGTACTATCCAAACACTACTGCTACCTAACCAGAGAACTGTCATCCTGAGGGGAAAGCCTCTAAAAACTTAGAATCCTTATCAAAATATGAATGCAAACACATCTATGGGTGAAAAACAATTTAGCACAGCTGAAACTATTTCAGACCAACCAAAAACAAACCACCCAGCTCCTTTAAGTTAAAACATATGCCTTTTAAATAACTAGGATATGAGTTAAGATCCCTGGTGTAAAATTTAACTGTGTAACAGTCCCTCTAACCAGAAAAACACAGAAAATACAAACTAACATTTTTTTTAAAAAGTATCAAACAAGGCTGTTACCATGATGATTTTTACTGTTTCAGAACACAACAGTCTTTCCCTACTGCAGGTTACATTTTGCTTGGCAATTAAGCAGTCCAAGTGGGTTTCTGTCTAATGTTAAAAATGTGTGTTTTAAGTACTTGCAGTGAATACTGAATGAGGGACAAAGAAACAAGACCAACAGAAAAAAGAGAATGCTTTTGTTATTGACAGCTTTCTAGAGCTCATCTCAAATGACCTAAATGTTACCTTCAAATGTCGTTGTTATAAAATCAAAGCCATGGCCCTTGAGTGGTCTGACTCATGGTGTCCCTATAGAACAGGCGATCTGCGGGGTCTCAAGGCTGTGAACTTCAGGGAAGCAGCAGTAGGGCGCATGGCCTTTCTCCCTCAGAGTTCTACCCACTGACCTTTCAGTTAGTAGCCAACTGCTTAACTACTGCAACACCAAAACTCCAAGTTGTCCTATCCTGTCAGAACCACCCACAGCTGAGCCGACAGCGGCTTTTCGGAGACTTTGAATTACATGAGAGGAGTGTGCCCATGCTATCCCTCAGAGCGGCTGGTGGAATCCACCTGCATGCCTTTGGATGACACCACCAGGAGCAGTAGGCTACCAGAGCTCCCTTCCATCCATGCATCCAGGCAGTCATTTAACTGCCTCCCCTCACATTAGAATGTAAGCACCAGGAGGCCAGGGCAGCCTTATTTCCTTCCATGATGTGTAGTGAGGGCTGCATCAGTCTTGCACACAGTAAATGTTCAGTAAGTTCCTAAGTTTCAGACCTGCCTAAAGATTTTTAGAGAACATCTCACTGATATTAAATGGAGCATGAACAATTAATCACCCTGAATTGCAGCTAAGTTGCATGCCTCACAAGAAAGCAGCAGTGAAAGCACTAAGCTGAAAATTACAATTTTTTTTAATTCACACTGAATCCTTTATGCAAAGAAATTCAGCGATACTATTTACAATTAGAATTAGGGTAACAGGATTAGTGGTTGTGTACTTGGCTCCTACAAAGATGGCTGCTAGAACCCACAGCTTCTCTCTCGATTCCAGCCTGGACACCAAGTGGGAGCCTTCTCCCCTTGTCATGCATGACAGTGAGGACAGACTCCACAACAGTAGATGCACTCTCTAGTTTAGTTAGGTTTAAAATTAGGATAGCAGGATTAGTAAACCATTAATTCTAAAATTTTGAAAGGAAATGTAGAAGACATTGGGTTAACTACTGAGAATTCCCGACAACGTTATTTAAAAAAAAAACAAACATAAAAACTACAACTACTATCTTTAATAAAACACACTTTGACATGAAAGGAAGAGGTAAAAAAAAAGTTTTGAACACTCCCCAAGACTTCATTCACATATTTAACTTGCTAGGTGGAAGTATTGATCAGTATAATAAATCATGTATATTCACTAGTATTAAGTGATCATTTTCAAAGCACTGCCACATAAATTAAGCCCGCAGAGGAAACAATCACACACAAATACAATCAAGAAACCAAGCAAAGTCCCTACAATCTCATGCATTTCACAGGAAAGGCATCTTTTCCTCTCAAAATGAGAAAAACAAACTTACACAGGTCTTGCTCTGTCACTGGACATAAACCCAAAGGTTCTTGAAAGCAGCTCCCCATAGTTAGGCTAGCAGAGCCCTTTGACCTAGTAACATGGCTCCTGGGAACTTTCTCAAAGGAAATAATTACACTGAAGCAAAAGGCTTCCTATAAAGATCTGGTGTACTGCAACATTATCTAGAATAATATAAAGGTGGAAGCTTAAATGTCAGTACTAAGAGATGAAATCATATAGGTATCGATCCCTTCATATTGGGAAGGGGAAAAGCCGAACACCAAAGTCATTGTTAGTATGTTAAAAAAAACCATGCTGATGAGAACTGAATAAAAAAGACAAAAAAGAAAATGTTTAACAAAGTTACATTCAAATTCTAACACTGTAGCTACATTTTTTTCTTTAGGCAAAACATCTACTTTCTTGAATGCATGTTAACAAAGACTTAACAAGTCTTTTGAAGGCCACAATAACCTAACCTTCATACACAGAGTAAAAATCAACTATGATGCAACATTTACACATTTAAAACAGACTTGAGAACATTAAGAATTTCCAGAATATTTTACGATCTATAAACACGTGAATGCTATAGTGTTGGGGATTTTTTTTCCCCTCTACTCTTGTTCCAGAAACTAAAAGTTTACTACTGACTGAGAAATCCAAACATAAAAAAAGGTGATTCCAGGCACTGAAGAGGATCCAAAAAGTAACTTTAGAAGTATACTAAAAGTATACTAACCAACACTTACTTGCTCAAAAATAAAATTTCCTGTTACATGGATTACACAAGAAACGAAACTTCATATACTTAGCAAAAGAGTGAATGCCTCCAGTAAAAGGTTTAATGGGAAGGAGAAATGAACTAAAAGTTTTAATGATGCTACAAAAAACAAAAAAGATTTGCAGTATGAAGACATTTCAACCATCTTTGATCTTTCACGCTACTCAAAAGCTTTGTTATAACCTAATTTTTAAGCCTAAAAGAATCAAACGCAACTTAAAACCCTTAGCTGTAATTGTTAGATTACTTGAAAAAAGTGACTGTTTACCCAATAACAAAAATGAGGCAGAGAAAAAAGATAAAGGATCTTTTCGGATTCCACGTTAGCAGTTCCCCCGTCACAGTCAAGTGCATCCTTGGAAGTGACAAGCGGTGGGCGCTTCGGATGGGGGACGGCGGCCGGGGAGGGGGCGGAAGTTCCCCGAAAACAGCTCCTGACCCTGACCCCGACCCTGACCGCGCCGGGACGGGGAGGAGCTCCGGCCACCAAAGAAAAATTCTGGAGCTGGCTTTAAATCCGATTCCAAGGAAGCCCCGCACCCCACGCCCAGAGGCAGGCGGCGTGGACTCGGTGCCCTTGGCCAGCGCCGGCGCCACTGGCCAGCTTCGGACACAGGCCCCAGCGGAGCGCGGTGCGTGGACACCCCGGCGAGTGGGAGCAGCTGCCCCGGTCAGAACACCAGTGACGGGCCAGCCCGCGACCACCCGCGCGGCCCTGTGTCCAGCCCCCCAATCCTCCCCGGGGGGGACCCCGCCACCCCCGCCCGCCGGACCCTTCCCCTGCTGGGCGTGCTGTCCAGGCCCGGCCTCCGGACGCCCACTCGGAGCAGGCAAGGCCCGGACCACACGGCAGCGGGCGCCAGGGCGGCGGGAGGGGGACGCGCTGACCCCCGCTGACCGCCGAGGGCGGCTGCCCGGCCTCCCGGCCTGGAGC